>NC_090646.1:228774119-229098878 GCF_040937935.1 Hyperolius riggenbachi
AGTTAAAGAGGCACCCTTTTGCTCAGAATAATGATAGTCTAAAATATGTTGTAACTTAAGAGGGGCCTAAATGAACATACCTGGGGCTTCCTCCAGCCTCTCGTAGTCGATGAGGTCTCTCGGCGTAATCCTGACTCCCTCTGTTCTGCCCCCGGTGGCACCATTATAGCAGCGACTTCGGCCAAAGTCATGTGCAACTTAATGTCCTGCTCAGGGTCCCTATAATTGTTTACAAAGTTCAATAGATCTACCTGTTAAAAAGAATAATTATAATAGGAAGAACAATAATAATAATAATTTCATTTTAGTGAAGGGTTTACTTTTACTTGTCAGGTTCTTTGGAAAGTTTGAAGAACTATATTTAGTAATAAGTTAGAGCCCATCTATTATGATGTATAAACGAATGACTGCTAAATATCACGGTATGTAAGACTGCACTCCAATGTAAATCAATGAAGGGCGTATACAATGCCATTATTCATATCTATATGGGAAACGGTCTAGTAAGTATACAATACACAATTATAATTTAATTATAGAAGTAATTAGAGGGCTGAGTGTTTACTTTATTAGATATAATTTAATCATTATATCATTTATTTATAGAATATATTGTTTGCTTGCTGTAAACTGTATTGAAATAATACAGCTCTTACTTGTGAGTGGATTAAAACTGATTATTATTAATTCATTTCAGCTGGATTGCTAATTACATTTTGGCTACAAATGTAGAAGCAATGCATAATTTATAAATGTTCATTAGCATAAACCATACATAGTTTTACAGACAATTTTATTTGCATATGGGCTCATTTAGGCATTAATGAAAATAAAGCCACAACAACTTATCCTTAAAGGAAACCTTAAGTTTGAAAAATATGAAGCTGCCATTGTTGACGTCCTTAAAAAAAAATGCTTTTTCTATGAATGTGGTGCTGATTTTCTATCTTAAATACTTTGTTTTTTAACAGCGTTGCCAGTTTAGGATGAAATAATTAAGACCATTTTAAAAAGGGAGGTAGTAATGGACTTACCCAAGTAAAGTAAAGTAGACTCAAACAGTCAAATTTCAATAGAAAAAGTCTTATTCATAACTTCAAACATGCAACACGTTTCTCGGGTATACACCCACTTCATCAAGCTCTAACAGGAGTAGTTACTCCTGTTAGAGCTTGATGAAGCGGGTGTATACCCGAGAAACGTGTTGCATGTTTGAAGTTATGAATAAGACTTTTTCTATTGAAAATTGACTGTTTGAGACTGGTGCCATCAAGACTGGTGCCTCTGTTCAAAAACAAACTAAATATCCTGAGTCTTAGTGGAGGGGTGTTACCCCCTGTGTTTTTCTATCTACAGAAATCGACTCCTTAACCCGAGTGGGACTGGGTCTAATCTCCCCTCCTGCCTTATCAGGGGTTGCCTTAGTGGTAACCCAGCTTTGTGAGTACCTCTCTTTTTTTGGTTAAGAGAAATATTATTTTGTGTTAACTTACTACTCTATCAAGGGCTCTCGATTATTTCTGCCTTTGTGTTTTTCAAGTTGTATCTTAAATATGTTTTACACTTTTGGCCCTTATTCAATTCACTTTTTTTTCCCCTCCTTATTTCATCTTTTGTTTAAAATAGCTTTTCAGCACTGTGCTATTGAAAAAGTACCAAAAAGTACTGTCGGTTATTTAAAGTATTTTTTTTTTTTGCTTGCTGGTGGCTTTAAAGACATTGTAATAAATATTTGTTGGTTGCTATGGGCAACAACACTACACCTTTGTTTGGCACCATATCACAGAAGGTGTGATCATCACAACAACAGCACAGGAGATAGAACTGCTTAGACGTCTTCTAAGTTCATTTTATTGATAAGGGCCCATATGCAATTCCAGTTTTCTCCTACGTTTTCTCCTTGGAGATAATTTTTCATCTTCTATTTTAAATACTTTTCCAGCACTTTTCAACTGAAGAAGTACTGAGAAGTAAGTGCAAAAGTATTATCAAAATTATTTTGAGTATTTTCTTGCTTGCTGGTGGCTTAAAAGGCATTTTATTGACAATTTTAAAAATATCACCTAGGAGAAAACTCAGGTGAAAAAGTGAATTGCAAATGGCGCCAAGGTCTCTGACTCAATGACCCAAAACATGTATGCGGCTAACATGTGCCTGCTTGGGGAACAGTGGACAGAGGCCAAGTCTATAAATACAGGAGAAATCAGCAGCAAACATGAATGAAAGCAATCATGATGAGAAAATACACTGATGAAATAAACAATTGTATCTTATCCTAATCCTAAACAGTACTTTCCTGGAATCTCATAGTCTAATTTTGGTTTTAAAGGTTTTGAGTGTATCTGGTAAATGATGGCTTTTATCATGTTTATTCAGTTACCTACTCTCAGAATTGTATTCCTAAAGGCCCATACACACGTCGGACTTTTGCGAACGATGGGTCGTTTAAACGTCGTTTAAATCATGTGTATAGATTGTCGTTCGGGTGATAAGACTGGTCTTGAGCGCTCAAAATCAGTTTTATCACCCGAACGACAGTCTGTACACACGCCCGATTTCGCGTGCGGACAACTGAACGACGGGACGTTCAAACGACCCGTCATTCGCAAAAGTCCGATGTGTGTATGGGCCTTTAGCCACACAGATGTTTATATGATTGGCTATCAGTAAGTGTTATGCTGCAGTTTGACTTTCTGACTGCAGTTTAACTGCAGATAAACTGTCATTTAGAGCCCTGGATTAATGCTACCTAATTATTTTTGCTTATTTAGCCATGTCATTTCTAAAATATGTGTCTCCCTACAGCAGCTGCAAACTTTCTACAGCTCACTCCAGTACAAAGCGATGGGCTATGGCAGAGCTAAATATTGTAACTAGAAATCATTACTTTTCCCCCCCTGCAGAACTTTGGATGACCCCCCACCCCCAACAGAAACTGGAAGGCAGGCCAGGTGGATATTTAAAAACAAAAAATAAAACATACTTAGGTATAGGTGCCCCAGTATAAGTTAGCCAGGTCTATAGGTGCCCCCAGTATAGGTTAGCTCCAGGTATAGGTAGCCTGGAGGGGGGAGCAGCTGGCACACAGCGGTGGAGAGAGGGGCCAGACTCCCCCTTCCCTCACTTTGGCCCCCCCCCTTGAGCGATCCCGGCTCCCCCTCCAGAAATGAGCACAATGGCAGTGGGCGGGGAACTTGCCTCTTTCTGGTTCCAGTCAACAATGCGGCTCTGTGTGCCTCCATCTTCTATGTCTCCAACGCCACAGACTCTACTTCCTGCTTAGCAGCGTTGAAGACATGGAAGTTGGAGGCACACAAAGCTCCGTTGCCGCCTGGAACCAGAGAGAGGTGATTTAACCACCCGCTGCCGCTGCTATCATTTCTGGAGGGGGGAGCTGGAAGCGCGGAAGGGGAACCTGAGGCCACTGTGTGCCCCCTGCCCCCCCTGCTGCCAGTAAAAACAGCCCTTGGTGCCCCCCCCCCACCAGGCTTCACCCTCCACAGGCCCCCCTGTGCCTGCATCCCTTGCAGGTGCTATTGTTACACCCCTGGGCTATGGGCCTTCATACTTATGCTGCTCCATCAGAAACACGAGCATTCCATCTGAACAAGATTTCTGTCTATGGAGAAGGTTGGAAAAATTAGAGGGGAGTGTAAAGCAGATGCTGATTGAACCACTGGCCTTCAAGGAGAACTATATTGATTTTCTAGCTAACAAGACAACCTTAACAAGAGCTGTTAATCAGCAATTAGCATCTGTTACAACAGACACAAGATCATAATTGGATCTGGCCAGCCTGCCTGTATAAATGCCCGCACCCACCAGGTGATTTTCCTGACAATTTTTCCAACGACTGGCAAATGTTTGATCGAAGATTAGTCGTTTCCGCGATCTTGTCACGTGGGTGCAGTCTTGCAATTACACAAGTGACTTTCAGTGATACGCGCCAATAACGACTGTCACGGCGGATCAGATCTTTAAGATCTCACGTAAAGTAAAGCGATTGTTTGACTTCCCGTTCTCGCACGTTGTGCCCCGTCATGTTTGGACCTTAAGACTACATAGTGTTCCTGGTCATTACATAAAAGGCGGTGCAAGAGACTGCAACTCTTTTCTGGGTTATATCAAACTATTATTGTTGTTATTATTATATATTTATGTAGTGTTGATATTTTCCACTTTGCAGACTAAATTAAATAATTCAAATTCATTCACTAACTGTCCGAGTATAGCAACCTATGGTAGTCATAGTCTTCTGCCTTACTACTCACTAGTATGTTTTCATGTGAAAAATCCAGCGTTCCTGGAAGACACAACACACAAACACAGAAAAAATATACAAACTCCATGCTGAGAGAGCCCTGGCTAAGATTCAAACCTGTGAATCTACAGCTAAGTAGCCACGGGCAGATGCGGCCAGATAGATCGGGGATCTCCACCGACGATTGAGAGTTTATTTATTTTATTTATTGTATTTATAAAGCGCCAACATATTACGCAGCGATGGGATAGTTCCCCGATCCCTCTGGCCGAATCTGCAAGCGCCACTTGCGCCACCGTAAGTAGTGGCTAGTGCATTGCTTAAGGGGTCTGCCTCTGACACAGGAGACCAGGGTTAGATTTTTGGCTCTTCCTGTTCAGTAAGCCAGTACCTATTCAGTGAGGAGACATTGGGCAAGGCTCCCTAACACTGCTACTGCTTATAGAGCAGAGCATGCCCTAGTGTGAAATGTATACCTTTATATTTCTATTACTGGTAACCATATTTCCCAACCATTAATACTGTAGTTGCAATGCAGTAAGCCTTTTTTTCACTATAGTACTGTTTTCCTGCTGCAACCAGACCATAGCAAAGTGTGAAAATGGGTGTATAATTTGTCATTGCAAGCTTCTTCAATGTAATTATGAAAAAAATGCCTATGGCTTATTTAACACTTCAAGTGGATTAGTCACTTGGGTCAGCCTTTAGCCTGCCCTTCTTTCTCGAACACCAGGAGCAAAGGATTACCTGATCACCAGAGGCTCAAATGAGCTTCACATGTGTGTCATTAGCGACAACATGATCTTGTTATGTGCCTGTAAATATACTCTGTGTTTACAAATTAGCAGTGGTCTTCTGAAGAAGATATCTGCTCCAGCCTGCCCCTCATGACCTCTTGTTTATTTGAAGGCCTAGAATGACAAATGGGGAGGGGTGGGAAGATACCTGTTTCAAAAAGAAAGCCTTGAATATCTCATGTAATCTGGAAAAGTCATGAAACCTAGAGAATGGCATTTACTAGATACATTTACAGTGGCCTTCAGACCAGTGGCGTAGCTAAGAAGCCGAGGGCCCCAGTGCAAGTTTAGCATTGGGGCCCCCCAAGCATGCTATAGATAACAATTGATACAACACAACAAAACAAATCAAGGACAACCGCAGTGTCAGAGGTGCAAGCAGGGGATGGGAAACCGTGTGTTAATGATCACTACTATTCAAATCAACTATAGAGGTGAATATTATCAGCACAGGACCAATAAAGAGCTAATACTGTGGTTGAGGGGTGGGCCACTCAGGGCCCCTCTAGCCCAAGGGCCCCGATGCGGTCGCTACCTCTGCACCCCCTATTGCTACGCCACTGCTTCAGACAATGGCTAAAATGCCACAGCAAATGTTGTCTTATTAGGCTTGGTTCCCTCTACAGCAGAAAACTAAAATTTGTATGTCTGTTTAACCCAGGCCTGGACAAATTACTACTATGAAGCTGGCCCAAGGATAGAAGGCGGGATTCCACTCTACTCCCCTTCTCCCTCCTGCCATCTGTTCAAAAATAAGTGCAGTGCACATACAATAATCATATTACCCAGTCACACACTCTAGCACCGATCTTCATGGCAACTACATTGTCATGTGACCTGCCATCAGAACGCATCAGCCTGTCACATGACGCCGCTGTCACCATGGAGATATCTGCTGGAAAGTGTGATAGTGGGTGCAATAGGGTGAGTTACCAACCAACCTCTCCCCACGCATGCATTTCCCGGAGGGAGGGAGACAGACACCTTAGCTGCAGGCTGCATTCTAGAGGAAGCACAGCGTGGACCACAACTCCGAAGTGTGGTGTTCAGGATTTCGAATTAAGGATCCTAAATTTGAACCCCATCCCTGCTCAGGAATAGATTTCTACATAATACAACTAAACTCCAACCCTTGACCATTAACCATTTTGAGGACGCTGACGAACCTCAATGTATTAACGCTCTTTTGTGTAAATCTAACTCTATGATACAGTCTTTTATGATGGTATGACCAACTGTGAAACAACTTTGTTATTGAGTGAATTTATAATTTACTTTATTTCTTAATTTTAAATGATTTGGTTATGTATTTTTGCTTCTATTTCCATTGCTCCTGAATTTAAATTATTTAGTGAAATTTTGTTTGATCAAAATAAAAAAAAATCAGTACAGGATCCAAGGACTAGAGATGAGTGAATGGTTTACGAGATTTTAATCTGATTTCCGATCAGATTGCAAGAATCCCACTAATTGGTTTCCTGAAAATGGCATCTTAATGGTTCCAATACATTTGCATTGCTTTAAAATGTGAGCACAGTGTGCCATGCGTGCGCATTATCATTATGCTCAGTCATAATTAGTGTGAATTTATATAGTGCTGATAGCCCTTTTACATACTGTACAGTATATAGTCATATCAATAAGGTCTTAGTCACACTCGGGTGCTTTTTGCCCACAATTCACGCTGCTGCATGAGTAATCCTATGGAATTACGCACACTGCAGCAATTTGCGGTGTGTTTGTGATTGCTGTCTACACGTAACATTTTCCACTGATTGCGTTGTGCTCCTCATTCACTTGAATGAGAATCGCTAAACGCAATTGCTGAAAAATCGCGGAATATCACAATGCAAACTCGCAGGCATTTGTGTTGTTGAGTGTGAAAGGGGACAAACCGTTCCTCAGAGTCATTGCCTCTCATAGACAATCATTATCTTATTTTCCTATTGTAGTCTAAGGCTTTTGGGGGGAAGGGGTCATGCGCAGTACGGAGCCGCCGGTCTTTGGAAGCACTTGGGGACACAAGTGCTTCCGAAGCTGCCCGAGGCAGCAAGTTAAATGGAGGTGAAGGTGCTGGAATGAGAGGTACAAGAGAGGAAAGGGCCTTTCCTGGGGTACGTTAAAAAAGGGCGACGGGAAAAAAGGGCGCCGGGATTAAACGTTAAACTCATTTAACGTTTAAAAAATTTTTTAAAAGGTATTTTTCCATTACAATAGCGTTTGAAAAGTTTTAAATATATAATAACGACTTAATAAAACTTTATTTTTTAAAACTTAATGTAAGTTTAGGTAAATGTAATCAATAATTAACGTTTGATAAATGCATTAATTGGGCGATAACAAAATACGGCGCAATTGTAGACCTTTATTTTTCATTTAATTTTTTTCATTACTAATATGTGTTCTTCGTTTTAAATTATGCTAAGTATACAGTAAACGGTAAATAGTGTGCTGGAGAGACCAACATTTATAAACGTAAATAAGAAATATCTAACATAGAGAAGATTTAGACGATAACGAATAGTAATTGCAACAGAAATTATCGTTTGAAATCAAAAGGTAATTTATGTCGAAATAAAATTTTAAACGGTAATCAGAGTTTTGTAAATCCATAAAAATAAACGGAAATATGTACTTTCTTTTTGGGGGTTTACTTTTAAACGAAACCTACATTTTTAAAAACTTAAATGTCCGTTTAATAATATCGTCTAAAACAACTATTTTAAATTATTTAACGAGTATCTATGTGTTTCGACCGGTGAAAAAGTTAAAAGATAAAGTACACAACTCACATGTGCACGAAACCATTTGTTATACAAAACGTAAACAGTCATTTACAATAGCTGTTTAAAATAATGCTTGTATATTTTAAACGAAATTTAGGATGCTTGATTGGCAAATAACTTTAAACGTTAAATCACCTTGTGTATGTAAATGCCGTTGTTAATGTTAAATGATAGTTTGGTAAACTTAAACTTTCGTTTAACAGCACTTTGATTATGTTATGTATATATAATTATATTAACATATATATAATTTTTTTTTTTTTTTTTTATGGTGTCGGTTGGTTGGTGTAGTTATGTTTTCTAACTTTTTTGTGTACTTTATGTCTTATTGTTATTATTGAAATTTTTCATAACTTTTTCAGGTATTTAGGAAATCCATGATAATATACATTTACCGGTATAATAATGAATAGCAGGGGTCTCAAACTCAATTAACCTGTGGGCCGCAGGAGGGAAAGTCAGGATGATGCTGGGCCGCATAAGGGATTTCCTACAAAACGTCCTCAAATGTCTTCCCAGACAGCTGTTATGATGCCCTATCTTGCATTGATTATTATTGACACACTGAAGCAAAATATTTTGCCTATTTTACCTTATAATTCCCTTCAGTGCTCCCACTACAAGTAATCTGCCGTGTCCATGCCACAAAACGTGGGCTGCAGAGTCCACAAATCCCCCGGGGGGAGGGGGGGGCAATCCGCTGACATTTCCTGGAGGTGGATCGCCGCTTCTGCCCGCCCCTCTCACTGTAATGAAGAGTGAGAGGGGTGGGCAGAGGCAGCGATCGGCTGCGATTGACGTCAGGAGGGGCAGAGCTGAAGTTGAAAGATCTGCCCTTTCCAGGAAATGCTGGCGGATTTGTCCCCGGGGGATTTGGGGGCTCTGCAGCCCTCATTTTACGGCGGATTACTTAGGAGCACTGTAGCAAACTATAATTTAAAATAGGCAAAAATAGTTAGCTTTAGCGTGTCTTTTGCTGGCGCGGGCCACAAAATATTGTACTGAGGGCTGCAAATGGCCTGCGTGCCGTGAGTTTGAGACTCCTGCTGTATAACAAACGTTGTGTAATTTTACATTTTAAATAATTCACTTATACTCTTATTCCCTCCCCTACACATTTATATGGTATCTACAGCTGTCACTCTACTCATATGCTTTCCCTTGTGAGATAGGTTTGAATTGCAAAGTGAGGAAGAAGTCATTCACTGATCATGGGTCACATCACTGCAATCCCTGATACTCTGTACATACTGTAATCAATTCATAAACAGACCCATGTTACAGGGTAAACAATAGGGAAGAATGGATACAGTGAAATTGACTTGCCTATTTCAGTTGAGGAAAACACTATGAAGAGAATACTGTTGAAAATAAAACGACTAGGCCGCTGTGTTACAATGCCTGATAACAGAGGAATTAACAAGAATGTATAAAGCAAAAAATGGCCTGGCCGCATAGACAGACTAGATAAGAAAAAAGAGTCATACTATATAATAAACAGAAAATCATATGTAAATAGCCAACACAAAGTACAGCTATAGTGGGATATATTCCTAAAAGACATACAAAGTACAGCTATAGTGGGATATATTCGTAAAAGACATAGGCAAATTTCAACTGCACAAGACTGCCAGAAGACACAGGTAAGTACAGGCGTAGGCACAGGACAACAGAACAAGACTACCAGAAGACAAAGGTAAGTACAGGCGTTGGCACAGGACAACTGCAGAAGGCTGACAGAACAGGACAACTTCACAAGGCTGCCAGAAGATACAGCTAAGTACAAACAATGGTTAAACAGGAGAACAGAGGTGCCAAAAGGATAAAAAGAAGCTAAATAAGATTTGAAACCAAATTATTGCCTGAGGAGGCAGGATCAATCCTGCGAAACTCGTTGCATAATTGCAGTTCATAAATAAAATATTTTGACTGTCTTTACTACAGTTGTTGTATGTCTACTTGGAGTAGGTAAGTCCACCTCTACCTCCTCTATTTACCAATAGTTTGGTTTTTAAGCTCATATAGTTTCCTTTTGTCCTTTTGGCACCTCTGTTTTCCTGTATAATATTGAGTCCACCCTGGGTGGAGGGTTAAACCCCCTTCTTCTACTCTACAGAGAGCAACTTCTTATTCCTGAGTGGAGTCAGTAAAATCTCCCCACCTGCCTTTACAGTGGTTGCCTAATGGTAACCCTGGTTTGAGAGTATTAATATTTACTCTATATAGTAACCATTTACCAGTGCATATTACACTATTGGGGATCTTGGTATTCCTTGTTTTTAAACAATGGTTAAAGTGTAAGTTACACATCTACAGGACGTTTGCAGGAGGAAGGAAAATACTGTAAAGTAAAACTGTGAACGATAGTTGTTTAACAACTAAATCACGTACACAATCCAGCTGTATGTTCTGATACACAACCTGCACTACACTGTTCTCTGCTGTGTTGTGGTCCTACCTCTCAAACACTGTTCTCTGCGGTGTTGTGGTCCTAACTCCCACACACTGTTCTCTGCGGTGTTGTGGTCCTACCTCCCAAACACTGTTCTCTGCTGTGTTGTGGTCCTACCTCCCAAACACTGTTCTCTGCTGTGTTGTGGTCTTACCTCCCAAACACTGTTCTCTGCGGTGTTGTGGTCCTAACTCCCACACACTGTTGTATAGTGTTTTGATATTGCCAACCCACTTCACCCCTATGGCTTCCCTGATGTTCTATTACTGGTTACAGTTCAATAAATAATACAAAATGGAAGAGGACACACGTTCAGACAGAGGGGGATAGAAAACGAGGACACTAACTCTACATAAAGGCCACACATGGACAGAAGGGATGAATGCTACAGTGGAGAAAATGGCCATCACATTGAAACATAACACCGTAAAGGTGATTTGGTTTTCAAATACATGTCTGTAGTACAGTACAATTTTTGGATACAAACATAGTGGCCAAATTTTTTACTATACTTAGAGCACTGTGAAAAAAACAAGATTACAGTAATATGTAAATTGTAATAGTGAACATCTATTAATTGAAGTTTTCTGAGTAATAATTAATAAAAATAACACAATTTTTTTTTTCAAAATATATATATATATAATGACTTATACATTTCTCGGTTTAACACAATAATATTGTTTTTGTAAAGTTACATTTTTTTAAACAAAAAATTAAGTTTATAAAATTTTCATAATACACTTAATAATGCTTTCTTAATAATCGTTGGAGAAACGATATTCGATGTACTGCAAAGTTTAAACGACGGATTACAGTGATTTATAGGTTTGCGATTTTTAAAACTTTAAGGTTAGATTTTTAGCTTTCAATATTTGTTTAGTGGTGGATAATGTTTTACACTGTAATTATTAATAAAAGATATATCTAACGAAATAATGTAAATCTGTGGAAAAAACTTATTACAAAGTTTAATACTGTGTAGATATGTAAACATTATATTGTGATTTAAAACTTGCACGGCTCAAACGTATTACAGTGTTTAATACTGTGAAGGTAGGTAAAACATTATATTATGATTTAAAACTTGTACGGCTATTTTGGCGGTTAATAATGTTTAAATGAATGATGATTTAAAAGTGACATTTAATGATTTGTTTACGGAAGATTTCCATACGTTAATATGAGATTTGTAAAAAATATGTCTGAAACAGTAATATAAATTTAATATTTAAATTGAGATTTACAATTTCATATAGTTTAATTTCAATATTCGTGTAAAAAATTTTAAATCTAAATTTATCCATTAAAAAAAATTTAAACGTTACTGTACGCGGGCGCCCTTTTTTCCTCTTGGGCGCCCATCAAACGATAATTAACATGGAAGTCTATGGCGGCGCCCTTTTTGTCCACTTGCCTCAGGCGCCCGATTTTACTGTTCCCCTTTCCTGTCCATAAGTAAGTATCTAACTTGGGGGGGGCTTTACACTAACTTTAAGAAACATCCCTCTTTTCCATCTCAAAAGTTACGAGGGAGGTCCAAGGTCCACTAAGGTCCAAGGTCCATAAGGAATACTTAGCATTAGAGATAAGATCTCTATTGATGTGTTGTGGTATCATTTCAAATATGGTTAATATTCATCTCCTTTGTTTAAAATATAAAATGAACATAGTAGAACTATTATTGACACAGATTGTATCAGCACTGCAGTGTCTGAAGCCAAGTCACAGCCATCCTTCTTAACACAGCAGGACTCTGGACCATCAAAACCAGCTCTAATCACTGTTCTTCTGTGCAAGAGGATGGCAAAACAGATAATAAAGAACCCCCATGAAGAAATTCAAGAAAAGAAAAATAACAGGGATATCTATTGATTTTCACCCTGCATTAGCTCTTGTCATTATTTATCAATAAAGCTACATTCATAAAATGTCCAATTTCCCTACTATGCTACCCTGTCCCCAGTTTCTATGCCATTACACTACCCTTCTCAGTATTTGTATAGTTGGGAAAAAGTCCATTCTAACAAAAGGGCAAAAAACGTTTTTATCCAACAAAGGGTGGTCCACCACACCCAGTCTTGACACTTGATAGGTACTATGAGGACTTGTATTTCTTCTAAAAACCACAACATTATGCAGTAGAAAAATATCTTAATTTACTTTTATTGACAGAAAAATACAAAAGTTATGCGATCCTTTTTTGTATGAAGTTTGATCCAGTATTTAGATCTTCATATGTATCACAATAGCATAATTCAAGGTAAAAACACAAAGTGAATATATTTCTGGCTTGACGTTACGAATAAATCATGAGCATCATCTTATACTAAATAGGCAACTACACCAGTTCGTTTTGGGCGAGATAAGCCCTTCATCAGGCCCTGTATCAAAGATTCTCATAAGTCCAATCTGGAGCAAAGTCAGAAAAAATTATGCAAAAAAAATACAAAAAGAGGAGGCATCCGACCCACCAGATATAATCACACCAACTCCGGGCCAGGTGCTGGATCCAGTGTGCTTGCTGCAGAAGGAGTGCTGCAACACTCCAGCAACTGGCCCGGAGTCAATATGAATGCATCTAGTTGGTGGGATGCACCCTGATTTTGTATTTTTTTGCATAATTTTTTTTTGCTTTGCTCCAGATTGGATTTATGAGAATCTTTGATACAGGGGCCTGATGAAGGGCTTATCTCGCCCGAAATGAACTGGTGTCATTGCCTATCTAGTATAACCTCGTGCTCATGATTTATTCTTAACGTCAAGCCAGAAATATATTATCTTTGTGTGTAAATTTTTACCTTGAATTATGCAATTGTAATATCTATGCAGATTTAAATACCGGATGAAACTTCATACAAAACAGGATCACATAACTTTTGTATTTTTGTGTCAATAAAAGTAAATTAAGATATTTTCTACTGCAATACTTTGCACAGGGTAGGGAAGCAGCAAAAAGAGTGGGATAGAATAGAGTAGGATAGGTAAGTTGCACAGAGTGGTAGTGAAGGGGCACAGGATAGGGTAGGGAAGGGGCACTGGGTAGGAAAGGGTAGGTAATGGGTAACAAAGGAGATTCTAAGAGGTCTGGGGATGGGTGGGGGCACAAGATAGGGTAAGATAAGGATGTTGCACAGGTTAGGGAAGCAGCAAAAAGGGAAGGACAGGGTAGAGAAGTGGCACAAGGTGGCATAGGAAGGGAAGTCTGCAATCTGTGCGTGCGCAGAATGTTCCCGGTTACAGGTCACAGACTTTAGTTGGGGTGACAGCAGAGCAACAGGGGGACCCGAAGGACTCTGAAAGACCTTAAATACAATGAGGGGCTGGAAGAAGGTAAGTAAAAGTTAATCCCCCCCCCCCTCCCCGCCACTTCAGGTTTCTTTTAATGTAAAAAAATGCATATATTAGACCTTTATGCATCTAATTCTCCTTATTTGCCTAGTTCTACCTGTTATCCCTAACATTTCATTCAGAAACGCTGACACTTTAATAAACACTTGAATGTGGCTCTCCCATCCCCTTAGGCTGGGTATGTCATGTGTGGCTTAGAGGCACTGGACACATAGTTACTCAATTAGGACTGCATGCTTGCCCATTAGTTACCTAAAGCAGACTCCAACATTTCTTACAGCTTCACCTTAAAAGTTAAATTGCATCAGTACAACTTGTTTTGGGTATTAAATTAACAGGCAGAGTTTTTAAATGGCAGAGGGACAGCACTGGGTCCTATAGAGCCTTCCCTTTCCCCTCCAGTTTTCCTTGTTCCAGCGCTGGCTCCCCTGTTAGCAGTCTTCGGCCCACTCTCTGCCACTGCGGTATGCTTCGGAAGCCTTCGCAAGCCTGAGTGCTGCCAAAGATGGGCCGCTCCGTACTGTGCATGTGCGAGCACGCTCTCTCGTGCACTCGCGCATGTGCAGTACGGAGCCGCCCGTCTTTGGGAGCACTTGGGCTTCCAAAGCCTCCCACAGCAGGAGATTTGAACAGAGGAGTCAGTGCTGGAAAGCGGGGACCGTAGGTGGAACAGGAAGGCTCTATAGGACCAAGAGTTTTTCCTCTCCTTAGGTAAGTATCTGTTTTGTTTTTTTGTTTTTTATTTTAGCTTCAGTCTCCCTTTAATGCTTGGATGAGTTTAAGCATATCCAATAGAGATCCGCATGTAAAACCTATTCCAACTGGCCTTTTTCTTTTGAAGTAATTATCATACCTTTTTATACAGATTAAAGGGAAATTGTCAAGTCAGTCCAATAATGGATCTATTACACATGTGAAAATGAATACAAACAATTGTATCATCTCCAGCCTTTTGTGTAAAAATGACTCTGCTTTTTTGTTTTTGAAAATGATCGGAACGGTTTGTCTGCGGAAGATGAAACAGGAGGCCGGCCGTTGCCTTATGAATTGGCGTCTGGGGCCAGCTTTTATGTTTGCCATCATTAATAGGCCGCAAAGACTTTCCATCGCGGCCTTGTTTGGAAAACACTATTCAGATGGAGATTGTTCTAAATCCTATCAGCCTATTCAAGCATTAGGCTGGGAGTGAGCGACACAGAAACCCTGGCTTTATATAAGATACAAGACCTTCTCTACAGATATAATGGTAGTGCTCAACAAATTGCATATATAATTATGTCCAACTTTACATTTATCTCATCCCCAGTCCTCGGTCAGATCAGTTCTGCTTAATTTTCTTATTGAACAATGAACCGATGGATAGTCCGTAAAGAATGGAAGCGTTAGCTGCCATAGCAGTAGATACACAAGCTCGGATTGGTGAACATTCACCTTGCGGTAACACACTCGGTGGAAGAAATATATACTGTATAGCTAATAATACTATAATACACGGGCGCCTTCTGTTATTAGATATAAAATACTCGTGCATAGCCTCCTCCATTGCCTTTGTTTTGGGATTGCAGCTCAGCCCGAAGCGGCGTAATGTAAACTGACGAGATTATGTAAATGATCTGCACACAGATCTTCCTCTCCTAAAACAGAGCAGTTACCTAGGGTTTTCTAATTATTTTATGCCCTGTGGTTCTGTGATGAGGGCAGAGATGACTATTTGAAAAGTGTGCTGTGATTGACACAAGTCTGTCCCCCTGGATCTAATTAAAGTCTTGCTTCACAAGTGGGATATAGAAAAATACTACTGAAAATGGATCTTCTGTCTCTTCCATGTTTCTTTTCATCCATTCATTGAGATGTCTATTTATGTCAGAGATGAAAACATCAAGTGTGTTCCTTGTATACAAAAAGTTTTTTTAATTGTTTTTTATTATGTTCATGCCTATGACATTCTATGAAATTGTTTAATATTGGAATTGTTTTTTAATATGACCAATAAAGGGGCACAGAATGCAATGCTCACAACTCAAAGCAGCTGGATCTCATCTTGTCACTGATGCATTTTATTGTGTGAAATATATTTTTCCCTGGCAGCGGCGTAACTAGACTTAATAGGGCCCCCCTGGCAAAAATGATAGCATGGGGCCCACCTGGTCCCTGAAAACCCTTTCAAGTCACGTGATCGAGAGCCAGCGAATGGCAGCAGACAGTTTTTTGTTGTTAAGCAACATCTGGAAGCAGGAAATAAATTACACACGCTCCTGCACATGGTTTTTGTGAGCAAACAGGGAGGTTTATTTGCAAATTGGCTGCACTTGCAATCAGGGAGAGGGAGGAGGAGGGGCCCCAAATCCTCTGGGCCCCCCTGCGCTGGCAGGGGTTGCAGGGGTGATTGCTACGCCCATGTTCCCTGGTAGTCACTGTGAAGAAAGACTATTCTCATAGTACCCCAGTGATCAGCGTGTGATACAGCTTTCTTTCTGTCTTTGCAAACTGTCTTTGCCCATTGCAGTGTTCAGTGTACATCTGAACCTTTCAAAAGCTCCTGCAGAAAATGGTACCCCTTTACGCCCTTCCACACTATGCAGGTTGCATTACAATAAGACCACAACACAGTGGGGCAGAAAAGTTGCATCGCATGTTAGAAGTGCAATGCGACCATACAGAGAAGCATACAGAACCATTGAAATAATGCTTCATTGCCATCTGTAAATGCACACATTGTCCCAGAGGACCCGCTACACTGCACCCAATGTGAACGTACTATAGAAGTATCATTGCATTACATTCAGATGTGGGAATCTGTGTGGCTGAAATTGTGGTGAAACCCCTCCCACAGTGTGATGTCATGACCATGATCCTGACAGTTTCCTGTCTGTGAACCTCATTGCATTGTGGGAAATAACATCTTTTTCCAACTGCCAAGCAATCAATATCTCCCTATGTGCATAAAATTCTCAAGGATGAACAAAGAGTATTCCGCTGCACCAGCTAGCTTTATATGTATACCATGATGTTGGATTGAAGAAATAAAAGTCTTTTGTATGTCACCTGAACTACTGGTGCAGCGGAAAACTCCTTGTTCATCCTCGATATACTGCCATGATTTCCTGCTCCCACCGGTTTGGTGAGTGTGAGTGTAGCAGCCTTTTCTCTGTTTTTTCTCATAAAATTCTCAGTAATGAACATTCCGTACAGATCTCCTAGCAGGACTAAAGATGTTGCCACTTGTGATAAATTTCAAACTGTAATTCAGGGCAAGGAAAGGTCTTACATTGGGCAAACAATGACTAAATAATCTATAAATGAATATTGTTAAAATAAGCAATGTTATTTTCACTACAGTTCCTACAAGTTAGTCCTTGCCCTTATACCCTCATCTGTTTCAACACTGCATACAAAACCCACTTCTGAAATCCTCGCCGTAGTCAGTGACGATCACGTCTTTATTTTCATTTGGTGTGGAGCTATCTAAACAGGTTAGAAGACAAAAAACAACACATAAGATTTTCTAATTGTAATATTTCTTCTGAGGTGTGCTGATACATAGATGATGACTTCATAGTTGCACTAATTACCGTACTATTGATGTTAAAATTAAGGTCTTGCTGACTCTGGAGTATTGTCTGTGTTTTTGTCACTTCTGTGCTGTATTGTAGATTTGTGTGGCACTTGGCTGATAATACTTATATTGATACAACGTTCAAAGCATTAATTACTATTCTGTTTTGTCACCAAGTTTTGTCCTTAATACAAAAACATCAGTCACATCAGTTGCCTGAGGAGTCTTAGTCAGCACAGTGAGGTAATGCAAGAACAGAGCTGACTTTGCAAATCCCAGACTCTGTATTACATGCTTGTTTTGATGATCTATTCTAAAGAAAACTTTTTAAATCTGGGAACATCCACATCTTTTTTTAAGATGTTGTGTTGCAAAAGTGTCATTGTTCATTGATTGGTAGAAATGAAGGCACTATGCAAAAAATGTGTACTTCACCCTGTTTATATTCAGTATTGTCAAGACATCATCAAACATATCTGAGGATGGTATTGTTAAAATACATCATTGTGTCAGACCATGGGACTGCATAACAGGTGTCCAGGATACCATGTATTCTGACCCATCACTCCTTTAAAACTTGGGTGCGTACTCATGCAGTTACTGTTGCCCATAGGGATTGGGACTCAGTCCCTTTGGGTGATAGTTCAGGCCTGAGTGCTGTACAGACACACTGTTAGCCTGTAGGCTACTGTTGCACAGGCATTATGCACAACAGAGCTGGAGGGGAAAGGAGCAGAACAATGTCCTCAACCTGCATTTTCGGCCATGATAAACCAGCACTTCAGCTCTCTCCCTGATGCATAGTAGAACCCCAGCAGAGGCGGTCCGGGTGGCAGCCTCAGCCGAGACCCATCTACCATGTGCATGATGCTTTACGGTAAGAAGGTTTCTCCGTCAGGGATCATGGGTGCTCATCAGTTCCAGATGTGAAGATCACACATTTGTGCCTGTTGTGGGTTACCAGTCAGTAATCTTAATGACTGCAAGAGATGCTAGCTGATGATTGGCCAGGGAGGTTTGGGGGAACGTTTAATATAAAATCAGCCTTATTTATTGAGGTTGTCATGAGCTAGAGAACTTTGAAAACTATAAGTGATCTTCACTTCCTCCTTCATTACAGATGTCGGCTGTCCTCAAAGGCTAGTGGAAATAGATCGCAATGCTTACAATCAGCCAGTCACTGTCTGTCCTCAGAAGAACTCACAATCGAATTCTACCATAATTATAGTCTAATACCTTACCATATTTTTATTATGTATTTATACAGCACTGACATCTTCTGCAGCACTTTACAGAGTTCATAGTCATGTCACTAATTGTCCTCAGTGGCGCATACAACCTAATCCTACAATAGTAATTCTCTAATTTCCTACCATAATATTATATTGTGGGTGGCTGAGTGAGACCATTCAATCCTGAATTTGCCCCTGAAAGAAGGCCACAAGCAGCCATCTCTACTCCTACACACTTAGATTGAAAGTGAAAGACTATTTTCTTTAAAGAGAACCTGAGGTGGATCTTTGGGGGGGCAGATGGGGCACAGAGGCATGTTCTCTGCCTAATGACATGGCTCTGTGTCCCCCAACCACCGCTCTCTGACCCCCCCCCCCCCCCCCCCCCCCGCCGCGCTATAGTCCCCCGAGTTTAACAAGATTTGTCGCTAACTCAGAGGTGAACACAGGGGAGAGGAATTCCCTGTTCAAAATGCCCGCCAGGGGCATTCCTGCAGTGTTTTCTGAGCTGCCATTGGGCAGTTCTTTCTCCCTGGCCACACCTCCTGCAGCTCCTCCACCTCCCTGCACGCTATGAGGGACACACAGTCTCTACGTGCAGCGTTGTGACCCAGAAGTCACAAGTGGGCCATTGCGGCCCACAGGAGAGGCGGGAAGCGGTGTTTTTTGCGACTACCTGATCCGCTCAGCCCCTCGGATCAGGTAGCCTTTTTTTTTTTCATTTTTTGAGCCCACCATGGGCTCTCTTTAAGGCAAGGGCCAGTTTCCACTACATGTGAATTCGTGTGCATTTTCTGCACACAAATTCGAATAGCAGTGTATTTCAATGAGCCTGTTTCCACTGTGTGCAGAATCTGTATGCACTATGCAAAAAAATCAGCACAGCATAGTTTCTGCACTCTGCATGCTGGGTATGCGAATCACACGTAATGTAAATACGTAGATATATGACATAGACATATGACTATGGTAAGGATTAGATTGTGAGCTCCTCTGAGGGACAGTTAGTGACAAGACTATATACACTCTGTACATCGCTGCGGAAGATGTTGGTGCTATATAAATACTAAATAATAATAAATAAAGAAGGAATACTTTGTGCAGCAAATACATTTTGCAGAAAGATAGTAATTTGGGGCATTCTATACACCAGGACATATTGTAGTCATGGTTGCAAAGCAGCAACATTTGCACATTCATATAGAAAGGCAATTTTTACCAGCATTACATTTTAGGTTTGCATTAAAGGAAATTCTGTGATGCCAATTATTCCTTCAGAAATGATGGTCTGTAAAACAAGAAAATAAATTGAGATTTATTTTAATATTTGTCAGCGCCTAGATCCTTCCTCAAAGGTCTCTGATTAAGTATCATGGGTTTATGGTGTCTGTATGAGGGCTGCACTTTGCATTGTCTAAACTTTATAGCGATCTGCACAGGAGTGCCACACTTCCACCAGGAGAACAATTGTGAGAGGTGGGCGTGTCACATGTTTACATAGCTTGCTCCTCATAACTGTCTTGGGGATGTTTATAGGATAATACACCTATGTTTACTCAATCTACTGTCAGTGTTTCATGATGGGCATCACAATATGGTTATTTAGAAGTATCGAGTGTAGAACTTCAAAGGGTTTTTTTCATTCTGAGACAAGACAGAAACTTTACAGGTTCATATTAAGTAAGTCCCGAAACTTTCAGACTTATGCCCCCTGAACATGGGAGACATTAAAGTGCTATAATCAGATAATTTGACATTACAAAGCATGTATGGATGGTCTCAGTTGCTAAGTAATTAGCATTCTCACTTTGCAAGGCTAGGCCTGAAGCCAAGTCAGGTACATTCTCTCTATATTTTCTGTATTTTTTTTCCCAATATGTTTGTATTTTGGATATGCTATAGTCTCCCCAGCTCCAATAAGGATTGGAGTTATACCTCAAAAGTTGCAGAGCATCTCTTGGATATTTGGTCTTACCCCAAAAGCAGATTTAAAGGATACCAGAACCAAAAGGTTCTGGTAAAAATGATAGCTGCAATGTGTGGGGGGTTAAAAGTACATACCATCCGCTCCTCCTGCCCCCCTCCGTCTGCCGCTGTTAGTGTAATATACATCCCGGTGTCCGGCGACTTGCTTGACCCTTGACCCGGCCATACTGCGCCCTGTGTGCGCAGTATGTCCTCCCCTCTTCACTTCTGGCTGGCTCATAGCGAGTGGCTCAGAAGCACGCTGATCCTTCTGTCTCCTCTGGGCTGCATGTGCGCTCCACTACACCAAGCGTTACATGATTAGTCCCTAGAAACTTTTGAGATGCTCTTCAATTGAGGGAGCGAGTCAAAGAAGAAGCATTATAGGGACAAAGAATGGGAGGGACTCCGAAGACAATGAGCAACTTTAGGAGTCTAAGGAGTAGGTAATCCAACTCACCATGAGCTTCATTAATTTTTTCCCCTGATTAATGTGTACTTTAAGTTGCATTTATGCCCCCACAGATATTGCAGAGTCACAGGGAGTGCACCATGTTACCTGCTTCAAGTGGAGGGTCAGGTCCATGCTCCTCTGCTCTGTACAGTAGCCTGTGGACAGTTCCCAGATGTTCCAGCATGCCAAATGACATTGGTCAGGAACCATTCAAAAAACACGGAATCATAAAGAGAGGAGAGGATCCTGGACCAAATTCATTGTTGGAAGTTGGAAATGTAATGTGCTCCCTGCACAATAGGCAATTTAAATATAACCCAAGGTCTAAAAAGGCTGGCAGGAGCTTTTTGTCAGTGTTCATACAACAGGGTGTTAAAGAATAAAGTTTCTGCAATTCCATGTAAGTTCCCTTCATTATATGGTAACATATCAGTGCATATAAAAAGCTTTTATTCAGCACATCATGTACCGGTAGTTCCCCTGTAAGTCTTTGTATTGGATCCTGAATCATGTATTAGAGATTATCACGATTCTATGAACACCTTCAACTAAAATAACCATCTTCTCTATCTGCTGTTGTTTCCCATCCATGCACAGAAATCAGCAGAAAACATCACAAAGTGCTGCTTTAATCCATCCCGGTATTATCACTCCTGATTTCAAGCAATGAGTTCACAGTTATCTCTGACTCTGAATGGATGGTTTGCGCCTATTTGAGTTTTCTCCTGACCCAGAATTTTCAAAGGTATATTTGTGTAGATGATTTATTCTTCTCTGCAATGCTGTGAATGTCAATGGGGCTCCCTTTGTATCCTCCAAGGAGTTATCTGCGCTGATAGTGAAGCATTTAAGCACAGGGGTACTGATACCAGTGATATAGCAGACATATCTCTTTCAATAGAGATATTCTTGAAAGATCCATCTATTCAGAGAAAGTAATGTTATACATCAAAGAGGGTCAGTTTATCTATCACAAACAGTAGCAATCTCACAAACAACAGTGAGAGATAAAACTGTATAGCATTGGTGGTGTACATATCCTAAGTACAGAATAAGCCAGTGCAACATATAATCCATAATATGAAACAACAGTGAGTAGATGTCTGGCAACATCAGGAGATGTCAGGTTACATAAAGCAATAATTAAAGATATCAGATAAAGACTAGACATTTTCAGAAGACAGAAGATAATGTTAGAACAGGGAATGAAGAAGGAAGAGAGGTATTACTTGCATACACGGGTTTTGTATCATTCACACAAAGCTAAAGACACTGTGGGCCTGATGCGCTATAATTCAGTATGGCGGCTGTAAAGCTCTGTACACACATGGCAGCCCCGATCCATCTCGACTGTTCGGCCAGTGACCCAACCTGGCAGACCATTTCGGTCAAGCTACAGCTGAGGGTAATGAATTTTCTCCCCATTTAGCTTACAACCGTGTGACATCACAAACGTGCCAATACGTCATCCCCCCATAGCAACAGTGCTCATTGCTACCCTGAAGGCTAATGACACGTCTGTCAGCCTCAGCCTTGCAATGTCACCTGAGGGATTGGGTACTGATCCCCACCAGGCGACATTGATTTTGCAAGTGCATGGCCCTGGTAGTCTTATTGAATGCCAGTGGCATAGCAATAGGGGTTGCAGAGGTTGCAACCACATCGGGGCCCTTTGGCCAGAGGGGCCCTCGCTCAAACACAGTATTAGTTCTCTATTGGTCCTGTGCTGGTAATAATCACTTCTATAGATGCTCTAAATACTTGTGATCATTAACAAGCTTTTCCTCATCCCCTTCTTGCACCTCTGGCACTGTGGTTGTCCTTGGCAGGTTTTGGTGCGCCGTATCAATTGTTTTGTATAGAGTGCTTGGGGGGGGGGGGGGGGGGCATGTAAAATTTGCACCAGGGACCACAGCTCCTTTGCTACACCACTGCTGAATGCTGCATTCGTTTTGTAAACATAAGGTTTATCCCATGATCTCTTTGATTGAATCTGCCAGTAGTGTATTACCCTAATCAGATCAGATTTTGAGCACTTTATTGATTGAAAGTCTGATAGAACATGTTGGAATATCTGAGATGAGGGCAGGGTAGGAGCGGTGTGAATCAATGGCCCATAGAGTAGCACTGCATCAAGCTGAAATTGCAGCCTAAAAGCACTCCTGGTCAGCAGCTGGAAAACTGAGCTGCCCAACAAGCTTGCAGTTCAGCTGTCCATCTAAAGGGGGCCTTATAGTGACCAAACACTTCTAGATGACCAACAGATTAGACCGTCAGATAGATCCTTCGCAGATCAAATTTGATCAGAAAGGGATCAGAGGGATCAAATCTGACGGATATTGACAGGATAAGTCATTTAGTGTATGGCCACCTTTACTTTATACTCCAGTGTGTTTAACTGTCACCATTATGCAAATGTTAACTGTCTAAAACAAATCTGTGCAAAAAATTAGTTTAACAAGCTTTCTGCAAATACAGGTATAATAGGGGATGTAAGGGCTTTCCTGCTGTCTGCTTTCTAGTTTGTGGTCTGTAGATTTTCTAATTTGTGTTTTCATTCTCTCCTGGGGGAGAGGAAGTTTGTTGTTCCATGCCCTAACACCTTCCTCATTGTATTTGAGAATGACTGACAAGCTTATAGGAAAGGAACAATAGCAGTCAAAAAGTGTGTAATATACCTCCTTCCACCTTTCATAGATGTCGCTAGTGGGGGATCCGGACCTGAATAGGAGGCACAGATCTACACAGCTCTGAGCATGTGCGTAGCCTGGGAGTTAGGAGGCACAGATCTACACAGCTCTGAGCACGTGCGTAGCCTGGGAGTTAGGAGGCACAGATCTACACAGCTCTGAGCACGTGCGTAGCCTGGGAGCTAGGAGGCACAGATCTACACAGCTCTGAGCATGTGCGTAGCCTTGGAGTTAGGAGGCACAGATCTACACAGCTCTGAGCACGTGCGTAGCCTTGGAGTTAGGAGGCACAGATCTACACAGCTCTGAGCACGTGCGTAGCCTGGGAGTTAGGAGGCACAGATCTACACAGCTCTGAGCACGTGCGTAGCCTTGGAGTTAGGAGGCACAGATCTACACAGCTCTGAGCACGTGCGTAGCCTGGGAGTTAGGAGGGACAGATCTACACAGCTCTGAGCATGTGCGTAGCCTGGGAGTTAGGAGGCACAGATCTACACAGCTCTGAGCACATGCATAGCCTGGGAGTTAGGAGGCACAGATCTACACAGCTCTGAGCACGTGCGTAGTCTGGGATTTAGGAGGCACAGATCTACACAGCTCTGAGCATGTGCATAGCCTGAGAGTTCTAATTGATGGGGATTTAAACTTCAGAACTAACATCTCTGCTTTGGTGAAATCATCCTATTTTCACCTGAAGAACATGCCTTCATTAAATCCCAGCTAGACTATTGTAATGCTCTCTACACCGGCTTTCCAAAAAGGTCTTGCACCGCCTACAGCTGATACAGAATACTGCTGCCAGACTGTTAACCAACCAACCCCGTCACTGCCACATAACGCCAGTCCTGCACTCCCTTCACTGGCTACCTATAAAATGGAGGATCCTATTCAAAATCGGCATACTGACATGTAAATCACTACATAATCTGGGCCCTAAATACATTAAAGAAATCTGCCCTGGATACATTAAAGAGATCTGCAATCTCAGATCCATAGGTTCTAGTAATCTAGTCATACCCAGAGTCCACCTGAAAACTTTTGGTCGCAGAGCCTTCTGTCATGCCGCTCCTACATTATGGAACTCCTTACCTCAGCAGATCAGGACAGCTCCATCTCTGGACATGTTTAAATCCAGACTGAAAACCCACCTGTTCAGTCATGTATTTCCAGAAATATAATTTTTGTTGTGGTTTATCCTACTACCAATTACTTAATCTGAGAGAGCCTAAGCAGTTTGAGTCCTATGTGAGAAAAGTGTTATAGAAATGTTATTGTTGTTATGTATCATTGTAGTGAATGAGCAGCTTCATACAACTAGGCATACTTAGACCTTACTCGCTTATGCTCAGTACAGATGTGCGCATCCATGGCCTGAAGCACAGCTGGAAGACACTTATTTGGCCAGCTACAGTCCAATATGTTTGGGTGGTCCCTTTACTGGAATGGTAGAGTGTACAAAGATTTGGGAAGCCTATGGATTATCCAGAGGCTTCCCCCATTTAGGTATTATTATTATTATTTAGTATTTATATAGCGCCGACATCTTCCCCAGCGCTGTACAGAGTATATATAGTCTTGTCACTAACTGTCCCTCAGAGGAGCTCACAATCTTATGTCTATGTATGTATCATGTAGTGCATGTATGGTCTAGGGCCAATTTTTTTTGGGGGGAAGCCAATTAACTTATCTGTATGTTTTTGGGATGTGAGAGGAAACCGGAGTGCCAGGAGGAAACCCATGCAGACACGGGGAGAACATACAAACTCCTTGCAGATGTAGACCTGGCTGGGATTTGAACCAGGGATCCAGTGATGCAAGGCGAAAGCGCTAACCACTATGCCACCGTGCTGCCCCTTATCTATCTATCTATCTAGGTATCTAACTTTTTATTTTCTATATGGCTTCATGGGTACTTTAAGTAAAGTGAGCTCTGAATGCCTAAGGGCCTATTTCCACTAGCCGTGAATCACTGCCGTTTTCCCACATTATTTTGGATGTGGAATTGCAGCTGATTGAAATCAGTAGGCTGCATTATAATCATGGATGGCAAAAAATAAAAAAATGCTGCTGGTTGCAGTTTTCTGCAGACCACATCCAAATCATTATATCCATGCATGGAACAGCTTTGGCAATTCGGCTGTGGCTTTGCCTCAGCACAGGTGCCGGATTCGGAAACAGATGCGGAACCCAGTGGAGATAGGTCCCAAAGCATTACTTTAGCCTGGACACTGATAATGCTCTTTGCAATGCTTTATTTGGATACCATCATACAATGTGCAAGTTATGGATAAGTTATTAATAATATCTCTTCAACATGCCAGGTGTTATGCATAGAGATGGGCCGAACGGTTCGCCGGCGAACGGTTCCCGGCGAACTTCGGTGGTTCGCGTTCGCCTCCCGCAGGCGAACGTTTCCGGAAGTTCGGTTCGCCCCACAATGCACTATGAGGGTCAACTTTGACCCTCTACATCACAGTCAGCAGGCCCAGTGTAGCCAATTAGGCTACACTAGCCCCTGGAGCCCCACCCCCCTTATATAAGGCAGGCAGCGGCGGCCATTACGGCCACTCGTGTGCCTGCATTAGAGAGAGTAGGGCGAGCTGCTGTCTGTCTCTCATAGGGAAAGATTAGTTAGGCTTAGCTTTTCCTGGCTGCAAACCTGTTCAGTGATCCTGCCACTGCATACCTGCTCTGTGAACCCACCCACCACTGCATACCTGTTCAGTGATCCTGCCACTGCATTCCTGTTCTGTGAACCCACCCACCACTGCATACCTGTTCAGTGATCCTGCCACTGCATACCTGTTCTGTGAACCCACCACTGCATACCTGTTCTGTTCAGTGGACCCGCCACTGCATACCTGTTCTGTTCAGTGAACAGTTTGGTGTGTCAGTGTGAAGCAGTACCTTAATTACACTACCTGATTGATGTATACACATGCAAGATGTTTTAAAGCACTTTAGGCCTGTCATTTAGCATTCAATATGATTTCTGTCCTTAAAACGCTGCTTTGCGTCAAATCCAGATTTTTCCTGGGGACTTTTGGCGTATATCCCACTCCGTCATGCCCCCCTCCAGGTGTTAGACCCCTTGAAACATCTTTTCCATCACTTTTGTGGCCAGCATAATTATTTTTTTTTTTCAAAGTTCGCATCCCCATTGAAGTCTATTGCGGTTCGCGAACTTTAACGCGAACCGAACCTTCCGCGGAAGTTCGCGAACCCGGTTCGCGAACCTAAAATCGGAGGTTCGGCCCAACTCTAGTTATGCATTGCAACTACAAGACTGTAGAAGGTTATCAACAGGATTATATTTCATTTTCACTATACCTTAAAGCGGAATATAACCCTGCATTTCAACTTTGCTCTAAAACATTATTTACAGTATATTATATGCAACCAGCATTTTTTTTTTACTAGACCAGCATTGGAAGGGTTACACAGGGCTTTAAAGTTCCTTTAGATTTCTGCAGACGCATCCGAAGCTGAAAAGAGATACATTTTGTTTACAGAAAGTGTTTAATGTGACTCATCTCTCTGACTGAGAAGGAGCTTGGAGGACTGCCAAAGAGTGTGTAACTGTTTATCAATAGATACATAGAATGTAACAATCTGAACTTCTGCATATCTCTCCACGGAACTTGAAACGTCTGTGTTTAACCCTTCCAATGCTGGTCTAGTAAAAAAAAAATGCTTTTTGCATATAATATGCTGTAAATAATATTTTAGAGCAAAGTTGAAATGCAGGGTTATATTCCGCTTTAATGTAAACACATGTAGGTGTTTTTAGTATGGAATAAAAGACTCTAGTGTAACATGAATCTCTTTGAATTGATTTAACCCTAAACTGTCTTAAAAAATAAATATGTTCAAAGTTCAGAGTCACAAAACTTTTATACTTCCTTATAAAACTAGATACAGAATCCCAATGTACATTTATAATCCAAAATCTCCTAAAGAAGGTAACTGACAACATAGAAAAACACAAAAAAGGAACAATAACATGCTGGTAATTAATGCCTTCAAATGTCTAAATATCCCCAGAGGTGTATGTTATTTAACTAGTAATAAATAACAATCTAGGGACATATGACAGACTTGGCCTCAGGCAATGAAGGATTACTTTTCTGAAATCCTCAAAGTAGTCTTCAGGAGAAGATAGACATCTATAATAGATGCTCTTTCTTCTTCATACTTGCAGAGTGTGCTTACGCTTCAGCTGGATGGGCACACACAACTCACTCAAGCATCACTTGCTACAATCAGGCAATATACAGGTTAACTATGGAACAATAATCACTCTGAGCATAGTGCCCTCGAGAGCAGACCCATAGTCTTCCATCATACTTCAAAATCCATCTTAAGTCCTCCCCTTTCTCTACAGGAAGAGGAACAGTTCCTTTATTCCGTGTGCATATCATCTGCATGCTTGCTGAGCTTTAAGAGGGTTCCTATGGTTTAAGATTCAATTGAGAATAGGCATTACCTCTTATTACTCCCGTACTATGCTGAACGATGGATTCACTGGTACATGGCTATTCATTTAATCTTACAGAATAGCGTTTCCCAAAATATTGGACTTGGGTGAAAAATATATGCTTGTCTTTAGACAGCTATCTTTGCAATACTGTCTCACTGTAACTGTTGTATTGCCTTTTAATGGATTTGGATTTCAAATAAAAAAACTTTTATCATCACCAAAGAGGAGGAGGATTGACATATGTTGGAGTGGAAAGGCTAAAAGTGTTGAAAGAAGTACTGCTGTCCTGTCAATCAGACAACCTGCAGAGGAGGTGAGCGGCTGGTGAGACAGGAGGAAGTGAACAGGCTGGTGAGACAGGAGGAAGTGAACAGGAGATTGTGGTCACGGAGGTGTTAGTGGCTTCTACTGCTGAGGGCAAACTGGTTTAAGCTTGCTTTTCTATTGTGTAATGTGCCAGCATCTTTAGGGGTGAGCGACCTGAGTTGGTTGTGGATTTTATGTAAAAAGGTGAAGAGTGTTTCTTAGACATGCTTAGAGCGAAGCGGGTAATTGGGCTACCCCAGTTTAGGTAGCCAGAGAATGACCCCCTAAAGGTAGCCGGAGTGTGCCCTCTTGTTATTGGTAACCAGAAAGGGCCCCTTTCTCCCCAGAGCAGATAGCCAGACATTTCCAAAAATACCCCCACCCTTTTACAGGTAGCCACAAGAGTGCCTTCCCAATTTAGGTAGACAGGCAGTGCCGTTATATGCAGCCAGAGAACCCCCACCTGTGCAGGTAGCGAGAGTGTGCTCCTTATAGGTAGCCAGTGGGTGGTCCCTCCATGCAGTATTGGACCCCTGAGTGGTCCCCCATTTACTAATCAGAGCTGCAGGGAGACCCATATATTACTCAACTTCGTTGATCCAGCCATATGTTGTAGACTTCCTCCAATCCTGCGGTGGGCACTGCATCTTTATGCTGAGATCGCCCTCTGCTGTCATGTGACAGAGAGTGGTTTTGGCATAGTGATGCCCCAGAAGGATAGGAGAAGACGAAGTTCTTGCTGCTGGATCCCAGGAGGGTGATTGACACTAGAGCTCCATTGTGATCCCTGCACCTGGCCCTCCTAGCGGTATCCATGAGTGTTGCTTTCAAGAATAACTCCAAGCTACACTCAGGGATACCACCAAGGAGGTTATTGTGAGAGTATGATTGTAGAAGGTGATAGAAGAATACCAGTAAAATCATAATAGTAGAATATCAGTAAGATTACCGATATCCTACTACTGGTATTACGCACCGCCCAAATTTATGCACACCCCCTTTGAATGTACACAGCTTGGAGCTGTGGTGGTGATCACTAGTAGCAATGGAGTTACACTATGTGGGCCTTGTTTTCTTCTCTCTGAAGGCCCATACACACGTCGGATTTGCGCGAACGACGGGTCGTTTGAACGTTCCGTCGTTCGCACGTTTCCGCATGAAATCCGGCGTGTGTACAGACTATCGTTCGGGAGATAAGACTGGTTACCAGCGATCCGCCCGGCGAGGAGCACTGGAGGAGGAGTGATTTCCATATAAAGGAGAGCCTGTAGATTTGTGATGTGGATTAGGGCATATCTGAGGAACTGTCAACTGAGGGAGTGTGGTGTTTCTGACTAGATTGCAGACTGTAGCCTTGCTACAGGCATGTATGTCACATGATCGTAAACGGTCAGCCGTGGGATCGAGTCCCAATCTCTGTACCGTTATATGTCCATGGACCTAACATATCAGTCAACTAATATTCCTTTGTTTTGACTGGATCAGGCAATAGCTTGATATCTGTGGGTATAGTACCTTCAGAAAAAGCAATTAGTTAGGTTCACCAAAGCTTGCCCAATCATTCATGCACAGCCAGCACTGTCAATGTCTGCTCTGTACCACCTCAATCAAATAAACAAAAGCCACTTAACAGAGCCCAGCCCCTGTTTTTGTAGCTGTCAAACCACAGCATGCACTGCAGGCTGCTGGATTGTCCAGTTGTCATCGGATTTCTATGGTAGATAGAATGCACCATAGACCCTCAACCTTTCATTCCCAGCCACTCTACCAGGTCATGGGGCCTCCAAAGAGCTCAGATGCCCACCAACAGTAATCATGGAGCTTTGTGAGGGGAGGAGGGGCTTCTTTGCTATCACTTGCAAGGCTACATGCCACTACTGAACTGGTTGCTTTCCAGATCACCTTTTGCTTTTCAACAGCCACTATGGCTGAGAAAGGGAAGCTGGATTACCTCCACAAGGCACCCACTTTGTTGCATTATTTGCTAACCGCAAGACACAAACAAAAACGAGTTATGCAAATGTTCATTTTGCATCGCAAAAGTACAACTTGGCTATGTATTATACGTGAAAACTTGCTTCAAGTGGCATTAAACTTACCATAGTAAAATGTAAGAACTTATTCTTAGGTACATAAGAGATAATTCGAAACTGTTCCCATGATTAAAAACTTTTAATTTCTAAACCGAGAGTAGTACAAGCTTGCACTGCTCTTGTAATCGGCAATACAAAATCATTGCTGGCCAGGAGAAACTCTCTGCTTCTCCGCCTGGCATCCTCACTGTGCTCCTCTCCACCTCCCTTGCTGAAGTGACCCATGACCGTGGCAATGACTGACACTTCACCGTTGTCTGGGCCTAACTGCCCAGCTTTTATGTGCCCGGAATTCAGAATATTAATGCTAACTTCATCATAGCTGTTTTTTTCTACTGCTCGTTCCATCTTGAGTGCAAGGCACTAGGCGTAGTGTGCACTGAGCCTAAAGGTACTGTATGTACAGTTGGTAAATTCTCATTATCAGAAAAAAACATTCATGGTTCACTCACCAAAAATCTAGTGTCAGTACAGAGTCACACAATATCATTTAGGGATCAGTCCTGCCAAAATGGTAAACAAATAACAAAGATTGATCCCTATTGTTTGGTGCTTCCAGCTCGTCCACTGCCCATCACGCACTTGTTGCCCTCCTCTCTCCATAGCAAAGAATACACCGTTGAGTTGTAGCCAAGCAGTGTGTCTGTATAGTGCTCATTACAAACACTGTCACCCTAGGAATTACTTAACCATCATATAGGTCAGCAGAAGTTGACAGTGGTGTAGTGAGTGAAACTGTGCTGTAGTGGGCAGCACAGTGGCATAGTAGATAGCACTCTGGACTTGCAGCGTTGGGTTCTCAGTTCAAATCCCAGCCAGGGCACAATCTGCACAGAGCTTATATACTTTCCTAAAGTCTGTGTGGGTTTCCTTACGATGGCCATATACCGATGGTAGGGATTACATTGTGAGCCCCTTTAAGGGACAGTTGGCAACAAGAATATACATTATACTCTGTGAAAGATGTCAGCGCTATATAAATAATTAATAATAAAGTAGTAGCTTAAGCAGTTGCTTAAATGAATCATCAGCAAAATAAAACAAAATCCGCTTTACTTACCTGGGGCTTTCTCCAGCCCCTTACAGCCGACTATCCCACGCTGACAGATCCGCTCTCCGCCGCCGGCCCAGGGTCCTGCACGGTGCAGAGGTCGACCTCGAGGTCATCCTTACTGCGCATGCGTGAAGCACCGCTGTCAATCAAGGCCACGTTGTCTGTGGCTTACTGCGCAGGCGCAGAACTACTGCGAATGCACAGTAAGCTGCGGACAACATGGCCTTGATATTGAAAGTGGCGCTTGATGCAGGCACAGTACGGACTACTTCGAGGACCCCAGGCCGGCAGCGGAGTGCGGAGCTGTCAGCGTGGGACAGTTGGCTGCAAGGGGCTGGAGATTGGAGAAAGCCCCAGGTAAGTAAAGCAGCTTTTTTTGAATTTCGCTGATGATTCCTTTGAGTAGCCAAAGATCCTACACACCTGATGCTATTCAGTAATGCATAGTCCTTACTTATTTTTATGCAATGTCCCAAAGACCAGTATAGACTTATCTCTCTCAAGGGATTGGCTGACATCATTTCCATTATTATTCCACCTCTCACATTGGCCCATATGCAATTAACTTTTTCTCTTGAATTTTCTCCTAGGTAAAATTTTCAAACTTGTCAATAAAATGCCTTTTAAACCACCCCCAAAAAATACTCTAAATAATTTTGATAGTACTTTTCCACCTACTTTTGGCATGTTTTCCATTGCAAAGTACTGAAAAGTCATTCTAAATTGAAGATGAAAAATGATCTCCTAGGAGAAAAAGAGAATAGCATATAGGCCATTATGTCTGTCCTAGGAAAGCAGGATTTCAGACTTGTGATTGTTATATATTTATTGCTTGGACATGTGCACTGGGGGCTGTGGCTCTGTGGACATGCCGCTGGTTAATATTCTGAAACATGAAAACAAAATACACTAAAAGGAGCTCCTTAACAAAGCAGCCACAATTGTAGCTAAGAAGTAGTATGAACAGCTCAGGGCTTAGCAGTTGTCAGTACACTTCAACTACCCTCATAAAAAATGAAAACATATATTTTGTTTAGGTCTCTAAAGATGACCTCCTAGGCGTTTTTATATATATATTTATGATTCACAGATTTTGGTTTTAGATAAAATGCTTAAGAGGTATAGACTGCATACTTACTGAGGAAAATCATTGTCCCCCTCAAGCACTTCCATGATGGGATGAAATTTTAAATCACATCATGTTTCACAACCGTCTCTGAGTGAAAATAAATCACTTGAGCAGAAAGTAATATAATTCATACTTTCAAAATATTCTGTCCTAAGGGTGTCCTCTTGAACTTCAAAAGTAAGCTTTGTAATTATTGTACCTATCAAAAGAAACCTATAACTTCACCTCACTCCAACCTTTCACCAGGCCTATAATATTTAAAAGAGTTAATTGATAAAAATACATATTAGCATAAATGGTTTTTATGACTTATTTGGATCTAACCATTAGTAACGTATGTTCTCAGGTGTAAAATTTATATATTACACAGCGAGAGGCTTTTTGTGTGCTATAAAGTGGCCATTGCCACTGTAGTTGCTTAATCCAAAATATACTACTATTTTATTTACATAAAGATAACATAAACAGTATATAGCCATAAAGGAAAGTTTCATTGGTATGGACAGTTTCCCAGAGCTTTTCCTCTTCAACTTCCTCACCTTGCTGAATAAGGTGAAAGAAGGTGAATAGGCATAATAATGATACACATTCCATATGCCTTATCCAAAAATGGATGTGTGTTGTTTCGCCGGAATCCTTCTGGAGCGGCGGCGATGTAAATATTTACCTCTTGGCTCCGGCGCAGGCGCAGTATCCGCTCTCTGCACGGAGATAGGGGAAAATAGCCGATCTCCGTTGGGTCCGCTCTACTGCGCAGGCGCAAGTCTCCTGTGCTGTTTTTGCCTATCTCCGTGGGAAGAGCCGCAACAGCGCCCCCGCTGGAGCCAGAAAAGGTAAATATTGCACAGCCCAACAATTGTCGCCTGTGCGTTCCGTGGGCTGCAGCGAGACCGCCGTGGGACACAGGAGGACAGGGGAAGCCTCGATAGGGCCCAGAGGCTTCCCCCTACTGAGGTGAGTACCCCCCAGGGGAACTTTTTTTAAGTACAGGTTTTCTTTAAGTAGGAAAAAAAAACTGTAAATTGTCACAGACACATGAGCTGGAAATGAAAGAAATCGGTTTATGCAGACAATAATTCTAAAGCCTTCTACACAGGCTAGGTGGTTCTCGGCCGAGGTGGCCATTTGAGGCCAGCTTAACTGAGAATCTAACTAGTGCACGACAGCCCCCCTCTCCCCCTTAAAGCATTGCTGAGAGATCCAGATCTGGGCTACTGGATCATCTCATCCAAACCCTGGCCAATTCCCTTGTTTACCCTCCTTAGGGCTGAGCCACACTGCTTAGCGTTTTGCAATGCAAATGCGCTGCGGCTATGAGAATCATTGCAAAATCGCAACAAAATAGCTGCAATCTATTTTGCCATGATTTTTCAAAATTGTGCTGATCTTGCCAAAATTCTCATTCAAGTCAATAGGAGTTTTTCAAAATGCAAATGCAGTGTAGACCCATCTCAAAACCCTCAGCAGTCTGGTTCAGCCCTAACCCCTCCTAGTCTGACTGGGAAACCACACTTTCTCATTAAAACTGAATTATTGCAAACAACTTCTGTTTTTAGAAGACAAAATTATATTTATCTTCACTTTTAGTAAAGAGGGCTTTTCTGTCTCTTTATCCCTCAATGGTTCTGGGTATTTCATCCATGCCATTTCAATACATGCCAAGCATTGGTGAGGAGTCGGACCATAAATTCCGAAACCGCTGTATGTATGTTGGGTTAGTGGAAATTTGTAAGGCTAATTTCACACATGGTGCGGAGAGCCTGCCGCAGGACAATTGCACCACACCATTTCGTGTTTAAATCACCCTGCATCAGAGTGCGCCGATGGGATGACTTGTCTAGTTTCCCCCTTGCTCAGTGGCGTGCTCCCTACTGGACAGGAAGTATGTCACTGAAATTTTGAAGGATCGGCACATGTGCACTATTTAAATAGATTGTTGCAGTGCCATGGACATCAATGCAATTGCGTGCATTGCACTGCAGAGTCTGCTTCACCTCTGTGTAATCAAAAGCACTTCCATTGCATTGCGTTGCTGTGGCCAACCTCATAGAGACTAATGGCCAGTGCAATGAGCTGCAGTGGAGGAGAGTACTGCGACGCTTAGCGACAACATGTGTGAAAGGGACCTCAAATGTATAAGCTACAGGTTCACTATACACCAGCTGTTCTGGTTGTTAGCCTTGCTTTCAGCGGAATTTAGAGATGATGTCCATGTTTGGGAGTGATCTTCGGGGCTTCTTGGGAAACTACACTTGCTCACTTAAAGCTGAATTTGGGGCTGTATTTAACATCAGGCACCGTAGGCACATGCCTACAGGTGCCTGATGATGGAAAGGTGGCTCCCTCTCCGAGTGCCCCCCTACCTCCTTCCCTATGCAGAGTTCTGATGAGAGTGTAAATGAGAGGTTACTCACCCTGCTCTCGGCATTCCACTTACAAGATCGCCCTTCAGCCTGGGGCACCTCTAATACTTAGGGATAACCTCAAGCTTATTAATATTGAGGGTCATTCTTGTTACCTTACACTTGGAGGCACCTGTGGCTATTTACACTGGGCAGGGGAAGTGGGGGGAGGTGAAAACGGGACCAGCCAGCACACTAGCAATGCAGTTCAATGGGGGTTTGTAGGTTCATGGAGGGTGTCTAGGGTGCCAGGACATCTGTGCCTATAGGCTCCTGTGAGGTAAATCCAGGCCTGGCTGAATTATTGCAAATACTTTCTGTTTTAGGAAGGCAAAATGATATAGGCCCAGATACAATTCACTTTTTCTCCTGAGTTTTCTCCTGGGAGATCATTTTTCATCTTCTCTTTAAAGGACTTCCGAGGCCAAAATCCGGGCCCAAAACATAAAAAAAGTTAGCTACCTTCATGGCTTTGTAAGGCACGGAGGACGCCGTCCGCGCCCTCCGTACCGTTCCGCCTGGTCCCCTCTGGTGAATAGCCCCCCGAAAGGCTGCGACCCCACGGTCCGGGTCGGCATCTTCTGCCCCTATAAAGATGGCCGCCGGAGCTGGCCACGGCTGCGCAGTCCGCATAGCCGCTACTGCGGCTGCGCAGCTCTAGGGCCAACCCTCCGATCCACGCTGCCTGTTACGTGATCGGGGGGTTGGCCCTAGAGCTGCGCAGCCGCAGTAGCGGCTATGCGGACTGCGCAGCCGTGGCCAGCTCCGGCGGCCATCTTTATAGGGGCAGAAGATGCCGACCCGGACCGTGGGGTCGCAGCCTTTCGGGGGGCTATTCACCAGAGGGGACCAGGCGGAACGGCACGGAGGGCGCGGACGGCGTCCTCCGTGCCTTACAAAGCCATGAAGGTAGCTAACTTTTTTTATGTTTTGGGCCCGGATTTTGGCCTCGGAAGTCCTTTAAAATAACTTTTCAACTGAAATATTACTAGAAAGTAGGTAAAATTATCACCTAGGAGGAAAAGTTAATTGCCAATGGGCCATAATGTCAGGGATGAGAGAGATAACTGCAGGGGTCACAAAGTCAACATAATGCTCCACTCTGAGTGTAAAGCTATGTACTCACCTCGTGATGCAGGAAAATGGATCCAGTGATGTCTCCCTGACAACAAGCACTCCCCCGATCCATCTTCTGGCCGGTGGGTATGCGTAATGTCACGCGGCATTACATGACGGGTGCAAACGAGACTTCAAGCGGTCGTGGTACTTGTGTGGGAGTCATTGGGGATCTTAAAGATCTGCTGTGACGGTCGTTATCACTGTGCAATGCTAAGTGATGTTCGTGTGATCCTGCGCCTGTACCCATGTCACAAGATCGCATAAACGACCACTCTTCACTCAGAAAATCACCAGTTGTCGTTAAAATTGGCTGAAAAATCACGAGGTGGGTACGGGCCTTAAGATTAGCAGAGGGACATTTCAAGTAACTTAAATTTAGAGGAGGTCTGTTTAGTGAACTGTTCAGAACCTGTTCCTCAGCAGTGGGTCACTGATGTATGTAAGAAGTACTTTTATCCAAGAACAATATGACAAAGACAGAAGCCTTGTGTCTGATACCAAATTCTAACTGAGTATTCATTTGTGGTTAGCTTCCTTGTACCTAAGAAGATTTCCAGATGTTTATCCTTCTAAGTCACCGAGAATAACAGATCAAAGGGAATATTTGCATTTTCTATCACAGATAACAACGCTGACATAATGCATGCTGACTCATACAAACTGCAGCGCTAGACAGACCATTATTAATGTTCACACTATAAAAATAAGAAAGTTAAAAATAGCATTAGCATTTTAAAGTATATAAAATGATTTATTTGTTATTATAACAAGTTATATCTTATTACATTTAAATGAATGCAAAAAAAAAGACAAACAATCCTGACCTCAATTTATGGCCTGCAGTTAGATCAGATCAGGAGCCAATACAGGCTAATTTGAGACTTATAAAGGTACATATACAAAACTCTATCTACTCAATCTAATTTAAAACGGGCTCTCTCTATGCACTAAAATACTATTGGACTTTACATTTGAAAACCAATGAGTATTTGCAAGCATAGCAGAATTGAATTCTGTATTAAAGTGAACTCAAATTAAAAATACAAGATTTCAGAAATAAAATCTATTTTCTAAATTATAATAATAAATAGCAGCCTTTTTTCAGCTGCATGATGACAAATATAAAATATTTTACATTTATTGCAGGAACCCCTCCCTTCCTTTCAAATTTCCGGACAAAATCCGGCAAACTGGTGGATTAGGTGGTGTCCTGCAATGCAGGAATTGCTAATGGCTGCCCCCAGTATAACCCTAGTTATTAAAAGAGATGGCTGAAAAGCATGCACTGAAATGCTCATAGGTTCGAAGGAGTGTTTATTTATCTTTGTATGTGTTAGAGTGGTGCAACTAAATATTTTTAATTAAAAAAATGTTTGGTTTGGGTCCGCTTTAAGCATCAAGCTGGACCTTCCACTGTGAAACAGGAAGTATCGGGAGGATGGAGCACAGCGTGGCGCACCACAGCAAGAGATGGACATCCGTGTAAATTAACTTTCTGCTGTGGCCCTTTAAAGGGACACTGAGCAGACCCTTAAAAAGCAAATCTGAACTTGCCTGTGGCTTCCTCTAGCCCCCTGTAGCCTGTGAGGTCCCTCAGCATCCTCTGGGTCCCCTCTGTGGTCCTGCTGGCAGCCCTGTTAGCCCAGAAACTTTGTGTAGGATGCTTACAGTGACAGGCATGGACCAAGAGGATGCCAAGAGACCTGGAAGAAACCCTAGGTAAGTTCAGATTTGCTTTTTAAGGGTCTGCTCAGGGTCCCTTTAAATGGCCCCTTAAATGGTTAAAGAGAAACTGTAACCAAGAATTGAACTTTCTCCCAATCAGTAGCTGATACCCCCTTTCACATGAGAAATCTATTCCTTTTCTCAAACCGATCATCAGGGGGCTCTGTATGGCTGATTTTGTGGTGAAACCCCTCCCACAAATGATGTCAGCGCCTCACAGCACTTAGGTACTAACATCACACTGTGGGAGCCTTGTTGCATTGTGGGAAAAAACAGCTGTTTCCAACGGCCAAAAATGCAAGCAGCATCTCCTTCCAGTGACATCACCTGCCAGCAGTAAAAATGTCATCATGTGATAAATGTCAGGATGTAAATCAGGGAGAGGAAAATTTTTACAATGAGCAAACACTGGCTAAATCATTTATACATAATTATTGTAAAAAATAAGCACTTTTTTATTGCATTATTTTCACTGGAGTTCCTCTTTAAGGGTTAGAATCAGAGCGATTTTAACAAGAGTCAAATCATGATAGCTAGATAACTAGACAAGAGCTTCTGCAAAACAGCAGGGCCCATATGCAATTAACTTTTTTTCCTGTTTTCTCCTATGAAATATTTTTTCTTCTTGGCTTTAAAATACCCTTTTAGCACTTTGCAACTGAAAAAGTAGTTGAAAAAGTACTTTCAAAATTATTTTTTGACCTGCTGGTTGTTTAAAAGGCATTATGTTTTAAAGAGACTCTGTAACAAAATTTTGAGCCTTATTTCTTCTATCCTATAAGTTCCTATAGCTGTTCTAATGTGGTTTGTCTTACTGGAGCCTTTCCTGGTTGCACAGTGGCTGTGTTATCTCTGTTATATGATCTAATCTTCTCTCCTCTGTCGGGTCTGTCGGGCTCAGGCAGTCAGGCTGGAATGTGCTGTGCTGCTTATGATTGGATAGAAGCTATACACACCCTCTCCAGGCCCCCTGCACACTCTGTATGACTCACACACTGAGCTACTCTCAGCCTATTACTTGCTATGTCTTTTGTTTGTAAACACTGCATAAAACTGCCAATTACAAGCCAGGATTGCAGCAGGGAGTGGCAGAAACAGCACAGAGGCGCCCAGGAGAACATAATGAATAGAATGGTATGCTTTTTATTGTAAGAATTTTACAGTACAGATTATCTTTAAGGTGTGAAAATATCACATAGCAGAAAACTTAGAGAAAAAGTTAGTTGCATATGGGCCCAGGTCCCAATAGTAAAATTACACCTACATTAATTTATTTTAATAAAAAGACCCATATTTACATTTAAAACTAACCCCTTACCTCCAACCCTCTGCCATAGTTACCTAAATTAATTACTGTATATGCATATTAAAAAAAATTACAAATAAAAACAATACATAAATAGTTACCTTAGGGACTGAACTTTTTCAATATGTAAGTCAAAATGTTATATATGAAATTATGGGCTTGTAATTAGTGATAGACGCAAAATTGAAAAAATGCACCTTTATTTCACAATAAAATATTGGCGCCATACATTGTACTAGGGAAATATTTTAAATGTTTTAATAACCAGGAAAAATGGGCAAATAAAATGGGTGGGTTTTAATTATGGTAGAATATTTTATTTCAAAAATATAATGGCTGAAAACTGAGAAATGATGTTTTTTTTTTCCATTTTGTTCTTATTTTTCCCGTTTAACCTCCCTGGCGGTAAGCCCGAGCTGAGCACGGGCGATGCCGCGCAGGAGGATTTCTCAGGCCCTGCTGGGCCGATTTACTTACTTTTTTTTTTGCAACACGCAGCTAGCACTTTGCTAGCTGCGTGTGCATTCCGATCGCCGCCGCTCTGCGCTCGATCGCCGCTGTTCGCCTCGCCGCACTGCCCCCCCCCAGACCCCGTGCGCTGCCCGGCCAATCAGTGCCAGGCAGCGCTGAGGGGTGGATCGGGACTACCTTAGATGTCACGACGTCCATGACGTCATCCCGCCCCGTCGCCATGGCGACGGGGGAAGCCCTTCAGGAAATCCCGTTCTTTGAACGGGATTTCCTGATCAAAGATCGCCGGAGGCGATCGAAGCAGGCTGGGGGATGCCGCTGTACAGCGGCTATCATGTAGCGAGCCCTAGGCTCGCTACATGATATAAAAAAAAAATATTTTAAAAATGGTGTTGCGCTGCCCCCTGGCGGTTCCTAATAAACCGCCAGGGAGGTTAAAATGTGTTTAGAATAAAATAATTCTTAGCAAAATGTACCACCCAAAGAAAGCCTAATTGGTGGCAAAAAAACAAGATATTGATCAGTTCATTGAGATATGTAGTAATAAAGTTATAGGCGAATGATAGGAAGGAGCGCTGAAAGGTGAAAATTGCTCTAGTACAGAAGGGGAAAAGTCCCTCAGTAGTGAGGTGGTTAAGGGAGTTCCTGTTGTGTAGTGTTTTTACCTACCAATGGACAAAAGGTAATCCAGCAATAGTGGAAAAGATACCCAAGGCTCATTGATGCGCAAGTGAAGCAGAGTCTAGCCTATTTAGTCTGATACCACAGAAAAGTTGTAGCACAGATTGCTAGAAATAATGCAGGCCATGAGAGAAAGGTGTCATGTCAACGTGGTGGATTTCCTCAAGTGGTTGCTAGCTAACTCCCCTTAGACCTCTTCTTGACATTTGCGCTGCGGAAACGCAAGTGCTGACGAGATACATTTGCCTTGCATTTCTATGCGATTCTTCCTGATGCAGTTGTGATCTCCATTCATTATAATTTGATGGCAACCATGCATTGCGCTTCCACAGTGAATTGCTACACATTAATAGAAACATCAGACATTTCAGTCTATGCGCTTCTGCTGACCTTGCGGCTTGCATCACATTGCTAAAAATGCGTCTGAAAACATGTATGTGGGGAAGAAGAAATTGATTGAGGAGTGAGAATTGGATGGTACCACTAATCCTGCCCCTCAATGCCATACAGCATTATGCTAACCTTGGTCTTTCATCAAGATAAGCATTTCTTAGGATGTTAGTGGTGGGAATTTACTGTATAGGGGCAGATGGCTTACATTAGAGATGACCATTGGTTACTACACTTGGTAGAAAACTGCTTCAAGTCTATACAAAGACAAAACAAACATGGTATTCAAATGACTAATTAGGCTGTATGTTTAAATGTATCATCATATGAAGGAGAGGGGTTTGGCGGTTTTAAAGCTTTTTGGGAGGACAGGAAGGAATGAAATATTAAAAATATTGTAAAATATTAACAAAAGGGTCTAGATGAAAATAAGGGGCGGGGGAGAGGGGTGTGGTGAAATCATCCTATTTTCACCTGAAGAACATTGCAAAAATCAAGCACCTCATACCCCCAGAAGATCTGCCAACCTTAGTCCACGCCTTCATCACATCCCGACTGGACTACTGCAATGCTCTCTACACTGGCCTTCCAAAAAAGGTCTTGTACCGACTACAGCTGATACAGAATACTGCTGCCAGACTGCTAACCAACCAACCCCGTCACTGCCACATAATGCCAGTCCTGCACTCCCTTCACTGGCTACCTATAGAATGGAGGGTCCTATTCAAGATCGGCCTACTGACATTTAAATCCCTGAATAATTTAGGCCCTGGATATATGAAAGATATGTTGCAGCTGCGTAGCAATCCCCGCATTCTCAGATCAACAGGTTCTAATAATCTAGTCATACCCAGAGTCCACTTGGAAACTTTTGGTCCCAGAGCCTTCTGTCATGCTGCCCCTACGTTTTGGAACTCCTTACCTCAACAGATCAGGACAGCTCCATCCCTGGACGTGTTTAAATCCAGACTGAAAACCCACCTGTTCAGTTTGGCATTTGCAGAAATATAACTTTTGTTGTGTGAATACTTCATCCTACTAATTACTGAATCTGAGAGAGCCTAAGCGCTTTGAGTCCTATGGGAGAAAAGCGCTATAGAAATGTTATTGTATTGTATTGTATTGTATTTTGGTAATGGCAGTGCATCACAAAACAAAGCCTATTCCTGTGTGCCACTTCCTCCATAACCCCCAGATTTGTATAAATACACACAGAAACAAATGAGAAGATAGCTTTTGTTATTCAGTAGTGCAATGCTGGCATAATACTAACACTGTCCATAACACAGTTAGCAATAGCATCCCTCTATACTGCTCATGCCTGCTCCTGGGAACAGAGCACAGTTCTGTGGATGGTCACATCCTCTTCACAGTGACTGGCCAATGGGTGACTCTCTGTGCAAGGAATGGAGCAGCTCCCAGGTAGAAGTAAATCCTTTCTTTCTACCCAAAGTGAAATAGAAAATAAATGCAAAATACCCAATTTTTGCACCCCCCACTCATGAATTCAAGTTTGCATGAATTGGTAAAGATCTTTAATGCAGAAAAAGCAAAAAGTTTTGAATCAGGATAATAACATTTATGGGCTAACTAGAAGAAAAAGAGCAAGCTTTCGCCTGATAAGCCTTCTTCGGACTTGATTCCTGTATGCTGACAACTCATTAGAAGCCTTATGCTAAATACTCACCACATGACAGAGGAAGATGAATCCAGAGACATCCCCTTGACGACGAGCGTTACACAATCCATCTTCCGGCCAGCGGGTACATGTGAAGTCACACGACAGGCGCAAACACAAAGCCAAGCAAGCACGGTACTTTGTGGGTCGGGATCTTAAAGATTCGATTGGCCGTGACAGTCATTATCACCACGCGTCACTAAACGTCTGTCAGATGATCGTGTGCCTGTACCCATATTGCGAGAACGCGGAAACGATCACTTGTTGCTCAAAAAACGCTTCAGTCATGCACCCTCAACAAGCATGCAGCTAACGTAAACGTAAGCAGGCACTGTGAGGTCAGAACATCTGATCTGCAAACTCATTCCCAGTTACTGAAAATGTTTACTACAGAGAACAAGTACATGGCCCAATACATAACCAAGAAACAGCATTTTTAAGATCAAGGTCAGCAATGGTAGGTTTCATAATCTCTTGGTATAGTTTCAAAATAAATATGACATGTTTCGTTGTTACCTTTTTTGGTCAAAAGACACCCCCTGACTCGCATCCAGCCAAAGCCACACAACACCTCCAGTCAAGCATATCATGAATAATTTATCACCAATATGTGATCATGCTATAAACTGGCCCAGTTCTTGCAGACCCAAGGAAGGGAAACTATTGTCCAGAAGAACACTGTAAAATTGATCTGATAAACTATTGGCTATACCTGTGGGTTGTGCCATTCCTTGGGAGGTAAATCATCCTTACCATTCAATTCTATTTTATTTTTTATCCCTCTACTACAGTGTTATTATGTCTCTATGAGGTTGGCTTTCATTTTCTGATACAACTATCTTTCTCACCTTGGATAAGTAACCTTTGGAAACAAGTGAGACCAATGCACTTGAGTTGAGTCAAAACCATACTTCCCACCTTCCCACAAAGTGGTGGGTAACCTGTGTTTGTGAGTTCCCCTTTCATATTACTCTGGACCATTGTTTCAATATACTATACTATTGTCCCCTGGCTGATACTGGTTTATTTTTTTAGGTCTAACGTACTCTGCCTATCTCTCAGAATTCACAAGCTTGGATGATAAACGAGATGGAAATCATTCCCAGTTAATGGAGAATTATGCAGTTTTTCAATACAAATCTACGCAACTTGAAAATGGACCAATCGAATTTCACCTTGGCCGTATTTGATTTGGTCCATTTTCAAGCTGCATCCATTGCATGCAAAATATGTGTAATCCTGCATCAGCTCAGAATTATTTGCATCTCATTGGCCATCCCTATTCATAAAGACATTTACACTTTTCAAATTACAATGGTCCTTTTTACTATCCATACTCTTTCCTTAAAATAGCATTTCAATGCAAGTATAAATAACAATATAATATTTCAGACGTTGGATATATATGTATATATAAATATATATATATATATATATATATATATATATATATTTATTATTATTTATTTTTTTTTTTTAATGTAAACATTCTTTTCAATAATCAAAAAATGTAATTTTGAGGAACAGAGGAATTTGGTTCTGAAAGAGGGACTGTCACATCCTTTCAAAAGAGAGGCAGTTGGGAGCTATTATATGTTATTTTCTTGCCAGTAGCTCTGAAATTTGCTTGTGCTGCAGTCTGGTGTTTTGTTATTTTGTTTGCTTCTCTGTACATAACTAATTGCAAAAAAGCATACAGTTTCAAAGTTTAAAATCTTTTGGCAGTTAACAGTACTGAAACGAAGAATCAAAAAATTTCCATCCTAGAAGATATGTGTAGTGACAGTAGTTAATCATAAAATGGGTTTTCAGAGAGCTCTGCTGCTTTCATATGACTCTGCTCTGGCCTGCAGCTCCTTCATCTTAATTGTGCTTGCTAAAGATAGGATGCCTTTAATGCAAAATTATTTTTTAAATTGAATGTCAGAAGCAGAGCTGCTCAGATGATTCACGTTGTTGGGAGAGGGAGGATTCAAAGGAGGATGAAAATTACATAAAACACCTTTGGGTGTTATTTAAAATTAAATCATTCATCCATTTTTTGCCCCCCTATATTCCCTTTTTTTGTGACATGAAAGCCACCAGCTATTGAAAGCTATAGGCCTGCTAAAAATGTACGATTGCATTATATTGGTTATAGTAAGTCTAAGTTACTCTTTAAATTGTTTTAAACATGGAACATTTTGTATCCATTTATAGAGCCACAGGTATATTAAAATGACATTAGTCTATCTTTTGATGACTATCATTGGATTGGAAATTTTCACTCTCAAACTGTAGTACTTACTTTACATTACCACTAATGGAAACATGTAGTGTTTTTAATATAGCTGTTATAACAATTTATTGAATTTAGTTCTAAAATAATGAACTAAGAATGTGAAATATTAGGGATAAATGTTTACTAATGTTGGTCCCCCATTGGTTTGACTAGCATGTGTCCTAACCAAAAATAAATAAGTAAAGTCTTGACAATAAATTAACTACCTTTCATAACTTACTGATGGATAAATTCCTATTAGAGTTGTATTGTATTTCCTAGTGGTTTTGGTCACCCCAAGCTGCTTGGTTACTCTTGCTCTCCTATAGAGCAGCAAACCAGAATCCATGTTTTTATTTATAACTGGGCAGTAACACCAGCAGGTCATGCTTTATTGTCACTTTAATTCCTAATACTTCATATTTTCACAAATAAAAACTTTTAAACCCCCAAAAAATACAAAACAATATTGCTTAACCCCTTTAATGAAAACTTGAACTCAAAATAAAATTAGGAGATAATTAACTGCATGTGTATACTAATAATAAATAGAACTTTCCAGGAGTCTCATATTTTTTACATTAGGGCTAAATTTCTAAGTCTAAATTCTACACAGCAGCCATGTTAGTGTGATATAAATCTGCTTCATTCAGCTGCAAAACAAAAGAATAGTATTTTAACAAATAGATGTGTTTTGCCCTCTAGTTACTTTTTAGGTGATTTTCACTGCATTCTACTGCTGTTCACATTGGCACTAGTGATTTTCCCGTGGTTTTTCACTGTATGGAAAAGCAATTTTGATGTGACTGCATTTTGTGAATTGTAAACATGGAAATGCAATTGCTCCAAAATTGCTAAACAATGCTGTATGCACCGCCTTTGCGATTTCAGAAAAATGCTAATTTCCGAGGATCACTACAGTGAGAACCCTGCCATACACTTTTCATTGCAGTAGCGCTTTTCAAAAATTCCAGCAGTTGATAGCCCTGCTGAAATCACTGGTGAAACTCTCCAATGTGAATAGTGCCTTCTACTGCCAAATTTGCATAGATAAAAGCACTGGTTTATTAACCCTTGCAATGAAGTAAAAATAATTTAAAAAAAAAGGTACTTCAGACAAGTTTTTAGGACTAGTACTATATGCACCCATGTTTATCTCATCATGTCATGTGTCAGTCTAAGAATGCTTTAATCATGGAGGGGCAAGTTTACAGAGTAATGCTGGGCATACACGGCTCGTTTTTGAGCCATTAAAGAGAACCCGAGGTGGGTTTGAAGAATATTATCTGCATACAGAGGCTGGATCTGCCTATACAGCCCAGCCTCTGTTGCTATCCCAAACCCCCCTAAGGTCCCCCTGCACTCTGCAATCCCTCATAAATCACAGCCACGCTGCTGACAAACAGCTTGTCAGAGCTGGCTGTGTTTATCTCTATAGTGTCAGTCTGCTGCTCTCCCCACCTTCTGCAGAACTCCAGTCCCCGCCTGCATCCCTTCCCTCCCTGCTGATTGGAGGGAAGGGATGGGGGCAGGGACCGGAGCTCTGCAGGAGGCGGGGGAGCAGCTGAGACTGACACTACAGATGTAAACACAGCCTCACAGCACAGCTGTGATTTATAAGGGATTGCAGAGTGCAGGGGGACCTTAGTGGGGTTTGGGATAGCAACAGAGGCTGGGCTGTATAGGCAGATCCAGCCTCTGTATGCAGATAACATTCTTTAAACACACCTCGGGTTCTCTTTAAGATGGCTTGATAGATACTTTCCGACATGTCCGATCTCCCGCCCGATCGTTTCACCGCTTGATTCCAGATAGCAGTGAATGGAAAAAGATAAGAAAAACGAGCGTAAGATAAGAGAATTGACTGTGTAATCGAGCGTCGAAAAGATCGAGCTGGAGAATGAAGCGGAAAAAACGAGCCGTGTATGCCCAGCATAAGAGTAATTTTGTTGATAGGTTCAGAAATACTGGGTGGTGGTTTAAAGAGTAAAACAAAACTTAAGGTGGTCATCATAGACATTAGAGGAAGTATTAGCGAGCACAATCAGCTTCCTTTTGGCTTATTTGTAAGCCTGTGGAAATGGGTACATTTGGGAGGCGAGCCTCTGCTACCGGTAGATACCGTCAATTCTAGCTTACCAAGGAGGAAATAATAATAATTATTATTGCAAATTGTTTGGTGTTTTCTAGCATTGGACATAGAAATAAATTGGCTGAATCTAGGGACTAGCATTAGATGTCTATAGGTAAACTTACATAGTAAATCATAAATCTCTAACTGTTAATTTACAATTCTGAAAGTCCTGTATTCATTATCTATCTACTCAAATCATCTGATTTCCTACCATGAAATGCTAAACACTAGGGGCCATATCCTATTCAAGGTGATAAGTAGCTTGCAGATGCGAGCCACTTATCACCTTGCCATCGCGCGAGGATTACCGGCAAATCCTATTGCCCATATACCTAGCGCGATGGCCGATCGTTAGGGAGCATTACTCAGGCGAAAGCCTGAGCGATGCTCCCTTTTACCGAGCGATGGGGAGTGAGGTTTACGCTGTGGTGCTGTCCGTCAGCACCACGGCCTCACTCCCCACGCATGCGCATAACCCGCCGAACATCGCCGCCATCTTCCGCCGCAGCATCTAGGGGTCTCCTTTAATAAGGAGACCCCCAGAGCTCCCCGTCGGGTTGACACACACTTTAGAATCCCCCATGCAGCTCTGCTAAGGCTCCCCTGTCATTATAAATACCTCCGCCGATCACCCGCCGCCTCTCGCCGTGGCGGGTGATCAGCGGAGGTATTTATAATGACAGTGGAGCCTTAGCAGAGCTGCGTGGGGGCTTCTAAAGTGTGCGGCGACCCGACAGGGAGCTCTGGGTGTCTCCTTATTAAAGGAGACCCCCAGATGCTGCGGCGGAGATGTGCGTTAGCTGGTTTAGACCTGCTTTTTGCAGGTCTAAGCTAACGCTCATGTCTGCCGGGAAGCATCGCTTCCTGGAGACATGATAAGGGTAATTGGATTCCGTGTTAAGAACTCGCTGGGTGATTATATCGCCCAAGCGAGTTCTTTTCTGCCTGGGGGGGTCTAAAGTTTAGTAAGATTAGGCGATGCCCCCATCACCTAAGTTAAGAACTCGCCAGTGCTTAGCGCTGGCGAGTTCAGCAATAGAATATGGGCCTATGACTTAAAGGATACCAGAGCCAAAAACATAAGGAGAAACAGGAGGACCAGACATGTTTGGGGAGCTGTCCCCATGGCCACCGCTCCCCCCGTTCTCCTCTGCTCCCTCCTTTCTTACCTAAGATCCCCCTGGAAGCCTCTTCCGGGGTCACCAGGGTCAGTGCCTGCGCTGGCCCGGTTATGCGCGTCCTACAGCATGCGACCTCGGCTGGGAGCGCTCTGCACATGTGCATGACATAATAGTGATGTCATGCGCATGGTCGCGCGCTGAAAGCCACACACAGCCGGGCCAGCACATGTGAAGCCTGACTCCCGCGACCCAGAACAGGTTGCTGGAGGGACTTCTCTGCTCCCCGTTTCTCCTTATGTAATCGGCTCTGGAATTATTATTATTATTGATTTATAAAGCGCCAACATATTCCGTGGTGTTGTACAAAGTAAGAAACAAACATGTTTTACATAATAATACAGACAATGGTGTACACCAATATACAAGATACATAAGTAGTGACAAAATACAAAAAAATGATACAACATAAAGAATACAAAATATAGAATTAGTAATGACAGTGATAAAAGTAACATGATGAATAAAATGTATAATGATTTCCAAGACACAAAAGGGGGAGAGAGCCCTGCCCTTGCGAGCTTACAATCTAAAGGGAATGGGGGGAAACAAGAGGAGGGGTAGTATACGATAAAATATATAAAGGCAGTGTGTTTTAGGATACCTAGTAGGAGTGCAATTTGGTCTCAGGACAAAGGGAAGTGGCCTAAGGTAGCGCATATGCTTGTCGGAACAAATTAGTTTTTAGAGAGCGTTTAAAGGTAACAAAGGTTGGTGAATGACGGATGTGTTGTGGGTGGGCATTCCAGAGGAGGGGTGAAGCACGTGCAGAATCTTGTAAATGTGAATGTGAGGGGGTGATTCGAGAGGAGGACAACAGAAGATCTTGTGCAGATCTGAGATTGCAATTGGGATGGATATATGGAAATTAGTAAAGATATGTACCGGGGAGAGAGAGATTGTGGAGAGCTTTGTAGGTTAGGGTTAGGTGTTTGAACTGGATCCTCTAGTTAATTGTGAAGAGCTTGACAGAGAGGGTCAGTAGAGGAAGATCGAGAAGAAAGATGAATGAGACGGGCAGATGAGTTCAGTACGGCCTGGAGCGGGGCCAGTCTGTTAGAAGGTAGTCCACAAAGTAGTATGTTGCAGTGGTCCAGACGAGAAATTATATGAGCATGTATTAACATTTTTGTTGTGTATTGAGTGAGAAAAGGACGGATGCGATATATGTTTTTGAGTTGGAGATTGCAGGAGCTGGTTATGGAGTTAACATGAGGAATAAAAGAGAGAGATGAGTCGAATATTACCCCCAAGCACTGTGCTTTGGGAACTGAAGTTATGGGAGTGTTATTAACATGTATAGTTACTTCAGGCAGAGAGGTGGACAGAGACAGTGGAAAAATTATTAGTTATCCTTTAATACGGCTCTCTACAGATTGCATTTTTTTTTTCAATAAGCACAACAAAAAGAATAGTGACACTGCAGAAATTACAAATGTCGTCAGATGCTGACGGTTGGGTGGAGAAGATGGCGCATGATGCTAGAGGAGCAGCACCTCATTGTAGGTAAATAATAATGGTTCCCCAAACCCCCAGCGACACACACCATTATCAACCTCCCTTATGGGAAGGTTTGCTTTTGAAAAAGAAAAACAGTGCTCAATTCACTTTGAGTATTGTTTATATAAAACAGGTTTTATCCACATTTCAGCATTGGACAATAAGCATACAATATACTATATGAATACTTTGTAGTAAACAGGAACTATTATCAAAATGAAACAGTTTCTTTTTTGAGGTGGGGGGAGGTCTTAAAAAGCTGTGAAGGTTGTTTATATCATGTTCTCCTTATTATTCCGTTTATGACTTAAATGGTGGGCTGTGTCAGCAAAAGGGATTTAAGTCTGAATTAATAAAAGGAAAACTATAAAGACTAATGCGAACATAACATATTATTATGTTATTTACTTTAATGTAAAAATTACCATCACTTCCCCTATAAATTAAACTTGAGGTTGTCTGGACTTGTTGTAGCTGTGTGGATATAGTTACTATCTCCAGATCATTGTCAGCAATGGAGTAACCAGGACTAGCATGCCTTACATATATATATATATATATAGATATATATTTCTATGCATTTACAAAGTTAAACTGTTTGAACAACTTTCAAGATTATTTGCATACCTATTCTCCTACCCCTGCACATGGTAATTCATGTTTATTACCCAACTTTAATAAAGCTGTCTTTAACTCTAGTTCTGCACAAACTCAGTAGCGATTTCCACGTACTGCACATGCGCACAACACTCCCAGCCATGGGAGCACTATCAGGGTGTGCGGCTCAGGGCCGCCAACTCGCTGTAACAGCCTCTCATTTCCGGGGTCACCGCTGCTGACCGGAGGACCTCAGCACAGTTTGACTCCAGGGGGCTGCAAGAAGCCCCAGCTAAGTTAAACTTTTTTTTTTCCTCTTAAATCTCCCTTGAACCACCTCTGGACAAGAGCAATTTTCACATATCAGCACTGCTCCCATTCATTTGCCAATAACTTTATTACTACTTATCACACCTAAATGATCTATATAGGTTTTTTTTCAGGCCAAATTAGGCATTTTTGTGTGTGATAATTTTGTTTAGTAATTACCTTATTTTGTATGCATTTTAAAGGGGAAATGAAGGGAAACATAGAATTATCCATTTACATCCACTACAGCTTTACAATAAACATCGCAAGCTATAAGTTAAACCCACAAATTTGATTTGCTTATCCATCCTGGTTATTACAACATTTTGTTCCTCATACAATGTATGGTGACAATATTATATTTGGAAATAAAGGTGTCTTTTTTTTGTGTTTTGCTTTCTCATTGTACAGTATTGATAATTACAAGACTTTATTTTCAAAAATAATAGTAATATACCCTCATGGCATACATATTTAAAAAGCCAATTTCCTAAGATAACAATGTATGTTTTTTTATATTCTGTCACTTTGTTTTCATTTTACAAGTCTCATATTTTGATACAGAACATGCAAAAATGTAAATACTTTTGATTCCGTTTGTGACTAAAAAGAATACATATATGTAAAATTCTGTAAACTCTATTCTACTACTTATCTACTACTTATCTCAGTTAAAATGTTACCACATATGTCCCTTGTAGTTTTGCTACAAGCTATAGGCTGGCTATACACCAGCGGTTCTGGATGTAAGCCTGGCCTCAGGGGCATAAAGACGGGTCGTCTTCTAAGGGTCGTTTTCAAAGGGTGGAAATTAACCAGAATTTACCAGAATTCAACAGCAATTCAGCAGAAATCAGCTTTACACCAAGGTAACTTCCTCAATCTTTTAGCCTCACCTGCATTCCTGATCACTATCCAAACCTTACACACATTTCTTCCTCTCTCCTACTCCATGCATCTTCCACCGTTCTCTACACATCTACCTCTGTCCAAACCACTGCCAGCCTCCTCACCACACAACGTAATGTACCCCTTCCCCCCTGTCTTTTCTCTGGCTCACCCACACTTCTCCCACCATATTCCTACCAACCCTTTGCCACCCCTCCACCACTACCACATGCTATTCCTCCACCTGCTTCTCCAGCTGGTCCCAGTACTTTCTCCCTCCATCCTCAACCCACCCATCCCTAGACCCCCACTGGTCCCCAAACTCCCAGCTACCCCCCTTCCAGCCCCTCCGCACTCCTCTTGCATCCGCAGACCACACCATAATAATCTCATTCCCATCCATACAACCCCCAGGCACTCTCTCCCTCTGTTTTGTGGTCTATGGAATGCCAGATCTGTCCGCAACAAGCTCACATCCATCCATGAGCTCTTCCTCTCCAAATCCCTCACCTTCCTGGCCCTCACAGAGACATGGCTCACCCCCTCTGACTGTACCGCAGCAGCTGCGCTCTCCTATGGGGGACTGCATCTCAGTCACACCCCCAGACCTGACAACAGGTCTGGAGGAGGAGTGGGTCTGCTTCTTTCCGCACCCTGCACCTTCCGGGTCCTATTACCGCCCCCTTCCCTGCACTTCTCATCCTTTGAGGCCCATGTAATCCGCCTGTACCAACCTCTCCCAGCCATCATTGCGGTCCTATACCACCCCCCATCTGCTCCAACTTCACTCTTCCTGGACAACCTGGCCTCCTGGCTCCCCCACATCCTGTCATCTGACCTCCCCACCATCATACTCGGGGATTTCAACTTACCTATCGATGAGCCTATCTCCACTGCTGCCAAGCAGCTACTCCCCCTCACCAAATCCCTTGGTCTCTCTCAGCACACAAATTCCACCACCCACCGCGCTGGTCATACTCTTGACCTCATATAAGTCCACCTCCCTCAGCAACCTGGACATCGCACCTTTCCCTATCTCTGACCATCACCTCCTCACCTTCACCATCTCCCTACCAACAACTTCTCTCCCCACCCCTCAGCCTGGTCGATAGCAAGTCCCCTTCTCTCCCTCTCCTCCCACCTACTTACCCTAACATGCCCCGATGAAGCGGCTGCACATTATAACCTTGCCCTCTCATCTGCTTTAGATCAAGCTGCTCCCTCAATCTTCCGCCCTATCAAGCCCCCCAACCCCCAACCCTGGCACAACACCCACACACGTAACCTCAGGAAAGAAACTCGAGCAGCCGAACGGAAATGGAGGAAATCACATCTCAATTCTGACTTCCTAGATTACAAGGACAAACTGTTACTCTTCCACACTGCCCTCTCTGAGGCTAAACAAAGGTACTTTGCTGCACTGATTGGAACCCAAGCTTCCAACCCTCGACAGCTTTTTGCTACCTTCAATTCCCTCCTCAACCCCACTCCTCCCCCTCCCAGCTCCTCCCTCTCAGTCAATGACTTTGCCAACCACTTCACCACTAAAATTGCAACAATACGCAAGGAAATTTCCCTCCTCCATCCCTCCCTTCCCAATGCCTCTCAGGTTGTCCCCTTGCCTTCCCTCCAAGCTGCTCCCCTGTCTCATCCACCCCTCGCCTCTTTTGCTCCTGCCACCATTGATGAAGTCAGCCTGCTGCTAGTGGCTTCCCCCCCCCCCCACATCCTCTCCCTGTGATCCGGTACCCGCGAATACTCTTCGTCCCCACTTCCCTGACCTGGCCCCAGTCCTCACCTCCTTGTTCAATCTCTCCCTTTCCACAGGCATCTTCCCTAAAGCATTCAAACAGGCCACTGTACTTCCCCTGCTGAAAAAACCCTCACTCGACCCATCCCTACCCTCAAACTACCGCCCAATCTTCCTCCTTCCCTATGCTTCTAAACTCCTCGAACGCCTAGTCCACCAGCGCATTACCCAATACATCAACACCAATACCCTACTTGACCCCCTACAGTCTGGATTCCGACCTGCACACTCAACTGAAACAGCCCTCGCCAAGGTGGTCAACGACCTTACCCTTGCCAGGGCCAAAGGCAGTTATTCCATCCTGCTCCTCCTTGACCTCTCTGCAGCATTTGACACTGTTGACCACTCCCTCCTCCTCCAATCACTACAGTCCATGGGCATCCATGGTCTTGCCTTGGCCTGGATCTCCTCCTACCTATCCAATCGCTCCTTCACCACTTCCTTCAATGGCTCCTCCTCAACCCCTGCCCCCCTCTCAGTTGGGGTCCCCCAGGGCTCTGTTCTAGGCCCCCTTCTTTTCTCCATATACACTTCCTCAATTATTTTATTTATTTATTTATTTGTTGTATTTATAAAGCGCCAACATATTACGCAGCGCTGGACATTAATTTAGGTTACAGACAATATTTAGGGGTGACAAACAGCAATATGACAATACAGGAATACAAGAAAACCAGATCACACAGCACAGTATGAGTACAAGGTAATGCTTAGTCAGTCACTGGATGGGAGCATGGAGTTAGGCAAGTTAGGTTCACTCAAATGCATAGCATGGGTGCACAGTAATAGAGGTGCATGATCAGGTAGGACACAAAAGGAGTGAGGACCCTGCCCAAAGGCTTACAATCTAGAGGGAGAGGTAGGGACACGAGAGGTAGGGGACCAGAGTTCGGCTGTGGGTTTAGAGCAATTGTGAGGGGTGGTAGGCAAGAGTGAAAAGGTGAGTTTTGAGGGCCTTCTTGAAGGTGTTGAAGGAGGGGGCTGCCCTAATGGAGGTAGGGAGTTCCATAGTGTCGGAGCGGCTTTTGAGAAGTCTTGGAGGCGTGCATGGGACTGGGTGATGCGGGGGACGGTCAGGCGAAGTTCATTGGAGGAGCGGAGTGAGCGGCTTGGTGTGTATCTCTGAGTAAGATCAGAAATGTAGGTTGGACAGGTTTTGTGGATGGATTTGTAGGTCAGACACAATATCTTGAATCTGATTCTGGACTGGATAGGAAGCCAGTGGAGGGATTCACGGAGGGGAGCCGCCCTGGTGGAGCGATGGGAGGAGTGGATAATTCTGGCAGCCGCATTCATGATAGACTGCAGTGGGGCTATTCGGGTCTTAGGGAGTCCAGACAGAAGGGCATTGCAGTAGTCGAGGCGGGAAATTATGAGGGAATGGATGAGGAGTTTGGTGGTGGCAGGGGTCAGGAAAGGGCGAATCTTACAGATGTTACGAAGGTGGAAGTTGCAGGACTTTGTGAGGTTTTGGATGTGGGGAGTGAAGGAGAGTGCGGAGTCCAGGGTGACACCCAGACAGCGGGCTTGAGAGGTAGGGTGAATAGTAGTGTGGTTAACAGTGACCTGCACATCTGGGAGGTCCAGGGATGACCGGGGTGGGAAGATCATAAATTCCGTTTTGTCTAGATTTAGTTTTAGGAACCTAGCGGACATCCAGGAGGAGATGGCAGATAGGCAGGAGGAGACCTTGTCCATGGTAGTGGTGGATATGTCAGGGGTGTGGAGATAGATTTGGGTGTCATCTGCATACAGATGATAGTTAAAACCCATGGAGGAGATAACCTTGCCAATGGAGGATGTGTATAGGGAGAACAGTAGGGGGCCAAGGACCGAGCCTTGGGGGACTCCCACTGAGAGGTGGTTGGGGGTGGACGAGGACTCATTGAAGGAGGTCGTGAAGGAGCGGTTGGAGAGGTAGGAAGAAAGCCAGGTCAGGGCGAGATCGTGAATGCCCATGGATTGGAGGGACTGGAGGAGTAGGGGATGATCTACTGTATCAAAAGCTGCTGAAAGGTCAAGGAGGAGGAGAATGGTGTATTTACCTTCAGCTTTAGTTAAGGCAAGGTCATTGACCACTTTGGTGAGAGCCGTTTCGGTTGAGTGGGCAGGCCGAAATCCAGATTGGCAAGCTTATCTCCTCCCTGGGCTTCAATTACCACCTTTATGCAGATGACACTCAAATTTATCTCCATACCCCCGATCTCTCATCCACCACCATAAACAAGGTCTCCTCGTGTCTCTCAGCAATTTCCTCCTGGATGTCAGCTAGGTTCCTAAAGCTTAACCTAGACAAAACTGAGCTCCTGATCTTTCCACCCCATGCTGCTGCACCCATCCCAGATTTCCACCTCACAATCGACAACACAACCATTGTCCCTACCTCCCAGGCCCGCTGTCTGGGTGTCACCTTGGACTCTGACCTCTCCTTCATCCCACACATCCAAAACATCACCAGAGCCTGCAATTTCCACCTCCGTAATATCTCCAAGATCCGCCCCTTCTTAACCCTGGACACGACCAAACTGCTCATTAATGCCCTCATCATCTCCCGCCTTGATTACTGTAATTCCCTCCTTTCTGGCCTCCCCCTGAAACGCACTGCCCCCCTTCAATCAGTGATGAACGCGGCTGCAAGACTCATCCATTCCTCACACCGCTCTGCATCCACATCTCCCCTTTGTGAATCCCTGCACTGGCTCCCTATCCGTTTCAGGATAAGTTTCAAGATTCTATGCCTGGTGTATAAATCTGTGCACAAAACCTGCCCTACCTACATCTCGGAGCTTGTTCACAAGTATACACCAGGTCGCCCCCTCCGTTCCTCCAATGACCTTCGCCTCACCACCCCACGCATTTCACACTCCCATGCCCGCCTGCAGGATTTCTCAAGAGCTGCCCCCACCCTCTGGAATGCCCTTCCACCACCCATCAGACTTGCTCCCTCTTTCAACACATTCAAGCAAGCCCTCAAAACCCACCTCTTTATGATGGCCTACCCACCTCCTACCACACAGTAACTCTCTAAGGAATATTTAACAGCCCCCCCCCCTAGTGTTTCCACCCCTCCCTTTAGATTGTAAGCCTCTGGCAGGGTCCTCCACTCCCTAGTGTAATCTACAGGATCATGTGCTCCTGTCCTATGACAGACTGTACTTGTATTACTGGGCCTACCTAACCAGCCCATATTGCATGATCATGTATTTTGTACAATTTGTATGTATAACTTTGTTCTATGTGTATAACCCTATGTATGTCATCCTTGTATCATTGTATATATTTATTGTCCAGCGCTGCGTTATATGTTGGCGCTTTATAAATACAATAAATAATAATAATAATAAAGACATAATTTGCATATTCAGTAGCAGTGTATTGCGGGTAACTGGGGGGGGGGGGGGGGGAGACTGGGGCCCCCGGCTGTCGTGCGAACCAGTGTTTGTGATTTTATTGTGGGTAACCACAGATGTTCACTGAAAGCTGAAATATTGCAAATATCTTCTGTTTTAAGAAGCCAAATCACACCAAATATTGATTTTTAGTAGGAGGGCTCTTCAGTCTCTTTTAGTCCCCTATACTTTCCTCGTGGTGGTCACCCCGAGCTGTTAAGCCATATAAAATAACTTGTTTTAGAACTTCAACTTCTTCCAAAATTGCCACACCAGTTTTATGTGGCTGCTGCTAAACTGAATGATATGCTGGTTTTGGGAACCTTTTTATATTTTGTGGAACATGCCCCATTCTGATCAGCTGCTGCAGCCATTTTAATGATGACATTTAGGACACAAATAACTGGGCTGAAATCTAATTGCTACAGTGTCTGAGAGGTTCAGAAGTAGAGCTCTGCAATGCTCACCCATTAGTGAAATACAATTAACCTTAAAGGCTGTTACAGAATTTTGATGGTTCTTGTCTGTGCAAAGCATGAGCCAATCACACCAGACTAGGATTCAAAAAGCAGCTCAGCTTATTCAAGGATATCTGAATATGTCTTTAGAAACTATAGGAAGAAAATGTCAAAGGGGTTAAGTAATCACTTACCCCTGCAGTGGGCGGTCCTAGCAGGATCTGTCCTTGTGCACAACAGGGCCATATAATGACATAGGGCCTAATTTACTGAGCCAAAGAATTCTTATCCTTCAGCTTAGTAAGCTGCAATTTCTTGGCAAGATACAATTCCATATATAGACACAGATCCTGATTTCTTAGACAATTCACAAATATTTTTCCCTCATTTAGGGGATAAAGCTTAGCATTTATTAAATTACATCTAAAATAGTTAAAGTTACTGTCAAAAATTGGTTACTTCAAAAAAAAGTTGATAAAGTAGTTTCAGGTATATGTAGAGTAAATCTCAACTACTTCAACTTCAATATAAGCATTAATAACTATATACACAAACCCCCCACCATAACTAAACTACCCAACATGTTTCACTTCCTAGATGGAAGCTTTTTCAAGGGAAAAGGTGCAGTGCATAAGTGCGTATAGTGCCAAGGTGCATTACAAAGTCACTAAAATCAAAGCATTATATAAGTAACATAATGTTACTTATATAATGCTTTGATTTTAGTGACTTTGTAATGCACCTTGGCACTATACGCACTTATGCACTGCACCTTTTCCCTTGAAAAAGCTTCCATCTAGGAAGTGAAACATGTTGGGTAGTTTAGTTATGGTGGGGGGTTTGTGTATATAGTTATTAATGCTTATATTGAAGTTGAAGTAGTTGAGATTTACTCTACATATACCTGAAACTACTTTATCAACTTTTTTTTGAAGTAACCAATTTTTGACAGTAACTTTAACTATTTTAGATGTAATTTAATAAATGCTAAGTTTTATCCCCTAAATGAGGGACAAATATTTGCAAGATACAATTCCACCCTGCCTGGGAGGTGATGCAGCTGCAGTGGGCGGAGACTACAGACTCCCACTGTTATCTGCCCATCTGGACCTATGACCGGTGTCATTAACGTGAGCAGGGAAAAGTGCACACATTTTCCTATTTATTGTTTGGCTTCTGACTGCCTCAGCTGCAGGCAATGTACATCATTTTTTAAGGAAGAACATGAATTGCATTGCTCTACAGTGCTGCTTTGCATGCACACTGTTTAAAAAGTGGGATTTAAAAGACAGAGAAACTTAAAAAAAAATGTAAACCCCTGCAGAGACTTATAAACCCCTTATTCAACCACAAGGGTTGTGTATCCAGGAGATCAGAGCCAGTTAGCATGGAACTCTGTTCCCTGGCCAAAATCAACACATATGGTTTTCAGTATTAGGGAGGTACATTGCAAAACACTTTTGTCCCACTGTGGAGAGAACAGGAGCTTATCCCCACCTCCGGTGCTTAGTATGTTGCTATCTGGTCACTCCCATAATAAGAGCATAACCATATACCTCCATCCAGGTAAATGTGTAAAAGGGAAATTCTCCTATTCATATGTTTCCTGTTCTATTTGCACTACTCTTTACCGGAAATGGATATATCTGTGTACTGGGACCCATGTATTTGTACTGTACTCAATTTGGACAACACATTGCATGGACCTCTCAGATGCTGTATTCTCTACACCTTCTTTCTTTATTGCTGATGTGATAACTAAAATATATAATACATTTTAAGCCTCGGACAGCTCATATGTATATATGCTCATATGTATATACAGTATGCTTGTTTGAAAACCTCAATAAAATGTTCTTTGTTTTAAAAAAAATGTGTAAAAAAGGGTCTTACCATAAAGGGTTACAACAACAATAATGCCAACACCTTGAAAATTATTGTATTTAGAAAAATACATGTCAGTGTCATAATCCACATCTATTTTCAAAAATTACTTTTTTTATTATTATTTTTGTTCTTCTTTGCTTCTGTTCTTCATCCACAGCAATATGCTGCCCTGTGTGCCTCAACATTTTCTGACGTACTAAGCAATGATCAGGACTGGCATACCTAAATCTCCTTCTTAATCCATTTGCATGGAAATATAACTTTGGGAAATTCAAATACGTTACATATGTTTTCATAGTGTCAAGTGTTTTTTTTTCCTTTTGTGTTAAATGGCTACTTTTACCTATTTAACTGGATAGAATAGGCTATTTGGTTAGCCTCTTATAAAAGGGCTGACTAGATAGCATGATAAGCTCTGCCACACAATTTCCCCATGATCCTCCTAAGCACCCGTGTTTGGGATGAGCAACTTGTCTATCAGCATTGAGACAATATTAATTTCCCTGCTTTACTTGCATGGTCCACCCTCCAGTAATGAAAGCCTTGGGGGTTGGTATTGGTAAGGTTGTGGAGTTCCACACTTACCAGCTCCCCCCTTTTAACCTTTCAAGCTACATGCTTGGAAAAGGGATTAATAAGCCAATTGAGAGGGTGGCTGCACTACTTTTTAACTAAACATCAAAAATAATTTGAAAAAATAACTAAATCAACAAGAAATGCATTGGTGCTAGCAGGGATGTCTTTAAAATATATACTCCATGCTGAAAAAGCAGCTGGCAATGGCTGCAGCCATCACCTAAAAAAGCTCCATCAATACGGTGAGGAATCACAAAGCAAATTTCCAATGCACCACTGGGCATTGTGCTCTGCACTTTTTCATCAATTAATCTGCTTTTGGGATCTTTTCTTGATTGTTGGTTATTATCACACATGACAGCATTACCAAATTAAGTCAATAAGATTGACGCTCTGTCTGTTTGCAGTAGGATCAAGCAACAATGCTTTAATGTGTGTATGAAGATATTGTATATCACATCACTGTAAGCTGCAAGATGTACTGTATGTAAGCTAGGGTTGCCGCGGTATACCGGTATGACGATATACCACGGTATGATTGTGCACGGTAATCGTACCGTGGACAATCTCGTTTTACCGGTTTCGGGGGGCGGGGCTACCTGGGGGGCGGAGTGACGTAGCGGCGGCGCACGAACAGCGGTGGGGATAAACACTCACTTGCGGCAATACTCATTTGCAGCCAGGTCCGTCCTCCACGCTGTACTGGGCTTCATTGTTCTTTCATTACGTTTCCCTGAAACAGTGCCCCCCGGGTGCTATTACAAGGAGATGATGCAAGCACAAACAGGAAGTAGAATGAAGCACAGTACACGCGTGAGGACTTGGCTGCTGACAAGTGAGTATTTGTCCCCTCTCCCTCCCTCCATCTCTCTTTGCTGGCCACCGAATTCTAGCTACACCTATCCCTGGCTACCTATGCTGCGAGCCTGCGACCACCTACCACTGGCTACACCTATCCCTGGCTACCTATGCTGCGACCACCTACCACTGGCTACTCCTATCCCTGGCTACCTATGCTGCGAGCACCTACTTCTGGCTACACCTATCCCTGGCTACCTATGCTGCGGCCACCTACCACTGGCTACACCTATCCCTGGCTACCTATGCTGCGACCACCTACCACTGGCTACACCTATCCCTGGCTACCTATGCTGCGACCACCTACTTCTGGCTACACCTATCCCTGGCTACCTACGCTGCGGCCACCTACCACTGGCTACACCTATCCCTGGCTACCTATGCTGCGAGCCTGCGACCACCTACCACTGGCTACACCTATCCCTGGCTACCTATGCTGCGACCACCTACCACTGGCTACTCCTATCCCTGGCTACCTATGCTGCGAGCACCTACTTCTGGCTACACCTATCCCTGGCTACCTATGCTGCAGCCACCTACCACTGGCTACACCTATCCCTGGCTACCTATGCTGCGAGCCTGCGACCACCTACCACTGGCTACACCTATCCCTGGCTACCTATGCTGCGACCACCTACTTCTGGCTACACCTATCCCTGGCTACCTATGCTGCGACCACCTACTTTTGGCTTCACCTATCCTTCGCTACCTATGCTGCGACCACCTACTTCTGGCTACACCTATCCCTGGCTATCTATGCTGCGGCCACCTACCACTGGCTACACCTATCCCTGGCTACCTGTGCTGCGACCACCTACCACTGGCTACACCTATCCCTGGCTACACCTATCCCTGGCTGCCTATGCTGCGGCCACCTACTACTGGCTACACCTATCCCTGGCTACCTATGCTGCGACCGCCTACCTCTGGCTACACCTATCCTTGGCTACCTATGCTGCGACCACCTACTTCTGGCTTTACCTATCCTTGGCTACCTATGCTGCGACCATCTACTTCTGGCTACACCTATCCCTGACTACCTATGCTGCGGCCACCTACCACTGGCTACACCTATCCCTGGCTACACCTATCCCTGACTACCTATGCTGCGACCACCTACTTCTGGCTACACCTATCCTTGGCTACCTATGCTGCGACCACCTACTTCTGGCTACACCTATCCCTGGCTACCTATGCTGCGGCCACCTACCACTGGGTACACCTATCCCTGGCTACCTATGCTGCGACCACCTACTTCTGGCTACACCTATCCCTGGCTACCTATGCTGCGGCCACCTACCACTGGCTACACCTATCCCTGGCTACCTATGGTGCGACCACCTACCACTGACTATACCTATCCCTGGCTACCTATGCTGCAAGCACCTACTACTGGCTACACCTATCCCTGGCTACCTATGCTGCGGCCACCTACCACTGGCTACACCTATCCCTGGCTACCTATGCTGCGGCCACCTACCACTAGCTACACCTATCCCTGGCTACCTACGCTGCGGCCACCTACCACTGGCGATACCTATGCTGCAGCCACCAATTACTGGCGGGTGGGGGCACATTAATTAATGTAAGGGGGTAGGGCCCAGGTCCAAATAATTGTTAAATACCGTATACCGTAATACTGTCATACCGTGGTATTTTTTTTGACGGTTATCATACCGTGGAATTTCATACCGTTGCAACCCTAATGTAAGCTACACAGGATCTTTCCTTATGTCTCCATACATATATGTGCACTCTGTAGTTCTACAACATTTCCCATGGGACAAGTACTGAGAAGAATTTCTCACAATGAGGAAATTCATGCCATATTAAGCCAAGCATCCCACTTCCGCTCCTGCAGCGTACTGTGACCAGCTGCATGTGTGGAATAAACTCGTCTCGCAGACAGTCAGGTGACCTTTCATGTCTCTTCTTCACTCGATTTCCTACATATTGCATCCACAAGAAAGGAATCATGCACAAGGCTGCAATGATCTGTCATCTGTCTCATGAATCTAATGTGAAGGTTGTCAGTGCTATATAAATGCAAAACAATAACAATATCAACAATAATAATAATAATAGCTGTAATAGAAAGTCATTCTTTTGCAAACATAAATAAATGTCATTAGATGCCTTAATAACAACTTCAGGAGGGTCTAATGACATTTATTTATGTTTGCAAAAGAATGTTTCTCCTCTGAATGTCCAGTGCATATATTTATTTATTTATATTTTTATAGTGCTGACTTATTATGCAGCGATGTACAGATTATATTTTCTTGTCACTAACTGTCCCTTAGAGGGGCTTACAATCTAATCCCTAGCATAGTCATAGGTCTATGTATGTATTGTGTAGTGTATGTATCATAGTCTAGGGCAAATTTTAGGGGGAAGCCAATTAACTTATCTGTATGTTTTTGGGCTGTGGGAAGAAACCGGAGTGCCCAGAGGAAACCCACACAGACATGGGGAGAACATACAAACTCCTTGCAGATGATGACCTGGCTGGAATTCTGGGATCATTATTACTTATTGTTGTTATCTCTTGTTAATATACAGATACAAGTCCAATATACAAGTCCAAAGAACGCTTATTAGTCGGACGCTTACTTTTTGCTTACCTCTGAGTTAGCCAATAATAAATTATATCATCCTGATTCAAAACATATTGCTTAAAGTGGGTTAGTGGGTTAGCAAATGCATCTACCTATCTCCCACAGAGAACCATGTCCATCGGGGCACAGGAACTCATCAAGTTACTTCCTTTCACTCTAGAGGGTGCTCAGTAATTAAGAAATGGACATTTAGGGTGCTATCTTGTCACTCAGATAAATATGGCCAGTGAATATAATGTATGTTCCTAAAGCTACGTACCCATGTCCCGATTTTTTGAAGGGTTTGTTCCCATGACTGGTGATATTTTACAAGACAAATGATTGTTTCCACGATTTCGCAACATGGTACATGTGCACGTTAAAGTATATGTCCCCGACTACTCCGCCGCAAGCACCATGATCGTTTGAACTGTCATTCACGCCCCTCGCATGATGTAGTGTTCCTGCTGGTAGGCAGATGGATCGGGGAACGCTCATTGGTCGGGTCGCTGAGGGTTCCCTGACCCATCTTTCAGTGAATACGGGCCTTCTAACTTAAAGCTTTAAGTTAAGGTTGTTTTTATTCAGGACCCTGTTTTGTGAATTTGATTGCAAACATCTAGCTTGGTTAAAGAGACCTGGCTCTCGGTGTTTTCTTTATTCAAGCTCTGGTGTTTGATGTAACTCCATTAGTTACTTATACAGTATATGTCTACATGCAGCAGAGCTACATCAGTGAAGAAGCAGGAGGTCCCAGAAGAAAAACCCAAGTGATGCATATTAATATAAATGATAATTTAAATGGGATGGGTCATTCACTAGCCACAAATAAAGGTGCACAAAAATAATCATCATGGGTGCACACCGACTGTTTAAAATTCACAAAAATATTCTCCACAGTCAATACCCTGCCACTGATTGCAGCAGTTCTCACTTTCTACTTAACAGATGCTATGGCCATAAATTTACTTTATGGTTTCTTTTAACATTTTCCCTGAGATTTTTGAATGAACTTCCAATTAATTTTGGGCAGTGAATCAATCAAAACTGTTATTAGGCATAGGGACAATCTGAATTGTTTGGATATGGGTAGGAACAGCATCATTCTGTGCAATGTGGTTGGATTGGATTTCTCATGCAAGTGGTGCAAGTAGTAAAGTATTCCCGCACGATGAACAGTGTTATACATTACATGTGAAGTGTTGCATTCTGCTCTTCTCAACATGCTGTAAGACTTTATGTACATAATTCCCTTAACTCTAAATGGAGTTGTCATCTCTTGCCAAAGTGGGCTTCGCTGGTTCCCCTCTCTACTGCTCATATTTCTGCATACGTCCATGGGCTGGGACTGTAGGGAGCTGGAAGTGCTTCAGAAGGGAACACACACAGGCAAACACTCACATTTACACCAGCTGCTATCCTCCTCACTTTCTCCACAAGAGCATAACTGCCATAGCTACATGAGGAATCTACTACAAGGACCAGATGACCTAAACAGTTGTTATCAGTACTATAATTATACTTTAGAGAACAGCACAGAGGACTCATGCCTCATGCTTTGATGTTACATGTAAAACAGTATGGTTAGATAATGTTATGGTTGTAACAATCTGTACCTATTCTTATCTTTAAAGGAAACATCCGAGGATAAAAAAAAGATCTACTTACCTGGGGCTTCCTCCAGCCTCCAGCAGCCTATCTCTTCCTCACTGCTGCTCCGGGGTCACCTCCGTTGCAGATGTCGAACTCGCCAGGTCGGCATCTTCTGTGCCTGCGTGAGCGGTCGCGACGCTTGTGATCGCATTCACATGGCCTGTAGTGTTCTGTGTAGGCGCAGAATTACAGCACCTCCGCAGAACGCTCCATGGGAGCGTGAACACGAGCGTCGCAACCACTCACGCAGATGCAGAAGATGCCGACCTGGAGGGGGCCCCAGAGCTGCGGCAAGGGACAGATCGGTTGCCAGTGACTAGAGGAAGCCCTCAGGTAAGTAGATTTTTTTTTCCTCGGACATTCCCTTCAAGAAGAGTTTTGAGCTACCTACTGACATCAGATGATTAGTGCCAAATCTAGCAGTTAATAGTCAGATTGAAAAACAATTGTATGTCTTCACAGCTACCCCTTACACCATCTGTCCAGTTATCATTGCTGATTAATATGTAAACATGCCCAATCAAATTGGCAAAGCAGTAAATACATTACTAAGGGGATGGGAGAAGGGAAAGATAAAGTGGTCTTCTCAGTATGGAGAACACAATAGCTGTGAAAATGCTAGTCCACAATGTGACCAAATCCTTCCGCAGTGTTGGTTAAACTCGCCAAGTAAAGCTTGTCAAGCAAGCAGTAAGATCAGGTGATAATTATCCATTGGGGTTTATTCAGAAAACTTATCTCACCTTACTTATTTTCCATCTCTACTATAAGAAGAGATAATTTATGAGATAAACAGATAAGAAGAGATCATTCATGAAATTAAAAACAGATAAGGGGAGGAAAATTGCGTTACGATGGAAGAGAAATGAATTGTGAAGTTTTGTGACTCAAGCTAATAAAGAGAGATGTGTCTCAAAATGTACCTGTAGGGAGAAAAAGAGCCCCTGGGGAACTTACCTCAGGAGGAGGAAGCATCTGGATCCTAATGAGGCTTCCCCATCCTCTTCAGCCTATGGGATCCAGCGCTGGCATCCCCTAAAATGCACGCAGGCGCAGTAGCAGCTGTATGCAACAATATTTACAATCTGTGCAAGTGGCCTAAACAGTGGAGTGGAACCGATCGGGCTCAGCTATTTCCAATGAAGCCTGAAGGGAAGCTTGTACTGTGCCTGCACAGGAACACAGATTGTAAATGTTGCTGTGTATGATGTTCTGGGGCTGCCATCGCTGGATCCCCGAGGCTGAAGAGGACGGAGGTTGCCACATTAGGATCCAGAGGCTTCCCTCCTCAGGAAAGAAACCAACAGGGGCTCTTTTTCTCCCTGTGTGAATCAAACCCATTCCTTTGTGTCTGTGTTAACTCATTTATCTCTGCTTTAGCCCCTATCCAGTTAACTTTTCTCCAGAGTTTTCTCCTAGAAGATGATTTTCATCTTACCTACAACATAGCTTCTCAGCACCGGACAACTGAAAAATTACTAAGAAGTAGGTAAAAAAAAAATAGTATAAAAATTATTCTGAGTATCTCCTTGCTTGTTGGAGGCTTAACCACTTCACCACTGAGGGGTTTTACCCCCTGACCACCAGAGCAATTTTCACCTTTCAGCGCTCCTTCCATTCATTCGTCTATAACTTTATTATTACTTATCCCAATGAAATGAACTATATCTTGTTTTTTTCGCCACCAATTAGGCTTTCTTTAAGTGGGACATTATGCCAAGAATTATTTTATTCTAAATGTGTTTTAATGGGGAAATAGGAAAAAATGTGGGAAAAAATTATTATTTTTCAGTTTTCGGCAATTATAGTTTTTAAATAAAGCATGCTACTGTAATTAAAACCCATGAAATGTATTAACCCATTTGTCCCGGTTATAAAACCATTTAAATTATGTCCCTATCACAATGTTTGGCGACAATATTTTATTTGGAAACAAAGGTGCATTTTTTTCAGTTTTGCATCCATCCCTAATTACAAGCCCATAGTTTATAAAGTAACAGTGTTGTACCCTCCTGATATAAATATTTAAAAAGTTCAGTCCCTAAGGTAACTATTTATGTTTTTTTTTTAATTGTATTTTTTTTTTTTTTTTATAATTACAAAAAAAAAAAAAAAATTGGGGAGTGTGGGAGGTAATGAGTTAATTGAGTTAATTTATTGTGTAAATGTAATGTTTGTATATGTAAAATGCTTTTAGGGTGTAGTTTACTATTTGGCCACAAGATGGCCACAGAGTGTTTGTTTACATGCGACCTGTAAGCGTCCGGAAGGACGCTTACAGGAAGCAGTAGGAGGCTGGGAGACGCACAATGATCTCGCTGTTTCTGAAAGAAGCAGCAGATCATTGTGGGGGCTAGATCAACGAACGGGAATGGATTTTCCCGTTCATTGATCTCCGGGCGAGCGGGCGGCGGCGTGCACGAGCGGCGGGTGCGCGCGCACGAGAGGCGGGAGCGCGGACAGCGGCGGTAGCGCGGAAGGTACGGATTTCTCCGTCCCTGGTTTTTTAGGAGGGAAAAAAGGGGCGGAGAAATTCGTACCGCTGGGGGTAAAGTGGTTAAAAAGGCTTTAAACAAAAGATTCAACAAAAATGTGTTTTCCTACTTTTTATAACCCATAAAATTATTATATTTGCTGTTGTGCACAAGTATTATTATTCCTTTAGAAATTATAAGTTCCCAAAGTTCAGTTTATTTACTTTGAAAGATGCTGGTACATTTTATTCATAACTGTTGTATTTCTATTGTAAATGCACCCAGTAATGATTTCTGAGCAGTGTTTCAGTTCAGGACTCATTAGCAGAAGTTTCTGCACAGTCAGAGAATGTTTACTTAACCACTTGAGGACCATAGGCTTACACCCCCCTAAAGACCAGGCTATTTTTCACAATACAGGGTTGTGCAGCTTTGTCAGGGTGCTGCACAGCCCTGCAACTTAGCACACAGCTGTGTTTTGCCTCCTTTTAGTGTACACTATGCTGGAGGTCTCTGATCTTTGCTGCAAACTTTTTTTTTATTACGCTCTAAAGGGAGGCCTTTCCCTTCCTCCCTCTCCCTCCCTCCTCCCTGTGCTTTCCTAATCACCATAGGGTGGTGATCAGCACTTATCCCCGCCTCTCATAGACATCAGCCTAGGAGAGGGCTCCATCTGCCAGCCAATCCGGGGGACAGTCGTGTGTCAGACGTACAGCGCTGCAGGAGATCGCAGCGTTGTACAAAAGGTAAACAAAGGGGAAGGCAGAAAACTAGGCGGCTAGCAGGCTGATCACGGAGCTCCACTCCATGAAACGACAGGGAACGATCGCGTATGCGTGAACACGTTCCCTGCCAAACTGCAGCTCCAGGACATGATGCCAATCGGTGTTAGGCGGTCCTGGGGCTGCCACTGCGGTCACACCCATTGACGTGATGCGGTCATTAGGTAGTTAATTGTATCAAGTGAAGAATGTAAACAGAAGATAAGGTTATCACCAGTTAAGGCTGCCCCTGCAGGAGAAAAGGTCAGTCCTGTGATTTAACCCTTTGAATGCTGTTTTACTAAAAAAAAAATTGTGTTAGTATATTATATGCTGTAAATAACCTTTTAGCGCAAAGAAGAAATGCTGAGTTTCATTCCACTTTGAAAGGTATTTTATTGATAAGGTGTGAAACACTCTCCTGTGAGAAAACTCAGGAGAAAGAATAATTGAATAAAGGAACCTTATTAATTTAAACCGACTTCCCTTCTAAGAGGTTTTTCCCTTTCTGTACTAGAGCAATTTTAACCTTTCAGAGCGCCTTCCATTCATTTGCATATAACTTTATTACTACTTATCACAATGAAACAATCTATATCTTGTATTTTTCACCACCAATTAGGATTTTTTTGGGTGGTACATTTTGCTTAGAATTGTTTTATTCTAAATGCATTTTAATGTGAAAAAATGAGAACAAAAATGAAAACATTCATTATTTCTCAGTTTTTAGCAATTATAGTTTTAAAATAATACAGGCTACCATAATTAAAACCCACACAATGTATTTGCCTATTGGTCCCAGTTATTAAAGCGTTTAAAATATTTCCCTAGTACAATGTATTTTATTATTGGAATATTTGGAAATAAAGGTGCATTTTTTCAATTTTGCATACATCACTAATTACCAGCCCATACTTTATAAATAACATTAATATACCCTTTTGACATACATATTACAAAAGTTCAGTCCCTAAGGTAACTATTTATGTTTTTTTTTTTAATTTGTAATTTTTTTAATTGTTTTATTATATACATATAATTTATTTGGGAAGATACAATGACGCAGGCATCTCATTGATGCTGGTGATCATTGACACAGGGGCTTAGATTAATGAATGTGAACTGCGTTCCCATTCATTCATCTCCCCTCTGACGGGCGGCAACCAGAACCCACGCGAGTGCACGCGCGGGAGCGAGCAGCGGCCACCTGCCGCAATAGACGAGTACCTAAGCCCCTGTGCAGGAACAGAAGTCCTGCGGGGCGTAGATATACCATCCTCACTGTGGAAAGTGGTTAATCTCATGAAGAATCTCTTTTTTCCCTCATATTCACAAGAGCTATCTGTAACATTTGGTCTCAGATACAAGAGGCAGTTTATTAATAAAATGTAGCTCCCTTGGTGGCATATCTTGAACTATTTATTTAACTAGTCATCCTTTCCTTGCACTTACATGTATTTTTCTCAGCTACATGGAGTTTTACAACCTTTAATCACTAATCAGTGAAGTACAGCTAATGATGTATGGACAAATCGACCAAGAGACAGATCTCTCTCTGACTGAATCTGATCTGAGAGAAATCTGATGCTTGACCATACACCGCAGGCCAATTCCCAAAGAAATCTAACAGGGATCAGCCTAGTGACATCGCCTGGCTGCCATGTGTACATGTGTGTCTCCTCTTCCCTAATCCTGTGCAGAGTAACAGTGTAAAATCTGCCACGACTCCCAGCCTCCTCCACTGTCGCACCCGAGCCTCACCATGCGGTGTGTGCGCACACGCGTGCCTAGTGCCACATGGCAGAGATGGCAGATCAGGCCAGGAGACATGGCAGCAGGTCAAGTGGGATCTTACACTGCCACCGGGGGAAGGGGGTGGGGTTGGAGGAAGGCATTTTCACTTGAACGGACATTTTCCGGGGATCTGTTGCATTAGTTGGTGGTTGGGATATCGAACACCATTACTGCCGCGTTCCTCTTTTTTTATATAATTTATTGAAGAAGTAAGAATATTTCCATCTTTCATATCAATTCCAATACAACGTATCATCCTATTCTCTTCTTCCATTTTCAAAATTATAGAATACATATTAAACAAAAGAAAAAAAATACCACCCTCTATTCTCCTCAATCTTCCAATCAACACTCTTGCAAATAATTCAACATCATTAAGATTTTTACTTCAAAAATTCCCCCCACCAATTACCATCCAAAGTACTAAAAAATTAACAAAAATTATAATTATAATTACAGGAGGCTCCCTCCCTTACATCTCCATAATATCTTCATACTCCTTAGTATCTTGAAATTCTCTCCATTTTCACCATTTAACATTAAATGCTTCCACTCTATCCTGCTGCAAAGCAATCTGATTCTCCATGCTCTTCACCTTATTACCCCTCTCAGCCCATTCTTTCAGGGTTGGAGAACCCTGGCATCTCCATTTAACCCGGATTAAACTTTTAGCCACAATCAGGAGCTGAGGTACTGCTGTGTTCCTCATTCAGCACTTTTGACCAAGATCTTTCCAGCATGTCCTATCAATGCATTCTACTGATTTTGGCCTGAAAACAGTCAAATCATCAATCAGACATGCTTGTTGCGGCACTGATTTTAATTTCATAAAATTATGGAATCGGATGGTCGATCAGGTTGCAACATCAGTAGATGTATGGGCACCTTCAGAGTTTAGCCACAGTCTGACTGCAAAGAAAAATCATTTAGAGCCCTTGATTCTTAATCCTTACAATGAGCAAAAAAAATAAAGAAACACAGCCTAGTTCTAAGTAGGATTGGGACTGTACATGCACATCTTTATCTCATCATCTCATATTTTAGTAGATGGTGTTAATGTTTATTCCCTTTATCTGTATGTCAAGTAATAAGTAATAGGAATGCCTATGTATGAGATAGATGTGCTATATTTATATACAGACAGATATGTAAAAATGATGTCATCTAATCACAGCTGTCTGAGTAAGCCTGTCTTTGATGTCTGCATTCATATCAAATTAGCTGCTATCTTGTACCTTGATTGTATTATTGTAAATAGTCATAATGTTGTAACGCTATAAAGTGGTTATAAGAAATGTCTTTTCTGTGGTATTGTAGAAACTTGGCATACCCTGCTATTACTACAAGGTAAGACAGAGCCCATCGACAGCGAAAAGCATCAAACATACCAGAGACAGCACAAGAACATGTGTATCACTTCAAAGACTTGTCAGCATTTGTTTATTTTAACAGACTGTAAATGCACAATGCTGGTGGAGGGCAGAGTGTGAGAAGAAAGCCTTTCCCCAAAACATTGTATATTTACTTTCTGGTAAAATACACATTCAATAAAGGAGTACAAAGAGCAATGATTATGTGAAAAGTGCAATAAATGTGCCCACAGAGATGAGATGACAGAGCTCAATTGGGCGACAATCTCATGTAAGCATTGGACAGCAGCTCTCAAGGTAAATAATAACCCGCCATCTATTGGGATACCCAAGCAGCATTGCTTTTTTAGTAGGAGGGCTTTTCTGTCTCTTTTGGCCCCCTATACTTTCCTAGTGGTTTGGGTCACCCCGAGCTGCTTGGTTACTGTGTTGTACTGGTCCAAGCCCTATCCCATAGAGCCGTATCAATCCCTTCCATGTACTGATGAGGACCAAAAGTCCAAAACAGGCTTTCTGCATGTTGGATTGCTGTGGCTCTGTAAAAAGGTAAAGCTATAAGTGTGCTATACACCAGCGGTTCTGGGTGTAATCCTGGCTTCTGGGGCATAAAGAGATAATTTGCATATTCAGTAGCAGTGCATTGTGGGTAACCACAGTTACACACTTACATCTGAATTATCACAAATACAGTTTTAAAAAGGCAAACCTCACTAACCATATATTGGGAAAAAGTATCTGCTCATTATTTGTGAAATGGATACGAGTTTTAACCCTTTTACTGCCAAGCTTGCAAGCCTATGTTTTACTTCTGGTAATCAAGACAGTTTTTAACATATTTCATATTACTATCATTATTTTAGTACTGATTCATAATGTGCCAACATATTCTGTGATACTGTACAGAGTAAGAAACAAACATGGGGTGCCTAATAATACAGACAATGGTATACACAAAATATAGACACTGTTACATAATACAGAATTGGTAGACATAGTAATTATGTGATGAATAAAATGTATAAGGAAGTTTCAAGACACAAGAGTTATGCCAAGTTTCATGACAAGAGTATACAATATTGTATGGCTGTGATGCTGGGGGGCCATACTTTCTGACCACCCAGCGCAACAAGGCTAAGCAGCTGGACAATGGAAGAGGCTACAGAGGTTGCCCAGAGCAACTGCAGCTCTGGGCTTCCGATATCGCTACAAATAAGACACAATGGCAGCGCAGTGCAGTGCAATATTGCACGGTGTCTGGTCTGAGTAACCAGACAAGGAACGAACAGACAGACAGAACGCTAGCAAGACTAAGCGCTGCCCTAGCGATAGCAAGCATTCACACAGGCAAGGCTACAAGAAAGAACGTAACTAATAGCAACAGCAGCCTATAGTTACGTTCCCAGAAACTAGAGTAGCAGGAATACTACCAGTCACCAACGTGGTGATGGCAGAATCCAACCTATCAGAATAGTGGACTTCACTGACCCACCGCAGATTCAACGAACGTCCATCAGGCAAGGGAACAAGGCAATAAACAATAATACAGAAAAATAACAAACGGCTCAACTAATAAATATATATTAGCAAGTCTGCACATATATTTAACAAGAAACTAAGTAAAAGCACAAATCATAAGGTCACATTGAACTACAATAACAGATCTATAGCAGAGTGTCAAGGTGCCCAGCAGACCAGCGTACTGACCGCTATGTCGGGCAGAGTCCAAAATGGGAGGCAGACTTTTATGCCGGCATCAACCAATGGATGCAAGTATGCAAATTACCACACAGCTGAATGGTAATCATTCAATCCTGAGCTGGCCTGATTACCATTTGCTAGCTGGCTGTGAATGCAAAGGACTTTCAAAAGAAATACATGCAGTATTATGTAACAACATTCATGCAGGAAATCCAGGGCTATCCGGCCGCAGTTCAGCTGCAACAAGCAATTGGTGGAATGATGACAGCATCCTGAGCTGCCCAGAACGGCAGAGTGATCGCAAATGACAATGAGACTCATTGCAAATGCACAACCAAATGCCAGCAGATAAGCCAGAACAGTCCATTTGCAGCTCCACTGCAACGGACAGAACATGCTACAGGAGGGATCCTGACCATGGCATATCATATGCAAGAAAACATACATAACAGGCTCATTAAATTTATTATTTTCTGAGTAAGTAAAGTGCCTTTAGAATTAAGATTTACTGTCATCCATTTAGTATGTCACATGATCATTGTGTCAATATTTATTGAAATAATATTTTCATTACGAATGCACTAAAATCCTTCTTCCCCCCCAAAAAAAACCTCTCCCGTATGCCAACTAAATATAAAATATAAGACTGAGCTTAGTTAATAAAGAGTAAAAGCAAAATACAAACAGTAAAAAATGGGAATACACAAAATCATAAATAGGCAACGTATAAGGCCCATTGTCATTGTTCTACAATTATTAAAAGATTACTTCAATATATTTGCTGAATGAAGGTTTTGTAGTTATGTATGCCCATGTGAAGTAACAGTGTGAGCATGAATGGCAGTTGTTTATCTGTGCATGCATATGTACAGTATGTGTACTGGGGGGACGGGGCGAATAGGGGACTTTTGTTATTATTATTGACTTTATTTGTATTTACACCTTTCAGTTTAATTTTTACTGCCTTTTTCTGTCATCGGGGGCTGAGATAGCCTCTATATGACAATACATGATGGTGACAGGTACCCTTTAAAGACATAAAGGGTCACATAAGGCTGTGGTATCTCCTCTGTTAGTGCTGCAGATTGGGGGCAGCCAGCTCCTAACTTCTAGCACAGCTGCAGAATACCAAACTGCCACAAAAAACTGGAGATAAGCAATTATGAAAGTTCATGCTTTCTCATCTTCACCCATTCTGGCCAACCAGAACTCTGCTCCTGATTGAAGTGAGTTGGCGAGGAAGAGAAGGAGTGAAGCAAGTAGTGCAGTAGCAGGAGCTTATTGGTGGCGGGACACAATTACTTCAGCTGATACTGTAGGTGTGATCATGTGGCTGGAAGGATCCTAGTATTACCCCAAAACAGTAAGCAGAGGCTGCACATTATTTAAAAAACAAGTTTGATGCAACTAGTGCTGCTATAAGTATGTTTTAACTGTTTGACTGCTTTGGCATGTTGTAACTCAGCAACAGCTGTCAATGACAAGTACAACAAGGCAGAGATGAATTTCGATAATGGCAGTCAAAAGGTTAAATTATTCCCTTGCACCTTACCATACTAACTAGAGAAGCTATATATATATATATATATATATATATATATATATATATATATATATATATATATATATATATATATATATATATATATATATATATATATATATATATATATATATATATATATATATATATATATATATATATATAGTGGACACATAGCTAAAACATCAAAACTGCTCTGGTCCATGAGAGGAAAAAAGGTCTAGAACTGAAGTAGTTAAACCGGGTATGATGGGTTTCTGCCCTGCCCACTCAGCATACTACAAAATATCTGCGCTGTTTGACATATGTAGTTCACAGCACAGTACAATTAGAACATCCAGTAACATATAAAATACATACATGGTTTATATATTAGTCACTCCACTGGATACCCATAAATGGCATGTTAACATTCAAATCTCTACATGACCTAGGCTCTGGATACCTGAAGGATTTGCTACAACTGCGTCACACCTCCCACAACCTCAGATCACCAGGATCAAAGAACTTGAACACCCCCAGATTCTAACTCAAAACCTTTGGAGTCAGAGCCTTCTGTCATGCTGCTTCTACCTTTTGGAATGCCTTGCTGCACCCTATCAAAACAGCTCCAATCCTGGAGGCATTTAACTCAAAAATTAAAGGAATACTGTAGGGGTCGGGGGAAAATGAGTTGAACTTACCCGCTGCTTCTAATGGTCCCCGCAGCCACTCACCTATGATCCGGCCCCGCCTCCGGGTCACTTCTGGAATTTCAGACTTTAAGTACACTCCCTGAGCTCCTCTGGGTTCTGTACTAGTGGGCTCGGCATTTCATTTATGGACCCTCTTTCCTTAAGTTTCAAATTGTGAAATTCAGCATTAACCTCCCTGGCGGTAAGCCCGAGCTGAGCTCGGGCTATGCCGCCGGGAGGCACCGCTCAGGCCCCGCTGGGCCGATTTGCATAATTTTTTTTTTGTTACACGCAGCTAGCACTTTGCTAGCTGCGTGTAACCTCCGATCGCCGCCGCTGCCCGCCGATCCGCCGCTATACCCGTCGCCGCAGCCGCCCCCCCCCCCAGACCCCGTGCGCTGCCTGGCCAATCAGTGCCAGGCAGCGCCGTGGGGTGGATCGGATTCCCCTTTGACGTCACGACGTCGATGACGTCGGTGACGTCATCCCGCCCCGTCGCCATGGCGACGGGGGAAGCCCTCCAAGAGATCCCGTTCTTTGAACGGGATCTCTTGATCTCCGTTCGCCGGCGGCGATCAGAGGGGCTGGGGGGATGCCGCTCAGCAGCGGCTATCATGTAGCGAGACATTGTCTCGCTACATGAAAAATTTTTTTTTAAAAAAAAAAGGTATTTGCTGCCCCCTGGCTGTTTTTAACAAACCGCCAGGGAGGTTAAACATTGTAACATGTTACAGAATAAACTGTATATCTTTGGGAAACATACCAAAATCTCAGTAAAATAGTATTACAGTACTTATTACATTCATGTTTACGCTTCATATCAATAACTTCTGAATAATGGGTCATCCTCCTAATGTTTACTGTCTTTGTAACAATATTTGTGCTGCTTGGAACTCTGCTGTATATTTGTTAGTTGTATCTATGTTCCCCTTGTCGTCTTATTGTGCTTTGTAAAGCGCTGCGGAATATGTTGGCGCTATATAAATAAATAATAATAATAATAATAATAATAATAATATTTAAGATCAGAGAGCCGTCCTTATTCAGACTTTATTGGTCCAAAGACTCAAAAATTTTAAATTAATTAATCTGCAGGAATCTGAAATGTGACTTCTCTGAACAAGCTTCCCTGAGCAGTGACATTAGAGGCACCTACACTCTAACCCCTATGCTATCAAGGCATTTTGTATTGACCTGAGGAAGCGGGCCATGACCGATGAAACGCGTTGTCAGATTGCTTTTTGAATAAAAACTTTTTTCCAGTTGAACTGGTGTCTATATCTTCTGGAGAGGTAAGCAATTACCTCTCTTATTATTATATTTTTTATTTGTATTTAAAAATACTAAAATAAAATGCACATTGGGTGCCTCCATCCTACCCACTACCAGTCAGACCTCCTTTGGAGGTAATAGTGCTGCGTAATATGTTGGCGCTTTATAAATACAATAAATAAATAAATAGCTTTGCAGTTTTTCTGGAAAGTCTATCGTACTACAGGAGAGTAACCATCCAGTATCCTGCAGGATCTGGAGTACCAAGTAGGGACGGCTAATTCCCTGCAGGCCTATACGGTGGTTGCAGGAACTGCAACCCACCTTTGTGAGTATATACAGTGGAGGAAATAATTATTTGACCCCTCACTGATTTTGTAAGTTTGTCCAATGACAAAGAAATGAAAAGTCTCAGAACAGTATCATTTCAATGGTAGGTTTATTTTAACAGTGGCAGATAGCACATCAAAAGGAAAATCGAAAAAAATAACCTTAAATAAAAGATAGCAACTGATTTGCATTTCATTAAGTGAATTAAGTTTTTGAACCCCTACCAACCATTAAGAGTTCTGGCTCCCACAGAGTGGTTAGACACTTCTACTCAATTAGTCACCCTCATTAAGGACACCTGTCTTAACTAGTCACCTGTATAAAAGACACCTGTCCACAGAATCAATCAATCAAGCAGACTCCAAACTCTCCAACATGGGAAAGACCAAAGAGCTGTCCAAGGATGTCAGAGACAAAATTGTAGACCTGCACAAGGCTGGAATGGGCTACAAAACCATTAGCAAGAAGCTGGGAGAGAAGGTGACAACTGTTGGTGCGATTGTTGGAATGGAAGGAGCACAAAATGACCATCAATTGACCTCGCTCTGGGGCTCCATGCAAGATCTCACCTCGTGGGGTGTCAATGGTTCTGAGAAAGGTGAAAAAGCATCCTAGAACTACACGGGAGGAGTTAGTGAATGACCTCAAATTAGCAGGAACCACAGTCACCAAGAAAACCATTGGAAACACATTACACCGCAATGGATTAAAATCCTGCAGGGCTCGCAAGGTCATCCTGCTCAAGAAGGCACATGTGCAGGCCCGTCTGAAGTTTGCCAATGAACACCTGAATGATTCTGTGAGTGACTGGGAGAAGGGGCTGTGGTCTAATGAGACCAAAATAGAGCTCTTTGGCATTAACTCAACTCGCTCTGTTTGGAGGAAGAAAAATGCTGCCTATGACCCCCAAAACACCGTCCCCACCGCCAAGCATGGGGGTGGAAACATTTTGCTTTGGGGGTGTTTTTCTGCTAAGGGCACAGGACAACTTAATCGCATTAACGGGAAAATGGACGGAGCCATGTATCGTGAAATCCTGAACGACAACCTCCTTCCCTCTGCCAGGAAACTGAAAATGGGTCGTGGATGGGTGTTCCAGCACGACAATGACCCAAAACATACAGCAAAAGCAACAAAGGAGTGGCTCAACAAGAAGCACATTAAGGTCATGGAGTGGCCTAGTCAGTCTCCGGACCTTAATCCAATAGAAAACCTATGGAGGGAGCTCAAGCTCAGAGTTGCACAGAGACAGCCTCGAAACCTTAAGGCCCATACTCACGGGGGACGGCCGTCGCCGCAACCGCGTGGCACGCGCATGTTGCGGCGACAGTTCCCCCGTGTGTATGATGCGCGCGCCCCGAACCGTCGCCCGTCGGAGCTGTCGCCAGGCGATTGACATGTTCAATCGCCGGCTACAGTCGTCGCCGCAACCTCGCCGGAACTGTCGCTAGCCCCGCATGTGTATGCGGGCTAGCGACAGCTACCCACACACACCACACGGAGCTTCCGGCGGGGGGGGAGGAAACTCGGCGACAGCTTCCGCCGCATCGCTAATCCCTCTGCTGCCGTGTGGATGCAGAGGGATTTGGCGACGAGCTGTCGCCGAACTGCCGCCGAACTGTCGCGCACACGCTCCCGTGTGCGGCGACAGCTACAATTGTACCCCCGTGGGTACTTAGCTTTAGGGATTTAGAGATGATCTGCAAAGAGGAGTGGACCAACATTCCTCCTAAAATGTGTGCAAACTTGGTCATCAATTACAAGAAACGTTTGACCTCTGTGCTTGCAAACAAGGGTTATTCCACTAAGTATTAAGTCTTTTATTGTTAGAGGGTTCAAAAACTTATTTCACTCAATGAAATGCAAATCAGTTGCTATCTTTTATTTAAGGTTACTTTTTCGATTTTCCTTTTGATGTGCTATCTGCCACTGTTAAAATAAACCTACCATTGAAATGATACTGTTCTGAGACTTTTCATTTCTTTGTCATTGGACAAACTTACAAAATCAGTGAGGAGTCAAATAATTATTTCCTCCACTGTATCTATATAATTTTATTCTCCCTATACATAATGATACTGCACCATTGGGCTCCCGGTCTCTCCCTACTTCTTACCTAGGTATTCTTGACCCTTACAAGCATGCCCGTTTTTAGGGCCGTGCGGCCCGTGCCGCCGCCCGGGGCGCTGTTGGGAGGGGGGCACTGTAATGGAGGCGGGAGCCGGAGCCGCGGGGAGGGCAGCACGACCTCTCCCTCCCTCTCCCCGGGCCGCCCTCCATGCTCCCCCCTCAGATCAGATGCAGAGTAATTAATTAGCGCAGCAGGAAGCCTACATAACTACTCACCTCCCTGCGTTCCACTGGCCACTCACTCGCCGCTGATCTTCCCCTCTCGGCATAGACGCTGATACACACGCTGCTTCCGGCTAAACAGGAAGCAGCGTGTGTATCAGCATCTATGCCGAAAGGAGATCAGCGGCGAGGGAGTGGCCAGTGGAACACAGGGAGGTGAGTAGTTATGTACGCTTCCTGCTGCGCTAATTAATTACTCTGCATCTGATCTGAGGGGGGAGCACGGAGGGCGGCCCAGGGAGAGGGAGGGAGAGGTCGGGCTGCCCTCCCCGCGGCTCCGGCTCCCCCCTCCATTATGGGGGGAAGCTGCCTATCTAACCTATATTGGGGGACACGTACCTAATCTCATCTATACATGGGGCAGCTACCTATCTCACCTATACTGGGTGGCAGCTACCTATCTAACCTATACTGGGGGGCACCTACCTAATCTAACCTATACTGGGGGGCACCTACCGATCTAACCTATACTGGGGGGCACCTACCTATCTAACCTATACTGGGGGGCAGCTACCTAATCTAACCTATACTGGGGGGCACCTACCTAATCTAACCTATACTGGGGGGCAGCTACCTAATCTAACCTATACTGGGGGGCACCTACCTAATCTAACCTATACTGGGGGAAGCTGCCTATCTAACCTATACTGGGGGGCACCTACCTATCTAACCTATACTGGGGGGCACCTACCTATTTAACCTATACTGGGGGCACCTACCTATCTAACCTATACTGGGGGCACCTACCTACCTAGCCTAAACAGGTGGCAACTATACTGGTTACCTATATTGCAGGCACCTACCTATCTAACCTATACTGGGGGACACCTACCTATCAAACCTGTACTGGGGGCACTTACTTATCTAACCTGTATTGGGAGCACTTACTTATCTAACCTGTATCGGGGGCACCTACCTACCTAGCTAGCCTATACAGGTGGCAACTATACTGGCTACCTATATTGCAGGCACCTACCTAACCTATACTGGGGCACCTACCTATCTAACCTATGCTGGGGGCAATTATTCTGGCTACCTATATTAGAGGCACCCACCTAGCTAACCTGTACTGGGGCACCTACCTATCTAACTTATACCGGGGGCAACTGCCTATCTAACCTATACCGGAGGCAACTATACTGTCTCACCTATGCCTGGCTACCTATACTGGGGGGGGGGGGGGGCGCAATTTTTACAAAAAGAAAAAAAACCTATAGCTGAAATGTGACTGGCTGATAATGAAATTCCTGAAGCCAATTGGAATAGGTGATAAATTATTCTATACAGTGTATGATTATTCCTGTTATTTCACTCTCAGTGTTGTCATACATTCAGAAACTGCGCAATCACAGCAGCCTCTTTTTTTTTTCATTTTCAGTGCCTAAGAATAATGAAGACAGAGCTGAATCATCCCAGCACTAGTGACTAAATGTGATGGTTGCCGTCCTTACTCTGATCTCATTGCTTGCAGAGCTTTTCAGGAAAACAGAATTGTTTCAATGAAAGGAAGGAGATGCCAAAAGAGAGTTTTGTGGATACCCAGGGAGATGTCTTAATGTAGGCTTCAGGGAATACTTTTATATATTACAGAATATTATCAAGTACAGGCATGTTAAAAAAGAAGATTAAGTGCTTAAGGTGGGGCTAGATTGTAACAAGCAGCTATTTCTTTCTTCAGCATTTGTTGTTAGTGGATGTTCCTTTGAATGATCCAACCTCAAAAGAAAAGAAAAACACAAATGCTTCGGTAAATAAGGCACTTTACAGCTCATTTGCTTTAATGAGAGAGTGGTGACATTTTTGCCAGCAAAAAAAGCAGACAAGATTCTCTGTTCCAGTGACTGTAAAGATCCTGGCTAGCTATGTGTGAGCGAATCATCCTTTGCAGATATCATCCATCAGATTGGTCTGTGCTCACCAAAATCAGGGATTATGTTAAAACAACCTGCCAATATGCTTCTTGTGAGATGCTCAGTATGTTTAAAGTGTACCTGAAGCATCACAAAAAAACGTAAATACTTACCTAAAAAGAGGGAAGCCTCTAGATCCAGACAGGCTTTCCATGTCGTCCTCCGGTCTCCCGTTGCCAAGCGTAGACCCCTAAAGATTTGAAGGGTTTGTCAGTAATCACATCAGGGTGTGCTCCTCCTCAGACACGAGCACAGCCGTACTGTGCCTGAGCAAATATGGCAGCAAAGTGGAAGCTGCTTGTGCACAGGCGGGGCTCGCATGGGTGCAGCGTGGCCATGCTTATACCACAAGAGGAACGTGCCCCAATGTTAAAGTGGACTTGAACTCTTGCATACGACAGAAGGCAAACAGAGAAATACACCCTGTATGTATTTACAGAGTTTAGCCTGTTTAATCCCCCCTCATCTGTGTCTTATCACCAGTTGTAATTTGATCTCCCCCCTGTGTCACATGACTGCCATGACAGAGATGGCAGATAAGCTCATTTGAAAGTACAGGCTGTAAACAATATGTCTGCTTCCATGAATCAGGAAGTAAAAACAGTGCAGATTTATTTTAGGATTTGTATCAGCTGTAACAAAGAAATGTTTTTGTTCAAAGGTTATTATGCTGGTGTATATATTTTAAAGCAGAGATCCACTTTAAGAAGGGTCCCAGTGACAGGCTTCTCTGTCCTTAGACAGGTATTTACTTTTTTAACTTTGTGACGCCTCTGGTTATCTTTACAGCTGAACACCAAAGGAAGAAACTGTTTAGGATGATGTTTACTAGGGTTATAGCTGCTTTGGGGCTTTTGAGCGGTTTGTGTCAGCAGTGGAGAGATTTTAGCTCACCATCTGATCTGTCCCTTGGATCTCCATTAGCTTAGTATCAGCACTAGCGGTCCAGGGACATGCTGGCAAGGGCAACAATACAATCATTGTGGGCAGGCAACATAACCTGGTGCCACTACCCCAACCACACACAAACATATAGAACACATACATATGTACAATGTGCTGTTAATACAAGGCATCACTTATTTAACTATAAAAACTGAATTTCTAGAAAAGAAGAAAGAACAATTTACAAGTAGAAGTGCTACCCTGTGACAGTTTGACAAGAGTAATGCTAGTTACAGTATATCCAGTGCAACTCTGGGCAACAAGAGAGGGGCAGATGTCCAGCATTCACAGCACCACAACAAAATGCGTGTGGAGACAAATATTGCACATACCATACATACAAGTGTGTTATACATTAGTGAGCCACACACAATCTTCACTGCTCCTCACGCAGCAAAGTCACACATCAAGATGTGAATTTTGATACAACATAAATGGAAACCCGCAGGTAGTTTCCTATGATATAAAGATATTACTAAGAAAAAGGTAGATCTCAATGGCAGGCGGAGGTTGCCAACAGGCAGATATCAATGACATGCAGATATAGTAATGATAGGCAGAAATCAAGAATGACAAGCAGATTATTTATTTATTTATTGTATTTATAAAGCTCCAACATATTACGCAGCGCTGGACATTAATTTAGGTTACAGACAATATTTAGGGGTGACATACAGCAGTATGACAACACAGGAAAACAAGAAAAACCAGATCACGCAGCACAGTATGAGTACCAGGTAATGCTAAAGCAGGCCATACACTGGCCCGATCTGCGCCCGTTTCGACAGCAGATTCGATCACTGGGATCGAATCTGCTGCCAATCGTTCACGCTACACGCCGAATTTCGATCCATTTCGTCCGATCCCGTCGATCGTGCCGTGCGGAAAATAACCGTCGATCGCCCGCGGGTAAAGAGCGCATCGCTAGCGGCGTTCGAGTGCCCGACGACCGACGCAATAGAGCCTGCATACATTACCTGCTCCGCCGGCGCGACTGCAGTCTCCCGGTCACCGCTGCTCCGTCTGCGCTCTGGTCTCCAGGTCCGGCATGCCTCACTTCTTCTAGCCCGGCAGGAAGTTTAAACAGTAGAGCGCCCTCTACTGTTTAAACTTCCTGCCGGGCGAGAAGAAGTGAGGCATGCCGGGGCCGTAGACCAGAGCGCAGACAGAGCAGCGGTGACCGGGAGACTGGAGTCGCGCCGGCGGAGCAGGTAATGTATGCGGGGGCAGCAGCAGCAGCAGCACCACCACAACAGATTGTGAACGGTTTCAGGCTGAAATCGGTTCACAATCTGTTTGCTGTAAAGGTAGCCATACGATCCCTCTCTGATCAGATTCGATCAGAGAGGGATCTATCTGTTGGTCGAATCTGATGGCAAATCGACCAGTGTATGGCCACCTTTAGTCAGTCACTGGATGGAGCATGGAGATTAGGCAAGTTAGGTTCACTCAGATGCTTAGCATGGGTGCACAGTAATGGAGGTGCATGATCAGGTAGGACACAAAAGGAGGAGGACCCTGCCCGAAGGCTTACAATCTAGAGGGGATAATACTAATAATGAGCAGACATCAGTGGCATGATTGTGTTCCTGCCCACCATAGTAACACCATCGTTAAGTTTGATGATACTACAGTGGTGGGGCTTATATCAGGGGGGATGAGTCCGCCTACAGGGATGAGGTAGAAAGACTGGAAATGTGGTGTAGAGACAACAATCTGCTCCTAAATATAGATAAAACCAAGGAGCTTATAGTGGATTTTAGAAAGAAGGCAGATGACATTTAGTCACTTTTTATAAATGGAAATATCCTAGAGAGGGTCACAGACTTTTGGTTTTTGGGAGTTACTATTAAAGAGAACTTGACTTGGGGGGTCACATATCGCTGAAGTAGTGAAAAAGGCACAGACAAGGCTATATTTGTAAGGGTGCTTAGGAATAATAATATTCCTGAGAAATTGTTGGTGTTTTTTTTACCACAGTACAGTGGAGAGTGCCCCAATCTAATGTCTCTGTGCGTGGTTTTCAGGCTGCACTGTAGCACAGAAAAAGCAGCTTCATAGGGTAATTAAGGTTGCCAAGAGGATAGTTGGCTGTCCTCTTCTTCCATTAGAAGAATTATATACTTCTTATTGTTTCAGGAATAATAAGAAAATTTTAAGTGACAACTCACATCCAGGACATGTGTTATTTGAACATCTGCCTTCTGGAAAATGTTTTAGACTTATAAAAACTAAGACAAATAGATTAAAGAACAGTTTTTATCCTTCAGCCATTTCTATGTTAAATGCTGCTAAGTGGCCATGTTGATAAGGAGTGTGTGCAATGCAATGTATGTAGGAATGGAATGTTGTTATGCTGTTTTGCTTTTGCTGGAAAATTGCACTTTAGAATTTCGTTGTTCAATTTCGGTTGTTACAAAGACAATAAAGATTTCTATGTATATATTACTAATGACAAGCAGGTAATATCAATCACAGGAAAATACTACCCACAACAGGTAGTTATTCTTAAATTCTAGAGGCAGGTAGGTAGTTATCTGTAGATTCTAATCAAAATCAGGTGGTGATTGATAGATTCTAGTGACAGGCAGGTAATTATTATTATGTATTGTATTTATAAAGTGCCAACATATTACGCAGTGCTGGAGAATAAATACATACAATAATACAAAGGATGACAGATGTAACGTAACAAGCTTATACAACATAGGATAAAGTTATACAAGGCAAACAGGGTACAAGATTAGAGTTGGGCCGAACCTCCGATTTTAGGTTCGCGAACCGGGTTCGCGAACTTTCGCGGAAGGTTCGGTTCGCGTTAAAGTTCGCGAACTGCAATAGACTTCAATGGGGATGCGAACTTTGAAAAAAAAAAATAATTATGCTGGCCACAAAAGTGATGGAAAAGATGTTTCAAGGGGTCTAACACCTGGAGGGGGGCATGGCGGAGTGGGATACACGCCAAAAGTCCCCGGGAAAAATCTGGATTTGACGCAAAGCAGCGTTTTAAGGGCAGAAATCACATTGAATGCTAAATGACAGGCCTAAAGTGCTTTAAAACATCTTGCATGTGTATACATCAATCAGGTAGTGTAATTAAGGTACTGCTTCACACTGACACACCAAACTCACCGTGTAACGCACCGCAAACAGCTGTTTGTGTAGTGACGGCCGTGCTGGACTGGTGCGCACCATGGCGAGAGTGCAGGTTTTGGTGGCTTTACAGCCCATATGGTCGGCCTGGCTGATGTAGCTGAATGACAGAACAGTGACTGTCCAGCTGATCAAATTTGGTCTGACCACAATGAAGCAACGACCTTATTATCTTTTGTGTGCCCCCCGAGACACTCATCTAGGCGCCGGTCATTGCTTCATTGTGATACGCAAGCCCCTTCACCACGGCAAGGTAATGATCACGAAGGGGAATGGGCGCATGTACATGCCTTTTCTTTTGTTGTTGCAGCTGCCCTCGGTGCAGCCAGAAATGCATACAGTGGCGGGTTCACAGAACAGGTATGCAGTGGCAGGTTCACTGAACACAACAGGTATGCAGTGGCGGGTTCACTGAACAGGTATACAGTGGCGGGTCCACTGAACAGAACAGGTATACAGTGGCGGGTCCACTGAACAGAACAGGTATACAGTGGCGGGTCCACTGAACAGAACAGGTATACAGTGGCGGGTTCACAGAACAGGTATACAGTGGCGGGTCCACTGAACAGAACAGGTATACAGTGGCGGGTTCACAGAACAGGTATGCAGTGGCAGGATCACTGAACAGGTATGCAGTGGCAGGATCACTGAACAGGTATGGAGTGGCAGGATCACAGTACAGGTATGCAGTGGGCTGAGGGCTCACTGAACAGAACAGGTATGCAGTGGCAGGATCACTGAACAGGTATGCAGTGGCAGGATCACAGTACAGGTATGCAGTGGGCTGAGGGCTCACTGAACAGAACAGGTATGCAGCCAGGAAGAAGTTAAGCCTAACTAATCTTTCCCTATATGAGAGACTGCAGCAGCTCGCCCTACTCTCACTAATGCAGGCACACGAGTGGCCGTAATGGCCGCCGCTGCCTGCCTTATATAAGGGGGGGTGGGGCTCCAGGGGCTAGTGTAGCCTAATTGGCTACACTGGGCCTGCTGACTGTGATGTAGAGGGTCAAAGTTGACCCTCAGTGCATTATGGGGCGAACCGAACTTCTTCCGCACCTACGTTCGCGCGAACCACGTTCGCCGGCGAACCGTTCGGCCCAACTCTATACAAGATACATGATCATGCGATTTGGGGCTGGTTAGGTAGGTCCAGTAATACAAGTACAAGGTGGTTATGGGAAAGGAGCACAACGATGGGAGCACACGATCATGCAGAATACACTAATGGCCCATACTCACGGGCAGCAAATGTTGCCTGTCGCCAGCACACGTGAGCGTGTGGGCGACAGGCCGGCAACAGCTCCTCGCCAGGTCCCTCCGCGTACACACGCGGAAGAGGGACCAGCGGCATGACGGAAGCTGTCGCCGACGTTCCTCCTCCCCACGCCGGAAGCTCTGTGTACCTCAATGGAGGTTGCTGTCGCTAGTCCGCGTACTCACGCGGACTAGCGGCAGCTGTGGCGGAGTTGCGGCGGTGACTGTCGCCAGGCGATTGAACTTTTCAATCGCCTGGCGACATCAGCGACGGGCGACAGTTCGGGGTGCGCGCCCGTTGCGGGCGACAGTTCGGGGTGCGCGCGGCCCATACTCACGGGCGACCTGTCGCCGCAACACGCGCGCGCCTCGTGTTGAGGCGACAAAAGTCCCTCGTGAGTATGGGCCATAAGGAAGGGAGGACCCTGCCAAAGGCTTATAATCTAAAGGTAATGATTAATAGAGAATAGAGGCAGGCAGGCAGGCAGGCAGTAATACAGTAGATCCTAGTGACAGCTAGTGACGAAATTCACTGAGTGAGTCCAGGGTATCACTGGACTGCTAATAATCACTGTATGTGTGGGTTTTTTCCAATAAAACAAGCCTGCAATGTGTAACGATTGGTGTCAGCAACACAGATTTTTTCTGATTATTGGTGATCTGCAGAATCATCAATAATACTAGTATAGCTAGACACAGGACACCCAGTGTGATATTGTGTTTGGTGCAACAGTAAACTGAGAAGTTATCTCCCGAGAAGCGGGAGATACAGACACTACTGCAGCCAAGGATTCCCTGAGGAGCAGGGAATCAGACTGCACTGCAGCCAGTGGACTCCTGAGGGGCAGGTTCCCACTGACTGTGCTGCAAGATGATCTCCTGAGAAGGAGGTAATACAGACAGTACTGCAGCCGAGGATTCCCTGAGGAGCAGGGAATCGGATGGTACTGCAGCCAGTGGACACCTGAGGGACAGGGACCACTGACCGGACTGCAAGAGTGATAACTGGTGTAATGAGAGATATGATTGGACTGCAGCCAGGGACTCCCTGAGGAGCAGGGAATCAGACTGTACTGCAGCCAGTAGACTCCTAAAGGATAGAGACCACTGATCAAGCTGTTGGATGGCCCCCTGAGGAGCAATTAACCATAAGCCTGTGCTTGCAGCTGATGAACACCTGAAGAGCAAGTGTCACAGATAGTACAGTAAGGATGATCACCCAAGGGTTGGGTGACAGTTAGAAAGGTCAGACAAGCAAAGTCGGCAACACACGGACAGATAAAGTACAGAGACGGAAGACTGATTCGGTATCCGGGTTCAGGCAATGTCGGCAACAGGTAATCAGATAGGTAGAGGTACCGAATCAGCAAGCAGGAGAGTGGTCAGGAAAGCCAGAGGTCATAACAGGTAACAGTATATATATCAATCCTAGTCTTAGGTGTCAGGTCCTTGGTCTCAACACCTGGGAACTAGTCTAACAGATAAACAGTAGCAATGTAGCAATCTCCTAGTCTTAGGTGTGAGGTCCTTGGTCTCAACACCTGGGAAGTAGTCTAATCAGTGGCGGCTCCAGGAAAATTTTTTAGGGGGTGCTATGCAGGTGCTGGACCAATTTCCGGGGGAGCTGACGCGCGCCGCGGCAAAAAATGGGTGTGGCTACAACATGGGCGTGGTCATGACCGGATGAGGGCGGGGCTAACTGTAATTTAAAGTGAACCCAGGGTGAGAGTGATATGGTGGCTGCCATATTTATTTCCTTTTAAACAATACTAGTTGCCTGGCAGCCCTGCTGATCTATTTGGCTGTAGTAGTGAACTGAATTACACCAGAAACAAGCCATGCAGCTAATCTTGTCAGTTCTGACAATATTGTCAGAAACCCCTGACCTGCTGCATGCTTGTTCAGGGTCTATGGTTGAAAGAATAAGAGGCAGAGGACCAGCACGGCAGCCAGGCAACTGGTATTGCTTAAAGGGAGATAAATATGGCAGCCTCAATATTATTCTCACCTCGGGTTCCCTTTAAAAGTGCAACGCAAAGACAGAGGGCCCAAGTTTTGGTGACCCTTTTCCCAGAAAATTCACATAATTGTGCAGGTTTTCTCAAGAAAATACACGTAATGTGAGCAGATTTTAACAAAAAACGTCCAATGACCCCAATATGCACAATCGGTAGCAGATATGGCCCCAATATGCACAATCGGTAGCAGATATGGCCCCAATATGCACAATCGGTAGCAGATATGGCCCCAATATGCACAATCGGTAGCAGATATGGCCCCAATATGCACAATCGGTAGCAGATATGGCCCCAATATGCACAATCGATAGCAGATATGGCCCCAATATGCACAATCGGTAGCAGATATGGCCCCAATATGCACAATCGGTAGCAGATATGGCCCCAATATGCACAATCGGTAGCAGATATGGCCCCAATATGCACAATCGGTAGCAGATATGGCCCAAATATGCACAATCGGTAGCAGATATGGTCCCAATATGCACAATCGGTAGCAGATATGGTCCCAATATGCACAATCGGTAGCAGATATGACCCCAATATGCACAATCGGTAGCAGATATGACCCCAATATGCACAATCGGTAGCAGATATGACCCCAATATGCACATTCGGTAGCAGATATGACCCCAATATGCACAATCGGTAGCAGATATGACCCCAATATGCACAATCGGTAGCAGATATGACCCCAATATGCACAATCGGTAGCAGATATGACCCCAATATGCACAATCGGTAGCAGATATGACCCCAATATGCACAATCGGTAGCAGATATGACTCCAATATGCACAATCCGTAGCAGATATGACCCCAATATGCACAATCGGTAGCAGAAATGACCCCAATATGCACAATCGGTAGCAGAAATGACCCCAATATGCACAATCGGTAGCAGAAATGACCCCAATATGCACAATCGGTAGCAGAAATGACCCCAATATGCACAATCCGTAGCAGATATGACCCCAATATGCACAATCCGTAGCAGATATGACCCCAATATGCACAATCCGTAGCAGATATGACCCCAATATGCACAATCCGTAGCAGATATGACCCCAATATGCACAATCAGCATCACCTGAAAAAGAAAAGAAAAACCCATTTACTCACCTACAGCCAGAAGACCTTCTTTCCCGACCTCCTGTCCCGAGTCCCGACCTCATTGTGGCGCGCAGCGCCCGCGCGCCCACGATCCTCTTCCTTCCCGACGTCACGACGAGACTTCCTGCCTGCAGTGCATGCAGAGAGCAGGGCTACGGGAAAATGGCCGCCCGAAGCCATGCACTGCAGACTCGAAGTCTGCAGAACAGGGCTCCGGGCGGCCATCTTACCGTAGCCCTGCTCTGCTGCTTCGGGCTGCCGCTGTGAACTGACTTGGCGTCTTTTAGACGCCTGAAGTCAGTTCACTCCAGGGGGTGCTTTGGGGGTGCTTGGACAATTCTAGGGGGTGCTCGAGCACCCCCTTGCACCCCCCTGGCGCCGCCCCTGAGTCTAATAGATAACAGTAGCAATGTAGCAATCTCCTAGTCTTAGGTGTGAGGTCCTTGGTCTCAACACCTGGGAACTAGTCTAACAGATAAACAGTAATACTTTATCGGCTATCACCGGAATATGACTGAGTGTGAATTCCCAGCTCCGGCTGGTTCTAACACACTGTAAGATCTGACTGGGGTCTGAGTGCTCACACGTAAGTTTTCGCAACAGCAGACAACTCGCAACTGACAGGCAAGTCCTATATATACCCAGAGCACTCCGCAGCACCGCCCCAGTCACTCAGCCAATCCGGAGCATAGCTGGAGTTAGCTGATCGGCCTGATCAGCTGACTCCCCTTCTACTAGCATAAAGGTCCTGTCGCCTGGCGCGCGCGTGTAGCTCTCAACCTGTGTGCACTAGAAGGTCCAGGCGAACCAGCAGCTTGTTGCTGCACGGCAGAAGCCGCCGGCTGGAATGCGGAGATAGCCGTCATGCCGCTTGCCCGCGTGGCGGCATCTCCGCTATTCATTACAGAATGTAGTATTTTTTTTGTTATATGAAAAGTTAAGCAAAAAGAAAAAAAAAAAAAGAATAGGGTGAAACTGGCTGGTATTCCCCAGAGAATTTGAGGCCCTCAAGCATGGGACTCTCCCACTGAGAAATACCAACCAACACTGCAATATGTACCTCATCTTAGTAAATTATGACTACAGTGCAATAATAGTACAATATTTGATTTCAGTCTGCCACACAGGAAGTTGAACAAATCCCATTTCTGCAGTAGAGATACATGTTTAATTGATTTATTAAGTCTTTTCTTTAGTAAGGTGGGTGAGAAGGGTTATTAAGCACCCATAGACACTGATATTCTCACAAACACAGAAACTTATTACTGATTCATATGCATTCAGACATCTGCACTTTCCTAAGAACATGCCCTGCTAATAGAGTAATTGTCACACCACTTTTGCTCTGACAGTAATCATCCACTTATTAACCTCTGATCTTTTTTCTCTTTGATAGCATTACTCCTTAATAAGTCATACAATTGTATCTTTATAATGAGGTATATTACATTTTCTCTGTTTATGTCTTCTTGTTATGAAAACTATGAGATAGCTATTCTTCTGCAGTATTACTCTTACATTAAAGCATAGACTTTGTCATGCTTCATTTATATTTTAGCTGCAGATGAGAATACAATGCCTGGCTATGTCCTCATTATTAGGTGTTCCAGAAAACCATTGTTTCTACAGCAGGATCCAACCTTTTTAAACAAAGGGCTAGTTGTTTTGGGATGGAACATATTCATGTAGGTCCAAAAAGCAGTCATAATCTAAATTTAAACAAAACAGACAAATGATAAGCGCTCAAGGATGCACCTGAATTGTAAGCCATCAGCGGCAATGCAGAGCCCCCTAGGGCTGAATACATGCCTCCAATGCAAAACAGATGCAAAATTATGTGCTAACTCTAATCTAAAAATTTGAGAGTGAATTTAAAACAGTGAAGGCAGCTAGCCAATAGTATACTTACATTTAAGTTTGCACAGTGGGAGACATGGCAGCGCTTTCAAACAACCTCATACCTGAATGATTTAACTGCAATGGTGAGCAGAGCTCCAGAAACTGGACTAAATTACACACCCAGCATACACTGCAGGCAAAGAGAGGGAAGGGGAATTAGTGATTAAGCTGCATCAGTGGGCAGAGCTCCAGAAACTGGACTATATTACACACCCTGCATCACTATAGACCAAGGGGGGGTGTTAGCTTCAGTGATAATTAGTGCACAAATTATGACCTAATAGACTTCCCCACGGCGGTGACGTACCCCCTTGGGGAAGAGCTACCTCTAACCTAGCAATAAAAACATAATTCCTCGTGCTGCTATTCATAAATGGTATACACATTTCATAAGACAAACAAAACAGACAAATGATAAGCGCTCAAGGATGCACCTGAATTGTAAGCCATCAGCGGCAATGCAGAGCCCCCTAGGGCTGAATACATGCCTCCAATGCAAAACAGATGCAAAATTATGTGCTAACTCTAATCTAAAAATTTGAGAGTGAATTTAAAACAGTGAAGGCAGCTAGCCAATAGTATACTTACATTTAAGTTTGCACAGTGGGAGACATGGCAGCGCTTTCAAACAACCTCATACCTGAATGATTTAACTGCAATGGTGAGCAGAGCTCCAGAAACTGGACTAAATTACACACCCAGCATACACTGCAGGCAAAGAGAGGGAAGGGGAATTAGTGATTAAGCTGCATCAGTGGGCAGAGCTCCAGAAACTGGACTATATTACACACCCTGCATCACTATAGACCAAGGGGGGGTGTTAGCTTCAGTGATAATTAGTGCACAAATTATGACCTAATAGACTTCCCCACGGCGGTGACGTACCCCCTTGGGGAAGAGCTACCTCTAACCTAGCAATAAAAACATAATTCCTCGTGCTGCTATTCATAAATGGTATACACATTTCATAAGACAAACAAAACAGACAAATGATAAGCGCTCAAGGATGCACCTGAATTGTAAGCCATCAGCGGCAATGCAGAGCCCCCTAGGGCTGAATACATGCCTCCAATGCAAAACAGATGCAAAATTATGTGCTAACTCTAATCTAAAAATTTGAGAGTGAATTTAAAACAGTGAAGGCAGCTAGCCAATAGTATACTTACATTTAAGTTTGCACAGTGGGAGACATGGCAGCGCTTTCAAACAACCTCATACCTGAATGATTTAACTGCAATGGTGAGCAGAGCTCCAGAAACTGGACTAAATTACACACCCAGCATACACTGCAGGCAAAGAGAGGGAAGGGGAATTAGTGATTAAGCTGCATCAGTGGGCAGAGCTCCAGAAACTGGACTATATTACACACCCTGCATCACTATAGACCAAGGGGGGGTGTTAGCTTCAGTGATAATTAGTGCACAAATTATGACCTAATAGACTTCCCCACGGCGGTGACGTACCCCCTTGGGGAAGAGCTACCTCTAACCTAGCAATAAAAACATAATTCCTCGTGCTGCTATTCATAAATGGTATACACATTTCATAAGACAAACAAAACAGACAAATGATAAGCGCTCAAGGATGCACCTGAATTGTAAGCCATCAGCGGCAATGCAGAGCCCCCTAGGGCTGAATACATGCCTCCAATGCAAAACAGATGCAAAATTATGTGCTAACTCTAATCTAAAAATTTGAGAGTGAATTTAAAACAGTGAAGGCAGCTAGCCAATAGTATACTTACATTTAAGTTTGCACAGTGGGAGACATGGCAGCGCTTTCAAACAACCTCATACCTGAATGATTTAACTGCAATGGTGAGCAGAGCTCCAGAAACTGGACTAAATTACACACCCAGCATACACTGCAGGCAAAGAGAGGGAAGGGGAATTAGTGATTAAGCTGCATCAGTGGGCAGAGCTCCAGAAACTGGACTATATTACACACCCTGCATCACTATAGACCAAGGGGGGGTGTTAGCTTCAGTGATAATTAGTGCACAAATTATGACCTAATAGACTTCCCCACGGCGGTGACGTACCCCCTTGGGGAAGAGCTACCTCTAACCTAGCAATAAAAACATAATTCCTCGTGCTGCTATTCATAAATGGTATACACATTTCATAAGACAAACAAAACAGACAAATGATAAGCGCTCAAGGATGCACCTGAATTGTAAGCCATCAGCGGCAATGCAGAGCCCCCTAGGGCTGAATACATGCCTCCAATGCAAAACAGATGCAAAATTATGTGCTAACTCTAATCTAAAAATTTGAGAGTGAATTTAAAACAGTGAAGGCAGCTAGCCAATAGTATACTTACATTTAAGTTTGCACAGTGGGAGACATGGCAGCGCTTTCAAACAACCTCATACCTGAATGATTTAACTGCAATGGTGAGCAGAGCTCCAGAAACTGGACTAAATTACACACCCAGCATACACTGCAGGCAAAGAGAGGGAAGGGGAATTAGTGATTAAGCTGCATCAGTGGGCAGAGCTCCAGAAACTGGACTATATTACACACCCTGCATCACTATAGACCAAGGGGGGGTGTTAGCTTCAGTGATAATTAGTGCACAAATTATGACCTAATAGACTTCCCCACGGCGGTGACGTACCCCCTTGGGGAAGAGCTACCTCTAACCTAGCAATAAAAACATAATTCCTCGTGCTGCTATTCATAAATGGTATACACATTTCATAAGACAAACAAAACAGACAAATGATAAGCGCTCAAGGATGCACCTGAATTGTAAGCCATCAGCGGCAATGCAGAGCCCCCTAGGGCTGAATACATGCCTCCAATGCAAAACAGATGCAAAATTATGTGCTAACTCTAATCTAAAAATTTGAGAGTGAATTTAAAACAGTGAAGGCAGCTAGCCAATAGTATACTTACATTTAAGTTTGCACAGTGGGAGACATGGCAGCGCTTTCAAACAACCTCATACCTGAATGATTTAACTGCAATGGTGAGCAGAGCTCCAGAAACTGGACTAAATTACACACCCAGCATACACTGCAGGCAAAGAGAGGGAAGGGGAATTAGTGATTAAGCTGCATCAGTGGGCAGAGCTCCAGAAACTGGACTATATTACACACCCTGCATCACTATAGACCAAGGGGGGGTGTTAGCTTCAGTGATAATTAGTGCACAAATTATGACCTAATAGACTTCCCCACGGCGGTGACGTACCCCCTTGGGGAAGAGCTACCTCTAACCTAGCAATAAAAACATAATTCCTCGTGCTGCTATTCATAAATGGTATACACATTTCATAAGACAAACAAAACAGACAAATGATAAGCGCTCAAGGATGCACCTGAATTGTAAGCCATCAGCGGCAATGCAGAGCCCCCTAGGGCTGAATACATGCCTCCAATGCAAAACAGATGCAAAATTATGTGCTAACTCTAATCTAAAAATTTGAGAGTGAATTTAAAACAGTGAAGGCAGCTAGATTTAACCAATGCACAAATCATCGGCATAACTGCAAATCATGGAGTCCCCCAGCCATACTTTCATGGGATCCCCCAATGTTCTCAGCCTTTCCCTTGCTTCCCGTGGTGACTCTCACACTCTGGGGGGCCATCTTGCCAGGGCTCTGGAGTCAGAGATGAGGAGTCAGAGCTATTTTGGGTACCTGTAGTCGGAGTTGGAGTCAGTGGTTTTACAAACTGTGGTGTCTGAGTCAGAGTTGGATGATTTTTGCACTCCACAGCCCTGCTTCATCCAAGGGTCATAAAACAAGTGTGGCGATCATAATCTTCACACGCATAACAAGTGTAGCCACAAAAAAACCTGATTTGAAGGATGGACCCTATTATCAGAGGGAGTAAAGCAGTAGTTGGGGCCCACTAAGGTCTCATTTCGCTCTGTGCTGTGCGTCACTCCCGGTGGGGGCGGGGCTTGTGATTCCATTCATTATACTGAATGGGATCGCAGGCTGAAGCACCCCAAAATGCAGCAAACCGTGCACGGCGATTCAGTGGTGAATCACCGTGCATGTATAGAAACTGCAGATGGTGCAGTCTATGAACTGTCTGCTCTCCATGCGATCGCGTTCCAATAAGTGCGCTATATGGAAACGAGCCCTATAGTCCCGGGGCACCCTGCGGTTATAGGTGCTGATACCCTGTAGTTATGCCCCTGGCACAATGAAGAACACCTTTTAGAAGTAGGTTTCCTACTGGGCATAAATAGAACTAGACCTCTCAGCAAAACATTTTACCCCCAGACATGCAGAGTAGCACAACGAGCAGTGTACATTTCGCCTCTCTTCACAATTACCCAGGGCTTAGTGCCCAGTACAGCTCTGTATGGCTGACGCCTCGGGTTTTCTTGCATGTCATGTGATTAGACAGCGCGTACAAAGCCATGTAGCTGCACATTTGGCAGTGCTGTACACTGCTCCCTACATTGCTCTCCATTTCTGGGCTATTGGGAAAATGAAGCTGGGCATTGTGGACGCCGCTGGCACCTACGTGCCATAAGATGTTTATAAAATACAAAGGGTCCAACCCAATTAACTTTTTCTGCTAAGTTTTCTCCTAGGAGATCATTTTTCATCTCTATTTAAAATAACTTTTCAGTACTCTGCAATTGAAAAAGTACAAAAAGGTAGTTAAAAAGTACCGTCAAAATTATTTTCTTGCTTACTGGAGGCATAAAATGCATTTTATTTGTAATGTGAAAATATCAACTAGAAGAAAACTTAGGAAAAAAAGTGAATTGGATTGGGCCCAAAATGTTATATTTATGAAACCAATTCATATTCATATAAAATTACAAAATGTAATTATTTCATTATATTTTAAGTGTACCTGAGATGGGCACTTAAGACAAAAATATACATAACTGGGGCTTCCTCCAGGCTTATCACTCCCATGCCATCCTCCTCCACTTCCTCGTCTGGCCCCTGTATGTCGTCCAGTCGGGGCAGGCGCACCCCCAGCAGAATGCTCTCAGTGGTGGGAGGGTCATGCATAAGCTGTTGGCCCCGGACTGGATGACTTTACAGGGCCAATTGCGTACAAACGAGGAGGCGGAGGAGGATGGCGTGGGAGTGATAAGTCTGGAGGGGGCTTGAGGAAGACCCAGGTATTTATTTATTTATTTATATAGCGCCGACATATTACGCAGCGCTGTACAGAGTATATTGTCTTGTCACTAACTGTCCCTCAGAGGGACTCACAATCTAGTCCCTACCATAGTCATATGTCTATATCGTGTAGTGCATGTATCACAGTCTAGGGCCAATTTTAGGGGGAAGCCAATTAACTTATCTGTATGTTTTTTGGGGGATTTGGGAGGAAACCAGAGTGCACGGAGGACACCCACGCAGACACGGGAAGAACATACAAACTCCTTGCAGATGTTGGCCTGGCTGGGATTCGAACCGGGGACCCAGCGCTGCAAGGCGATAGCGCTAACCACTATGCCACCGCGCTGCCCCAGGTATGTATAATTCCCCCCTCCCCATCTCAGGTTTACTTTAAAAGGGCTTTTTGGTCTCTAAGCCCCTTACACTCTCCTAGTGGTTCTGGGTCACCATAAGGAGTATGTAGTAAACGGGACCTGTAAATTTGGTCGACCAGGAAAGCAGATGGTAGAATACTGGTTAATTAACTTATATTCTAATATTAAAGTGTATAAAGAAGGATCGTAAAATATTGGTATTAAAAAAGATATTTAACTATAGCTAAACCTAACCCTTTTTGAGTGTAATTCCTGCTCTGCCTATACAGTGGGATGCGAAAGTTTGGGCAACCTTGTTAATCGTCAAGATTTTCCTGTATAAATCGTTGGTTGTTAGTGCTACAATAAAAAATGTCAGTTAAATATATCATATAGGAGACACACACAGTGATATTTGAGAAGTGAAACTAAGTTTATTGGATTTACAAAAAGTGTGCAATAACTGTTTAAACAAAATTAGGCAGGTGCATACATTTGAGCACCACAAAAAAAATGAAATCAATATTTAGTAGATCCTCCTTTTGCAGAAGTTACAGCCTCTAAACACTTCCTGTAGGTTCCAATGAGAGTCTGGATTCTGGTTGAAGGTATTTTGGACCATTCCTCTTTACAAAACATCTCTAGTTTATTCAGGTTTGATGGCTTCCGAGCATGGACAGCTCTCTTTAACTCACACCACAGATTTTTAATTATATTCAGGTCTGGGAACTGAGATGGCCATTCCAGAACCTTGTACTTGTTCCTCTGCATGAATGCCTTAGTGGCTTTTTGAGCAGTGTTAAGTTTCATTGTCTTGTTGAAAGATCCAGCCCTGGGGCAGCTTCAGCTTTGTCACTGATTCCTGGACATTGGTCTCCAGAATCTGCTGATACTGAATGGAATCCATACGTTCCTCAACTTTGACAAGATTCCCAGTCCCTGCACTGGCCACACAGCATGATGGAACCACCACCATATTTTACTGTAGGTAGCAGGCGTTTTTCTTGGAATGCTGTGTTGTTTTTCCTCTATGCATAACGCCCCTTGTTATGCCCAAATAACTCAATTTTAGTTTCATCAGTTTACAGCTCCTTATTCCAAAATTAAGCTGGCTTGTCCAAATGTGCTTTAGCATACCTCAAGCGGCTCTGTTTGTGTTGTGGGCGGAGAAACGGCTTCCTCTGCATCACTCTCGCATGCAGCATCTCCGTGTGTAAAGTGCGCCAAATGGTTGAACAATGCACAGTGACTCCATCTGCAGCAAGATGATGATGTAGGCCTTTGGTGCTGGTCTGTGGGTTGACTCTGACTGTTCTCACCATTCGTCACTTCTGTCTATCCAAGATTTTTCTTGGTCTGCCACTTCGAGTCTTAATTTGAACTGAGCTGTGGTCTTCCATTTCCTCAATATCTCCCTAACTGTGGAAACAGACAGCTGAAAACTCAGAGACAGCTTCCTGTATCCTTCCCCCTAAACCATGATGGTGAACAATTTTTGTCTTCAGGTAATTTGAGAGTTGTTTTGAGACCCCCATGTTGCTACTCTTCATAGAAAATTAAAAGAGGAGGGAAACTTACAATTGTCCCCCACTTAAATATTCTTTCTCATAATTGGATTCACCTGCGTATGTAGGTCAAGGGTCACTGAGCTTACCAAGCCAATTTGAGTTCCAATAATTAGTTCTAAAAGTTTTGGAATCAATAAAATGACAAGAGTGCCCAAATTTATGAACCTGCCTAATTTTATTTAAACAATTATTGCACACTTTCTGTAAATCCAATAAACTTCATTTCACTTCTCAAATATCACTGTGTGTGTCTCCTATATGATATATTTAACTGACATTTTTTTATCGTAACAACCAACGATTTATACAGGAAAATCGTGTTGATTAACAAGGTTGCCCAAACTTTCGCATCCCACTGAAGCTCTGAAGCTGTACATAGGGTAATAACGTTCACACTGGTATTCCAGTCATTCAAATCTACAAAGTGCTACTCTCCATGCAAAAAATGACCCCAATGTCTCAATGCTCACCGGATGCACACCACCTCAGTTGTCAGGTGGGTCATACGTTTTTAGCTGTAGTTCCTCTCTGCTTATCCTGGCATATTTGATGTGATACTGGCCGCTTGCACCAGACACAGGCAGCACATCCAGCAGAGAGGGGACACCAGCAGAGCTGCTGCAAAGGGTTTTGCATGGAGAGTGGCACTTTGTAGATCGTCACGGACACTGGGAGTGTTTTGAATGACTGGAATACCAGTGTGAACGTTATTACCCTATGTGCAGCTCTATTTGTATTACTGGACATTGGTGGATAGCACAGCAAGAATTAAGGTGGCCATACACTGGTCGATTTGCCATCAGATTCGACCAACAGATAGATCCCTCTCTGATCGAATCTGATCAGAGAGGGATCGTATGGCTACCTTTACAGCAAACAGATTGTGAACCGATTTCAGCCTGAAACCGTTCACAATCTGTTGTGGTGGTGCTGCTGCCCCCACCCGCCCGCATACATTACCTGCTCCGCCGGCGCGACTCCAGTCTCCCGGTCACCGCTGCTCTGTCTGCGCTCTGGTCTCCAGGTCCGGCATGCCTCACTTCTTCTAGCCCGGCAGGAAGTTTAAACAGTAGAGGGCGCTCTACTGTTTAAACTTCCTGCCGGGCTAGAAGAAGTGAGGCATGCCGGACCTGGAGACCAGAGAGCAGACAGAGCAGCGGTGACCGGGAGACTGGAGTCGCGCCGGCGGAGCAGGTAATGTATGCGGGCTCTATTGCGTCGGTCGTCGGGCACTCGAACGCCGCTAGCGATGCGCTCTTTACCCGTGGGCGATCGACGGTTATTTTCCACACGGCACGATCGACGGGATCGGACGAAATGGATCGAAATTCGGCGTGTAGCGTGAACGATTGGCAGCAGATTCGATCCCAGTGATCGAATCTGCTGTCGAAACGGGCGCAAATCGGGCCAGTGTATGGCCAGCTTTACACTCTACTACATAACCACTGGAACAACTGCAGCGAACCCACCTTTCAGGAACTGTGTTAAGCGACTCTAGTAGAACTGTGGCGCAAGGAACTTATTGTTTTGCACTAACCTAACTGTACACTCACACAGAACCCCCCCATAAACCTAAATCTACTCACACACAGAACCCTCCCCCCTCCCTCATAAACCTAAATCTACTCTCACACAAAACCCTCCCCCCGCCATAAAAACCTTACATTATACGTAGCCTTAACCCCTCATGCCTAGCTTTAACCCCCCCCCCCCCCCCCCCAGCTACTAACCTTACCCCCAACCACACAAAAAAAACAATAATCAGAAAAACAATTCTCCAGGTGCTGTCATAGGCACCAATTGAAATAGCGGCATTGATGGGCAATTTGGTGTCTACCCAAATTTCCCCTCAATTACGGTGACCATACGTCCCGCTTTACCCGGGACGCATCCCGCCTTCGGGGGGCGCTGTCCCAGGCTGCATGAGGTCCCGGGAAACGTCCCGCTTTTAGCAGCGGGACGTCCCGGCCTCGGGACTCTGGCCACCGTACAATGAACTAGCCGCAGCGTCTACTAGACGCTGCGCTAGTTCATTCCCCGCAGCCCCGCTCCAGCCTGCAATGTTCTCCTCCGGCAGGCACAGGCAGAGCAGGGCTACGGGAAGATGGCGTCCGGAGGCGGAGCCCTGTATTGGAGACTATTTGTCTCCAGTACAGGGCTCCGCCTCCGGACGCCATCTTGCCGTAGCCCTGCTCTGCCTGTGAGAGGCTGAGCGGGAGATTGAAGATCGTCCAGGCCAGGGGGAGCTGCACCTGAGGCACCAGAGGCCGGCTGCGTGAGGGGACGTCTTCTGCCAGGTGAGTAAATGCTTTTTCTTGCAGGTGAAGTGTTTGCCCACATTGTGTTCATTTTGTACTGACATGTTTGCCCGCAGTGCATTTATCTTGTACTGACATGTTTGGCCGCATTGCGTGTATTTTGTACTGACATGTTTGCCCGCAGTGCGTTTATCTTGTACTGACATGTTTGGCCGCATTGCGTGTATTTTGTACTGACATGTTTGCCCGCAGTGCGTTTGTCTTGTACTGACATGTTTGCCCGCAGTGCGTTTATCTTGTACTGACATGTTTGCCCGCAGTGCGTTTATCTTGTACTGACATGTTTGCCCGCAGTGCGTTTATCTTGTACTGACATGTTTGCCCGCAGTGCGTTTATCTTGTACTGACATGTTTGCCCGCAGTGCGTTTATCTTGTACTGACATGTTTGCCCGCAGTGCGTTTATCTTGTACTGACATGTTTGCCCGCAGTGCGTTTATCTTGTACTGACATGTTTGCCCGCAGTGCGTTTATCTTGTACTGACATGTTTGCCCGCAGTGCGTTTATCTTGTACTGACATGTTTGCCCGCAGTGCGTTTATCTTGTACTGACATGTTTGCCCGCAGTGGCTGGATAGTGTAATGGTGGCTGGATAGTGTAATGGTTAAGGGCTCTGCCTCTGACACAGGAGACCTGGGTTCGAATCTCGGCTCTGCCTGTTCAGTAAGCCAGCACCTATTCAGTAGGAGACCTTGGGCAAGACTCCCTAACACTGCTACTGCCAATAGAGCGCGCCCTAGTGGCTGCAGCTCTGGCGCTTTGAGTCCGCCAGGAGAAAAGCGCGATATAAATGTTCTGTGTTTGTTTGTTTTGTTTGCAGTGCGTTTATCTTGTACTGACATGTTTGCCCGCATTGCGTGTATTTTGTACTGACATGTTTGCCCGCAGTGCGTGTATCTTGTACTGACATGTTTGGCCGCATTGCGTGTATTTTGTACTGACATGTTTGCCCGCAGTGCGTTTATCTTGTACTGACATGTTTGCCCGCAGTGCGTTTATCTTGTACTGACATGTTTGCCCGCAGTGCGTTTATCTTGTACTGACATGTTTGCCCGCAGTGCGTTTATCTTGTACTGACATGTTTGCCCGCAGTGCGTTTATCTTGTACTGACATGTTTGCCCGCAGTGCGTTTATCTTGTACTGACATGTTTTCCCCGCAGTGCGTTTATCTTGTACTGACATGTTTGCCCGCAGTGCGTTTATCTTGTACTGACATGTTTGCCCGCAGTGCGTTTATCTTGTACTGACATGTTTGCCCGCAGTGCGTTTATTTTGTACTGACATGTTTGCCCCCATTGCGTTTATTTTGTACTGACATGTTTGCCCCCATTGCGTTTATTTTATGCTGACATGTTGCCCGCAATGCGATTATTTTGTGCTGACATGTTGCCCGCAATGTGTTTATTTTGTGCTGAAATCTTGCCCATTGCGTTTATTTTGTGGTGTCTGGGGTAACTGTTGCTGCATTTATTATTTAATGGTCATAGTTGGCTGTGTTTGCTGCTTTGGGGTTATGGCATACTATTAAATAGCATCACACAGTTTCTGCACACCTATGATGTGAATCCACGTTTGACCACATCACGGCGTAAACACTGCTTTCTTATGCCTCGCTGTTGCATCATTCTGTTAGCTCCGCGCATAGAATGTCATGACCACGCCCATTTTTCGCACGCGCTGCAGACACCAAATTTTTCGGCGCGGCGCTGCACCCCCTATTTTGCCGCAGCCGCTCCCCCTGCCCCCCAAATTCCCCCCGTCCCAGGTTGAGCCTACAAAAATCTGGTCACTCTACCTCAATACCTCTTTTTAAACGGGCGCCTATGCGCCCAAACTTCCACCATTAGCGGGCTGACAAATTCCCTGCTACCCACCATAAGCCATCTGGGAACTACATTGTAGTGGATACAGGGTCCCTGTACATCACTGCAGTTTGTGACCTGATATGAAGGATCCCACTTGAGCATTCTGGAGTTCAGTAAATTAATCTGCCCATCTTTCAACCCTGTACAGATGTGACATGCACTGTGATTTTCCATTGTGCAGCAGAGTCTGTGAAGTGTGGTGTGGGAGTTGTGAAGTTGAAGCAGTATTTGGCTTCCCCTGACCAGCTCTGCTCCAGTGGCTGCAGCCTTTTCCTACACCCTCCCTTCCTCTCCGTCTCTGCTGTGAGGCTGGCTTTGCTTTTTATTGTTGGAAGCTGTCCAGTCTTGTGTGTGTTTTTTTTTCTTCTTCAATCGACAGTTCTGCAGATCCAGCCTCAGCCTCTTTGATCTTCGTCAGTCTTCTGTACCCGGAAGAAAACCCTTTTGCCCGCTCAGCTGGGAGCTTTGAGCACACGTGGAAAAAAAAAACCCTTGCACAAGCTCCAGGATTTTGTTTTCTTCCAAATTTAGTCACACAAAGGGGGCCTCAGAAAAAAAAGGCTAGGGAGGAGGAGGGGGAGGGAGGAGAGCGGGGAGATGAAAGAGTCTGCCGCCTGGAGATGAAAGGATCCAGCCTGAGCAGCCAGAGCCCGCCCTGGTGTATGTGTGCTGCCCGTCCGTCCCCCTGCACAGTGCACACTCCAGCCCCGCTGCTTCTCACGCAAGCCTGGGCTGAGGAGGCTGTACAGACCGCTCTGTCTGTGTGTGAGTCACTGGCAGTGCTGCCCTCTCCTCACTGCCAGGCTACACTGCCTGTAAAGAGAACTTCAGCTGTAACAGTGCACAAATGAGAATGTGGCATTAGCTGGTGTGGTTTCTGAAGCTGAAATGCAAACTACAGAATTCATGGCTACCCAAATTATTATTATTATTTATATAGCGCCAACATATTCCGCAGCTCTTTACAAAGCACAGTAAGACAACACAGGGAAAATGGGTACAACCAAAAAATGTACAGCAGAGTCTCAAGCAGCACAAATACTGCAACAAAAACAGTAAACATTAGGAGGATGATCCTGCCCTTGCGAGCTTACAATCTAAAGGGTAGTGGGGGACACACTAGGAAAGGGGGGGGGGGGAGAGGATGGAGGAGACAGTGAGTATTTGCCTCTAATTAAGGGGCCCATACACGTAGTGATTTCACAGTGATCGAATCGGCTGTGAAATCACGGCGCACACTGCTGACGGAACGATCGATTTCCGTCCGAAATTGATCGTTCTTGTCGATTCCCGACGATCCGTCCGTGTGGAAGATTTTTCTTGATCGCCGGCGGGTCGGGAGTGTGTCGATAGCGGCGTTCGAATGCCCAATGACCGACGCAATACAGCAGGTATACATTACCTGTTCTGGCCGGCGCGAGTCCCGCTGTCACTGCTGTCTTCTCCGCTCTGGTCTGGTCTGGTCTCCGGCATGCTTCACTTCTTCCTGCCCGGCAGGAAGTTTAAAAAGTAGAGGGCGCTCTACTGTTTAAACTTCCTGCTGGGCAGGAAGAAGTGAAGCATGCCGGAGACCAGACCAGAGCGGAGAAGACAGCGGGGACTCGCGTCGGCCGGAGCAGGTAATGTATGGTTGGGGGGGGGGGGGGGGAGCGGTGGCAGCACCACCACCACAGATTGTGAACGGTTTCAGGCTGAAATCGGTTCACAATCTGTTTGCAGTAAAGGTGGCCATACGATCCCTCTCTGATCAGATTCGATCAGAGAGGGATCTATCTGTTGGTCGAATCTGATGGCAAATCGACCAGTGTATGGCCACCTTTACATTATGAACAGATAAGTAAACGGGCTAAAAAATGATATAAGCTTGTCTGAAATCCCACAGATGTGTGTATGAATGTGAAACTTCAATAATCATTGGTTTTAAAGGACAGGTCCGAGGAAATAAAAAAAAATCTACTTACCTGGGGCTTCATCCAGCCCTTGGCAGCCGATATGTCCCTCGCCACATCTCCGGTGTCCCCTACGTTGGAGATGCCGACTTGAACTACTGCAATAGATGCTGACCTGTCGAGGTCGGCATCTCCAATGGAGGGGACCCCGGGACACCAAAGCTGTGGCGAGGGACAGATCATCTGTCAGGGGCTGGATGAAGCCCTGGGTAAGTAGATCTTTTATTTTTTTATTTCCTCAGGTGTGTCCTTTAAACTAAAGTTATTGTTTTTTATTTGTTTATTTTTTATTTTTTTTTTTATTTGAAAGTGTTCCTGAGGTGGGAAAAAAAGTTGACCTTTACTTACCTGGGGCTTCTTCCAGCCGTCTGTAGACTCTCAGGTCCATCGGTGTCCTCTGTATCCATTTCGTGTTCTGCAGTCACCCCAGTTAAAGTTCTGGCAGCACACCTCCTTGTTCACGCTCCCCTAGCGGGAAGCATTCTGTGAATGCACAGTTCGTATAGACTTGTAACACAATGGTAGTGGCATGTGATCGAGGAGGCGCACAGGTAGGGCAGCGCATGCTCCGTAGTCCGGGACCCAGGCGGGTTGCAAACTTTCATTGGGCTGGCAGCAGAACAATGAATGCATACATTACCTACCAACTTTTTGAGTGAAAGTGTACCTGAGACGCAAATACAGACAGATTTGATACTTACCCAGGGCTTCCTCCAGCTCCATAAGTACCGCTGAGGCCCTTGCTGTCCTCCCGAGTGGCTCCGTTCTCCAGCTATCGGTCCCGATAATTTTGCTCATTCGGGGTCTTCTGTGCATGTGCAGCTCTCTGCGCATGTGCAGAAAAGCCTAACTGGCGCAGGTGAGACAGTTACCAGGACCGATAGCCGGAGGACGGCGAGGGACTCAGCGGTGCGGATAAGTATCAAACTTTTCTGTATTCACGTCTCAGGTTTACTTTAAGAAAGAAAGACACTTTAAGACACGCCCCTGACACACCTGTAATCACACACAGCCACACCCCTAGCCATGCATACCACTATTAAGTATGCAAAATCGACGGCTGTATCCATCGAAACCCGATCGAACATGTTGGAAATAATCAAATCGATCCAATCGATCCTGCCGATCGAGCGGGAAATCGCAACGTGTGTACCCAGCATTGGAGTAGACAAACTTTGACAGAAAGAGAGGTGGCCAAGGGCTGCTTATCTTTCCATCATGCATTGAATGTCCTCTGGAATACAGTCTGCATCCGAATGTATGAAAGGAAACTTCCAGTGACATCTCCTGCAGGTCGGCCCTCTGACAGGCAGGAACAACACCTTCAAAACCACATGGCACCTTCTTATGGCCCATACTCACGGGCTACGGCGTGCGCGTGTTGTGGCGACAGGTCGCCCGTGAGTATGCGGCGTTGCACGGGCGTGCACCCCGAACTGTCGCTCGTCGCTGATGTTGCCAGGCGATTGAACCGCTCAATCGCCTGGCGACAGTCGCCGCCGCAACTCCGCCACAACTGTCGATAGTCTGCGTGAGTACGCGGACTAGCGACAGCAACAAGATAGGAAAACATTGGGCTTCCGGCGGGGGGAGGAGCAACAGCGACAACTTCCGCCGCATCAGTTGCCAGGTCCCTCCGCCGTGTGTATGCGGAGGGACCTGGCGACGAGCTGTCGCCGGCCTGTCGCGCACACGCTCACGTGTGCTGGCGACAGGCCAAAACAGTTGCCCGTGAGTATGGGCCATTAGGGTCCAATCCTGCATGAATAAGGTAGTGCTGAATGTAGACTGGTTAGGTGTAATTTATAAGTAATGGCACTGGCCACAATACAGTCTTAGTCATTTTCAGAGGTCACACTCATTTTCAGAGGTTCACACTATGAGCGTTTCCACTTTTTTTGAGGATTTTAGAAATCGCCCTCAGGCTCCCTGCACACTACATGCAATTTCCAATTTTTAATCGACTTTCACATGCAATTCCGATTTTTAATCGGTACTGCATGCTGCGTTTTTTTTCTGTGTTTTCTTTTGATAGCATCCAGGGAAAATTGGAATCGCAAATCAGATTTGCAGTGTGCAGGGAGCCTAGAAGCGCTTGTGCAATGTTTTCCTATGACAGTGTTTACATGTGAGTGTTTCGATTTCTTTGAACATGTACCATTACATTACAAATGTACCATTTTCTGAGTGCTTTGGCTCAATGGAAGGTATAGGGAAATCACAAAGCGCTTGAAAAAGTACTTTGTATTGCGATTTCCCCAGCGCTTTTATGAATAAATGCACTGTATTTATTCATTTCTGGGTCACAGAGCTCACTTCCTGACTAACGTCAGGAAGTGAAAATGTATCGCTCAGCAAAAGCGCTTAGAAAAGTGCTTACAAAAGCGCCTTTCTAAGCGCAAAGCACAGGGAAAAGCACTTAAAAAAGCTCAACAAATCGCTCAGTGCTTGTGATAGCACTGACGATTTATAATGTGAACAAGGCCTAAAGTCAGATTTTGTCAGTGATCTCATGTATTCTAAAATCTGTATCAGTGCTAACATTGCAGTGGTTACAGTCAGAGATAGTTAATGAGATGCAAATAAATTCGACTTGAAGTGTAACTTCCTGTCGATTTTGATTGGTCCGGTTTCAAGCTGCATACGATATACATTAAATGTGAATGCAAGTCAAAATGATTTGTATCTTATTGATCATCTCTGGTAACAGTGCAGTTGTGGTCTCTGTCAGTGCACACAATGTTGTCAAAGTAAGTTTTAGTAATTTTTAGGAAGATAAAACTGATATCTTATACAAAGCAAGTATTCACCAGAAACAGGCTTTGGCGCAAACTCAATAAACCCCCAGAAAATTCCTCCTCCTTCAGCCTCCCCCCCCCCCCCCCCTCCCAAATTCTCTCTCTCTCTCTCTCTCTCTCTCTCTCGCTCCGCCTCGTCATCAGTCTCCCAGCGGCGATCGCTGCTAGGAGACTGTTAGACAGCAGAAGCACCGTCTATTAACATGGTACAGCGCTGCGTTCTACGTCCCCGTGGAAGGCAGAGAAGCGATCCGCTGTGATAGGCTGAAGCCGATCGCTGTCATTGGCTGGCGGGGGGAGGGTGGTAAAAATAAATAAATAGCAGTGTCCTAATTTGTAAAAAATAGCCTGGTCAATAGGGGGTGTAAGCCTATGGTCCTTAACCTCCTTGGCGGGAACCCCGTGTGTGACACGAGGTAAGCCGCCGGAGGGTGCCAGTGCCACTCAGGCCCTGCTGGGCCGATTTACATAATTTTTTTTGCTACATGCAGCTAGCACTTTGCTAGCTGCATGTGCATAACGATCGCCGCCGCTACCCGCCGATTCGCCGCTATCTGCCGCACTGTGCCCCCCCCCAGACCCCTTACGCTGCCTGGCCAATCAGTGCCAGGCAGCACTGAGGGGTGGATCGGAACACCCGCTGACGTCGGTGACGTCATCGCGATCGTCGCCATGGCGACAGGGAAGCCCATACAGGGAATCCTGTTCAGAACGGGATTCCCTGCAGGGTAAAAGCGCCGGCTGCGATCGGAGGGGTGGGAGGGATAGCGAAGGGAGGGAGGAAGCATGTAGCTAGCGCTAGGCTAGCTACATGCTTTAAAAATTTAAATTTTTTTTTAAAGTGCTGCGCTGCCCCCTGGCGGATTTATTGTACCGCCAGGGAGGTTAAGTGGTTAAATAAATACAGAATTGGATAGGCAACACTATTTTTAACATATCTGCAATCATTTTCTGCTATTTCTTTTAGTTTTATAGGTCAACTGTAACGAAAGGGATGTGGAGGCTGCCATATGTACACACATCCTACTGTCAGCAGAACGTCCGCCCAATGGGAAGATCTGACGGACTCGTCGTTCGCTACAGTATGGCGTGTGTACGCGCCTTTAAACACCAGCAGTTGCCTGGCAGCCCTGCTGATCTATTTACCTGCAGCAGTGTTTGACTAACACCAGAAACAAGCATGCAGCTTATCTAGTCAGATCTGAGAATAATGGCAAAAATACCTGATCTGCTGCATGCTTGTTCAGGATCTATGGCTGGAAGTATCATGCTAGGTACACATGATGCAATTTTCTGACATATTTACTGTCAGATCCATTATTTCCAACAGGTTTGATCGGATTTCCAATTGATTTTCCGATCGATTTTCCATAGAAGTGAATGGAAAATCAATCGGAAAATCGATTGGAAATCTGATCAGACCTGTCAGAAATAATCGATCTGACAGTAAATTGTATTGTGTGTACCTAGCATTAAAGGCAGGGGATCAGCAGGGCTGCCAGGTAACTGGTATTGTTTAAATGGTAATAAATATGGCAGCCTCCATTTTTGCTACAGTTGTCCTTAATAGAGGAGAGGAATAGAGAATAGAGGATTTAAATCCTAAATAGCGGAGTCACGATTGTGTATGGGGCATTTTCTGGAAGCCTGGATTTCCTACATACTGTTCTTTTTCCAAAGGATTCAAAGATAAAGTAGCACTTCTCCATCTGGAAAGTATAATTTGTGAAACCACTGAGATGGTTTTGATCAATTTATCTGTAGAATTGCGGATGCTTATCTCCAGGACGTAATACTAGTACTGTATTAAAAAAAAAAATTAGAAACAGTTTTAAAGAGGCATTGTAGTGACAATAACGTAATTAATTACATTTCTTTTTTTTTTTTTTTTTGTACAATATTCATTCATAAATTATTTAGTCTGTTTGGCCATTGTAAAATCTCCCCACTCCCTGATTTACATTCAGGTGGTGACATCTTTAGTCCTCGCAGGTGATCTCTGTGGAATGTTTGTTTACTGAGAATTCTAAAACAAATATAAAATATACCTGGTCTCCCAAAATGCTTGGGTGATGGGGTTCCACATAACTAATCAGCCTAGGCCAGTGATGGCTAACTTTGGCTCTCCAGCTGTGGTAGAACTACAAGTCCCATGAAGCATTGCAATACTCTGACAGTACTAAGCATGACGGGGAGCCAGAGGCATGATGGGATTTGTAGTTTTGTCACAGCTGGAGTGCTAAAGTTAGCTATCACTGGCCTAGGCTAAACATCACTGGGAAGGCAGGGCTACATTCAATATACAGTAATATATTGATATTATTGTATTAATATTTAGTACTTATAAAGCACTGGCATCTTCCTCAGCGCTTTACAAAGTATATATAGTGTTGTCATTAACTGTTCCTCAGAGGAGTTCACAATTCTAATCCCTATACATCCATTGTATGTCATATGTCCATTGTAGTCTAGCAAGTGTTTCTGATGCTCAAACCAGGAAAATTACTGTAAAAGTGTCTATCCTGAATAATTTACTGCATTCCACTACCATGTTTCACAGAAAATAAGACACAGTCTTATATTAATTTTACCTCCAAAAGATGTACTAGGGCTTATTTTCGGGGAGGGCTTATATTTTTGAGGGGTATAAAATCTGACGCTATCTTTGTGTATGGGGAGGTTTGCAGTCTCTTACCACACCTCCCTTGTGGCTGCAACCCCCTCTGTTCACCTGTAAACGACTCCAGTATCCTAACATGGTCGGCGCCCTTTGACCCAGTTGCCACACATGCGCTGTGTGGTGGGTCGGCTCCGTGACATAATCAATGTGCACGCACGCTCATGTGTCCCTGGTGCACATTGATTAGCATGGGAGGGGAGCAACGACTGGGTCAAAGAGCGCCGACCATGTTAGAATACTGAAGCCATTTACAGGAGGGGACACAGACAAAAGAGAGGTGTAGTAAGAGAAAGCAAACTTTCCCATACACTAACATAGGGTCTAATGGTATACAACTAGGGCTTTTTTTCGAGGAGGGCCTTTTTTCGGGGAAACACTGTATATGTCACTACAGCACTTCTTTAATTAGGTAATATTGAATGTATGAATATATGGTAATATTAGGTAATATTGAATAAATATATATGAATATATATATATATATATATATATATATATATATATATATATATGTATATATGTATATATATATATATATATATATATATATATATATATATATATATATATATATATATATATACACAGAAAGAATTTGCGATAATTCAGGTTGGAGTGAGCTTGAGATGTCTCCCAGGGCATCACTGCTGAATATATGCAAATTAACCATTGTACCCTTAGAAGCTAAACACACCTCCAGAACTGCTGGAATGCAATGATGTGTCAGCTTGTTAATATGTACAGAGCCATAATAATCCAACATGCATACAGACTGTTTCGGATTGTTTGATCCTCATCAGTGCATGGCATGGATTAATTTGGCTCTATGCAGTAGGGCTTGTAACACCAAGAGGTACAACAGACTAACCAGCTATATATATATATATATATATATATATATATATATATATATATATATATATATATATACATATATATATATATATATATATATACATATATTATACTTTTATAATGAATGGGAATATCTGTTTACTGCCATGCTCAGACATTGTGTCACTAGACAATTATGACTCATGTGGCAGTGAGTCCTGCAGCTCTGTTTGAAGTGATGGGGTCCCCTGGTGTTGAGTCAGTGTCAGGTAATAAAAGCTTCAGAGATTGTAACCTGATGGTGACTCAGCCCCTGCATGCCTGCTGCACTAATGTACACAAAGTAAGTCTGTTTTGCAATGGCTGCGGGCACTTTGTTTTAGTATTGCTCTTGTTTGTCTCCTCTCAAGCCTCCGAGTTCTCATAGTTTAATGCCAGGTCTCCTGTTTAAAGTGAGACTACCATTAAAATCACATAATTAGTGAGAGACTTGCACACACATTGCTCACTAGTAAATCCAGTTTCAGTTGAGAATTGGGCCCAAGTTTAGCTTTAATGACACAGAAACCATAAGTTAGCTAAAAGCTAGCTAATGATGATAGTCCAGTACATAAGATCAAACTATACTATCTGTAGTGACAGCGCTGCGTAATATGTTGGCGCTATATAAATCTAATAAATAATAATAATAATAATAATAGTGAGTGCCATACACACAAGTTCAGATGTCAAGCTGGATTTTTCTATGAGCAAGCATGCAATTTCTTAAAGGGAAGGACGTAGGAGACCTCGGTACCTTATGTTAGAGAAATATAAAATTGGTTGGTGAAAGGTCAAAGCAGCCAACTGATTTTACTGCGAGAAAGGCTGAAGAGGGCTGAAGAGGACATTCAACTGTCTCTTGCTTATCAATGTAGTAGCAGTAGAGTGTTGTAGCCATCAGTAAAAGCAACAAGTTTTTGATCAGGAAGATACCATCTGGGTTAAGGGCACTGCCTTTCACATGAGAGACCAGGGTTTGAATCCCGGGTAGGGTCAGTACCTATTCAGTAAGGAGTTCAAGGCAAGACTCCCTAACACTGCATGGTGGACTCTTGAGCGCGTCCTTAGTGGCTGCAGCTCTTGAGCGCTTGGAGTCCAACAGGAGAAAAGTGCTGTACAAATGTTTGAATTATTATTATTTACTGTCTAATTTAAAAGAATAAGAGTAAGCTTTCGGCTGTGCAGCCTTCATCAGACTTCAATCCTGTGATTTAAGTCTGATGAAGGCTGCACAGCCAAAAGCTTACTCTTATTCTTTTAAGTTAGCCAATAAATGGTTTAATACCGATTCAAAACTTCTTGCTTTTGCTTACCAAGGGTAAGCATTTTTCAGTACTGTACAGATTTTACCTATAACAGTCAAATCTCAATGACAGACAGACATTACCAACAATGGCAGATAGTAATAGCAAGCAGGTAATACTATCAACAGGCAAATATATCAAAATAACAAGCAGAGATCAATGATGAAAATGCAGTTATTAAAAAAAAAGACAGACTCTACCAATGACAGAGAGATTATTATAATTATTATTTATTGTATTTATAAAGCACCAGCATATTATACAGCGCTGGGGAATAAATAGGGATACATACAATGTAAACAAGGGGTGACAGACAGAGAGGTAGCAAATGGTTATACAACAAAGCACAAGTTTACCCATGCAAACAGGGTATAAGATGCATGATCATGTGATTTTACAGAGACCCAGCAAATCAATTTTGAGTTAGTCCATGGGAAGGGTGCCATGGTTGGGGTTGCAAGATCAAGAAGGACACACTAAGGGGGGAGTAGACCCTGCCAAAGGCTTACAATCCAAAGGAGATTTTAGTTATACAAAAAATACCAGCAGCAAATAGATATACCCAGGGACAGGTACAAATCAGTAATGCGCAGGTATGACAGGAAAGATATTAATGACATGCAGGTCTTGCCAAGGACAGGCAGATATCAACAAGAGATACATTAAACTAATAGGGACTAGCCTCCACTTTTCACGTAGTCACTGGTGGCATGTGGTGCTGGGTACTCCTGTATCTTCCTCAGCCATCAAGCCCTCTGTTTCTGAATTCAGCATTAACCACTTTCTTCCTGGTGGCCATGAGGGGTTGGGAGGTTCATGGCAGGCTACAGTTCAATTAATGTCATACTATATAGTGCCATAGTACCAGTGGTGCTCAGCAAGATTTCGGATATCCAAACTACCCAGATAATCCAAACTTTTTCCACTATCCGAACTTTGAATAGCAAGTCGGATATTTTTAAAATCCGAATAGACTATCCGAGCAAACTCGGATTTCCCATCTGAAATCCGAAATCCAGGCGGATAGTTTCTTCAGATATCCGAGCAGAAGCCAAAAGCACTTTGAATGGCAAAAATCCCTTTCGAAGGTAGTCAGGCCTAGAGAGAGAGAGAGAGAGAGAGAGAGAGAGAGAGAGACCTCCAAAAGGGGTTTTTCACACTTAAAGAGACTATTGGAAGCATTTTAAGCCATTTTCAGGTCACATCCGGTTTTCTATCCGGATATCCGAATCCGGCCGGATATCCAAGATATTGGGTTCGGATATCCGAGTTTACTACCAAAAAGTTCGGATCCGGATATCTGGGTATCCGGATCCGAATCAATTCGGATTTTAAAAAGGGGTATCCGAGCACCCTGCATAGTACCATTCCTACTAAAAACATGGATTCGTTCCCGTCTTCTTTTTTTCAGTGTGTGGGTTGATAAACCAGGGCTATTAATTGCAGTTTCTCAGCAGATAGGAAGTCAACTGCATGGTAATTCTACCTGATTACTAATAGGTCATAAAACTTTTGTGTGGCTGTGAAGACATCTGATAATTGAATAGTGATCAAGAGTTGAATAGGTCATCATTACTTTGTCTGGGAGCTGAATTAACAGTAATGCTGGAAACACACGATACGTTTTTTTCCAGTCATTTCTCCGCTCGATCGTTTTTCCACGCGATTCTCTGCTCCATTCTCTTATCTTTTTTCTCTAGATCCAGTTTTTGTGCCCTTCTCTGGACAAAATGGGTGTGTCCACGTATCAGAATGTAGTGAAGGTCATGGGTGGAGTCAAATGTACAAATGCTGTTTAGAAACCCAGATGTGCCCCCTTCTCCCCTATAGATTGCCCACTGTACCTCCTTCCCCATTCAGATAGCCTGATGGGCCCACCTTTAGATAGCCAGATGTTCCCCCTATAGATAGCCAGCCCGTGGTCAGGGGGGGCCCGCCACCCGCAAGAGAACCCTGAGCAGGAGGGGAGACAGCCAGTGAAGGAGGGCGATGGGCATAGCAGCGGAGAAGGGGGGAAGTTCCCCCCCCCCTTCTCTCACCTTGGGGCCCCCCTTCCTGGCTCTCCCCTCCGTAATCTGCAAAGTGCAAGCAGCTGGAAGCGGCTGACAGCGGGCGGAGATTTACCGCTGTTCAGCCATTGGAGGGATCGCTGATCTGTGTGCAGCTAGTGTGGGCTTGAGAAGCCCAGACTAGCGGCTCACAGATCAGCGCTCCCTCCGGTAGCTGAACAGCGGTAAGTTTCCGCCCGCTGTCAGCCGCTTCCAGCTGTTTGCACTTTGCAGATTACGGAGGGGAGAGCCAGGAAGGGGGGGCCCAAGGTGAGAGAAGGGGGGGGGGGGAGGAACTTCCCCCCTTCTCCGCTGCTATGCAAATCGCCCTCCTTCACTGGCTGTCTCCCCTCCTGGAGACACCTACAAGCCTGGCTGCATATACTGGGGGCACTTACAGACCTGGCTATACTGGGGAGACCTATACACCTGGCTGCATATACTGGGGGCACCTATACACCTGGCTGCATATACTGGGGGCACCTATACACCTGGCTGCATATACTGGGGAGACCTATACCTGGCTACATATACTGGGGGCACCTATACACCTGGCTGCATATACTGGGGGCACCTATACACCTGGCTGCATATACTGGGGGCACCTATACACCTGGCTGCATATACTGGGGGCACCTATACACCTGGCTGCATATACTGGGGAGACCTATACACCTGGCTGCATATACTGGGGGCACCTATACACCTGGCTGCATATACTGGGGGCACCTATACACCTGGCTGCATATACTGGGGAGACCTATACACCTGGCTACATATACTGGGGGCCCCTATACACCTGGCTGCATATACTGGGGGCACCTATACACCTGGCTGCATATACTGGGGGCACCTATACACCTGGCAGCATATACTGGGGAGACCTATACACCTGGCTGCATATACTGGGGAGACCTATACACCTGGCTGCATATACTGGGGGCACCTATACACCTGGCTGCATATACTGGTGGCACCTATACACCTGGCTGCATATACTGGTGGCACTTATACACCTGACTACATATACTGGGGGCTCTTATAGACCTAGCTACATATACTGGGGGCACCTATAGACCTGGCTGTATATACTGGGGGCACCTATAGACCTGACTGTATATACTGGGGACACCTATAGACCTGGCTATACTGGGGACACCTATAGACCTGGCTATACTGGGGACACCTATAGACCTGGCTATACTGGGGACACCTATAGACCTGGCTATACTGGGGACACCTATACACCTGGCTACATATACTGGGGACACCTAAAGACCTGGCTATCTATACAGGAGACACCTATAGACCTGGCTATCTGTACTAGGGACACCTATAGGCCTGGCTACCTATTCTGGAGACACCTGTAGACCTGGCTACCTATACTGGGGAAACCTATAGACCTGGCTATCTTAACTGGGGACATCTATAGACCTGGCTATCTTAAATGGGGACATCTATAGACCTGGTTATCTATTCTGGGGACACCTGTAGATTAGGCTACTTATACTGGGGACACCTATAGACCTGGATACCTGCACTGGGAAAACCTATAGACCTGGATACTTCCACTGGGGATACCTTTTGACCTGGTTACCTATACTGGGGGCACCTATTTTGGGGGAACTGCTGCCAGATTAACTATTTTTGGGAAACTGCTGCTGCCAGATTAAGTGTACTTTGAGAAACAGCTGCCAGATTATGTGTATTTTTGGGGAACTGCTGCCAGATTGTGTATAATGGGGGAACTGCTGCTTCCAGATTCTGTGTATTTTGGGGGGACCACTGCTGCTACATGTATTTTTGGTGATCCGCTGCCAAATTATGTGTATTTGGGGGAACCGCAGCTGCCAGATAACGTCTATTTTGGGGGAACGACTGCCATATTATCTGTATTTTGGAGGAACCGCTGCCAAATTGCATGGATTTTTGGTGAAATGCTGTCAGATTACATGTATTTTGGGGGGAAACACTATGGCAGAGTTCAAACTTCCCCGGCAGACCTTTTACACCACTGCTAAGGTCATGTATATTTTGCCCCACCCATGACCACGCCCACATTCTGTTGCGTGACCACACCCATTTTTTGGCGCGCCGCGCTACGCGCGGCCCAGGGGTTTTTGTCAGTGTACAATATAACATATTTACTGTTGGCAATAAATTATTATATCTTAGTCTGTAAAAATATAACGTGAAAGGTGGGAAACACACACTGGTATGGGGGCCCCATATTCTCCTATTGCCCGGGGGCCCCATGAGTTGTCAGTCCGCCCCTGGTGAGGGCACAGCGACTGTGCTGATCGCCCTCACAGTGCTGCACCCGGGAACATATGCCCCCCCTTGCCCACCCATAGCTACGCCTCTGCAGGGGGCCAATCGGAGCATGCACAGTCCAGCCATGTGCCCCCCCTATCGCCCCCCCCCTGTCACCGAGAGTGCAGAACCTGTGCTCTACTCACTACGGGTGCACGATGGGTATGCGCTGCCAGGCCGAGCATGTGCAGTACGCCCCAGACTGGAGGACTTTACAGGCTAAATACTGGAGGATCCAGGCGGCGCAGGAGGACAATAAGGGAGCAATCAGCCTGCAGGGGGCTGGAGGAAGCCCCAGGTGTGTATAATTTTTCTATATACCCCCATCTCAGGTTTCCTTTAAAGAGAACCCGAGGCGGGGTTCTGACATTGCAATCCACATACAGAGGCTGGGTCTGCCTATACTGCCCAGCCTCTGTTACTATTTCAATCCCCCCTAAGTTTCCCCTGCGCTCTGCAATCCCCCATAAATCACAGCCACGCTGTGTAGCCAACACAGCGTGGCTGTGATTTAAGGGGGATTGCAGAGCGCAGAGGAAACTTAGGGGGGATTAAAATAGTTTACATCTGTACTGCCACTCTGTGTGCTCCCCCCACCTCCTGCATAGCTCCGGTCCCGCCCGCGTCCCTTCCCTCCAATCAGCGGGGAGGGAAGAGACGAGGGCGGGGACTGGAGCAATGCAGGAGGTGGGGCGAGCGGCGAGAGTGACACTACATAGGTAAACACAGCCCACTGTGACACACTACGTGTCGACAGTGCAGCTGTGAATTATGGGGGATAGAGCGCAGGGGGGGCTTAGGGGGGATTGAAATAGCAACAGAGGCTGGGCAGTATAGGCAGACCCAGCCTCTGTATGTGGGTTGCATTGTCAGAACCCCACCTCGGGTTCTCTTTAAATAGAAGTTAAAAAATATCTCCTAAGAGAAAACTTAAGAGAAAAAGTACATTGAACAAGGGCCATGGTGTCACATTCCATAGAAATGCATTTTTTTTATTCACTGGTTTGTGCTAATATTTTTAGCTTATTGTTTTCAAACTAAATTATAAGCTCTGTCAACATACAAACAATATTCAGTTTCATTTCCCAAGCTGCACATATGCTTGGTGTTATTTGTGACTTCATTCCAAGAAAGGAAGCTACCTCGCCAATATGTTTTCTTACCGTTAGACAGATGTATTTTATTAAAATATTTTCATTTGGCCACTCAGTAGGGCTGCCCATGGTAAAACGAAATGTGGCACATGGACCTTTTTCTTATGCTTGGCATTTGTGCAGTGCTCAGAGGGACATGGCCAGCCTTTGAGGCAACATTGTCCTGGCACTGCCCTCCTGATCTTTGGACACATCACACACAGTGCAGTGATGAATGAGAAATCCTGTAACATCATCATTCATTGTCTTGCAGGGATTCCAGAAAGCAATGATGGTGATTTGTATGACACAGTGTTCTTTTGTGCAGTTGTCACAGAGCGGCTGGTGACCAGAACTAGGACACTGGGAGACAGGAAGCAAGGTAAAAACCATGGCATTACTGTGCCTGGCTTGGTTATACTGAAGGAGTGTTCTTCCCTCTGAACTTTAATAGACATAATCATTTATTGCTTTCTGAACTTAGAAGTTTAGAATTTGGCTTTTAAATTCAGAGCCTGACTTACCGCAATTTGTTTTATTTCATTCCTCAGTGACATTTTTTGTGTGTGTAGGTTTATTATTTAGCTAAGCTTCTAACAGTTCTTAGGGCTGGGACCCACTGAGGCTAATTTGGTGTGTTTATGAAACCCTGATAATCGCCATAGATTTAAGAAAAAATGCTTTGTCAGTGTATCTAAATGGTAGGGAACCCACTAGTGCAATTGCGATTAGGGTTAATTGCAATCACAGGACATGCAGCATTTTGAGTACGTTTGTGCTCAACGCTATGTATAGAAGTGCTGCAAAATCACTCTAAAAAAAGATTCTCTGATTGGTCCTAAAGAAGCACCTATGATCTCTTTCTTTAGGGGTTGAGGCTACAGACGGAAGCCGGACATCGCCAACCTTAGTAAGTATAATACAGTTTATTAAAAGAAAATGCTAATTGAAAGCTCTGTACAGTTTACTGAACAGCACTTCAAATTGTAGCTAATTATCTTCAACCTTGAAGGGGCGTGGCTAAATATCATGACTATCTAACAGTATATAATATCGTAGTCCTAACAGCAGTTTGTCAAGACCACTTCTTCTCAAGATGAACTAGGAAAGGTCTCAGAGGATTCAGGTTCTATTGGTTCTTGACCCAACCATAAATGGTCAGTTTAGAACACCGAAACCTGTCTTTTTTAGGCCTTAGATGACCATCTTTACCATTGAAGACATTTTAAATGTAACTATCTTCAGACATAGGGGTTGGTTTAATGAAGAATTAGTTTTTATTTAATGCTGTGTTCACTTAAAGCAAACCTGTAGAAGATTTCAAGGCAGTAAAATAGTGTGATGCTATACAACCTTGCCCCCCTCAACAGTCTGCTGCCACTGAGCTTCAATGAGTCCAAGCCATTGGCTGAACTTCCTGGTTCTGCACCCCAGCCATGCCTTTTGCTGTCCCATTGTAATGTCTGATTGCGCTGCCCGGAAGCTCCCTTCCACACTGAGTAGCACACATGCTCAGTGTGAAGTTAATTATGCTGCTGATGGTAAAATACTAAATATCTCCGCTTCCACACATCATACACTCCTCAAATTTTCAGGGTAGGGAGAGGATCCCCTCAAACGACCTCTATGCCTCCGAGCCCCGCTGGTTCAGGAGATAGATTAGAGAAACCTATCTCGGGAACCAGTTGGGCTCGGGGGCTGCAATTCGGCATAGAGGTAGTTCGTGGGGTCCCCTCCCTACCCTGAAAATTTGGGGAGTGTAGGATGTGAGGAAGCGAAGAAATTTAGTATTTTACCACCAGCAGCATAATTAAATACGAACTGTGGCTGCAGTCTCCTACTGCGCATGCGGGGCAGCGCAAATTAACAGGCAGCGTAATTAGACACAACACCATGCTACATCTCGACCACGCCATTAGCTTTGGCCCTTTGATGATGTCATATCTTGGCCTTCCCACCAGGATCGAGGCTAGACAGGTGTTGGGGAGAGCAGTAAGGAAGTTGGTAGTCAAGTACATAGCCAGATTCTCATCTGACACTGAAGACAGTCTACACGGTTACATTAAGATAAAATAATAGAAAAAAAAATCTAACCTGATCTTGTTTGACCTCTCAAACTAATTTTGGATATAGTATGCTGAAAATAACTCCATTAGTAAATCTGTGCCAGTATTTTTGAAATCACAGAGAAAAAGCCCTCTCCACAAAATCCTCTTCCCAATCATTTGAAAGAATAGCTCTCAGGTGCTCCTTGTCTGGGAAATAGCAGATATGCACAACCTCTTTCCATCCTCTTGTTAGCTTACGACATCCCACCCCCTCATTTACAGCACAATACCAGTGTACAAGTGTTTAATTGTTTACATTCATCCTGTATTTGTGAATGCATAGCAGGACAAAAGTTTAGTCTGTAGCCATCCCTACTAATATTCTAAAGTGATACAGCCACTTCAAGCATCAGTCCTGGCAACGGGCCATTATGTATAAATAATAATGAGCACTAAGCCCTGGATGTACTGACTAGCGCATGCAGACACTTTCTGACAACAAAGTAAAAGGCACTGATTCTCCTGTAGTATATCAAAGCACTACTTTGTAAGCTTGCAAGGGCAGGGTTCTCGCCCTTTTGTGTCTTGTAAGATGCTGAATGTTTTGTTAATCACTATATTATTATTATTGATTTATAATGCACCAACATATTCCGTGGCACGGTACAAAGTAAGAAACAAACATGGGGTACAAAGTAATACAGAAAATGGTATACACCAGTATACAAAATACAGAAATGGCACAAAGTAAAGAATTGGTAATAACAGAGGCAGAATAAATATGAATAAATGTGTGACAAAATCCAAGACACAAAAGGCTGAGAGAGCCCTGCCCTTGCGAGCTTACAATCTAAAGGTATGGGGGGAACAAGAGGTGGGGTAGTATACAATTATCACTATTAAGATGGCCACACATGATACAGCAAATATATCTGATTTTACGGCAATTAAAAAAAACAATCGGATTTCCCGAAACATCGATCGTTCGTTTTATTTATGGAAGAAACCTCATAGGATTTCCTGTTTTTATTTTTTGATATAAGTTGATCGGGAGTGGTGGCTTTTTCTGATCAATTTTTATGAAAACGGAATGGTGTGTGGTAGATTGTCTATTCATTAATATATACACCCAAGCAATTTTCTTAGAGTTTTCACTCATTTTTTTATTCATAATTGGGGCAAAATCGAACACGTGTGTGGTATATTGATCAGATTTCTCAAATGTTACAGTCAATCTGAAAAAAATTAATTGTGATCCTTGAATTAAAAAATAATTTAAAAAATTGTATGGTGTGTAACCACCTTAACCTCCTTGCCGGTTATCCCTTTGCTAGCTGCGTGTAGTACGCGATCGCCGCCGATTCGCCGCTACCCGCCGCGCCGAGTCGCCCCCCCCCCCCCCCGCCCCAGACCCCTGCGCAGCCTGGCCAATCAGTGCCAGGCAGCGCTAAGGGGCGGATCGGGATTCCCTCTGACGTCACGACGTCCATGACATTGGTGACGTCATCCCGCCCGGTCGCCATGGCGACCGGGGAAGCCCTGCAGGAAATCCCGTTCTCAACGGGATTTCCTGCATACTCTGATCGCCGAAGGCGATCGGAGTGGGTGGGGGGATGCCGCCGCTCAGCGGCTATCATGTAGCGAGCCCTGGGCTCGCTACATGATTTAAAAAATAAATAAATTTAAAAAAAGTGCGGCGCTGCCTCCTTGCCGGATTTTATAGAACGGCAAGGAGGTTAACTATTATGCTATCTACCACCTCTGTATTATGAACCGATGTCTGTATTTTTTTATTTAAAGAAAACTTATAATGGATCACTTGGCTACCTATAGTGGAGGGTCATCAGGCTATCTATACAGAAGGAGGGGAGGTTCATCTGGCTACCTATACTAGAGGGAAGGGTCAATGGGCTACCTATACTGAAGGGGAGGCGGCTGCTGACTGTGGCCTTGGGTGGCAAATCTGGCCGTGGTTGCAGCAAAGAGAGATTGGCTTTGAGGCACTCAGTGTGGGATTCTGATCCCTGATGCTTGGTTAGTGCTTCCCAAACATAAAGCTGGCCATACACTGGCCCGATTTGCGGCCGTTTCGACAGCAGATTCAATCACTGGGATCGAATCTGCTGCCAATCATTCGCGCTAAACGCACCCGCCAATCCGATTTCCTCCCGAAATCGGATCGGTCCGTTGATCGCGCTGTGCGGAAAAATAGCGTTGATCGCCCGCGGGTAGGGAGCGCGTCGCTAGCGGGGGCCGATCCGATCAGGTATACATTACCTGACGCTGGCTCCCGGGCATCTTCTCCGTGCTGCACCGCTCTGTTCCTGCTTCCATCCCAGCGTACATTAACTTCCTGTGTCACTGCAGTGACCAGGAAGTTCAAATAGAGTGCGCTCTATTTGAACTTCCTGGTCTCGGAGTGACACAGTGTACGCTGGGATGCGGTGCGGGGTGCAGCGCGGAGAAGAGGACCCGGAGCCAGCTTTAGGTAATGTATACGGGGGAGGGGGGGGGAGACAGGTGCAAAGAGCAGCTCAACAGATTGTGATCGGTTTCAGGCTGAAACCGATTCACAATCTGTTTGCAGTAAAGGCAGCCATACGATCCCTCTCTGATCAGATTCGATCAGATAGGGATCTGTCAGCTGGTCGATGTAATGGCAAATCGACCAGTGTATGGCTACCTTAAGGGCTGAATGGGTGTATTGAGCCAAATCACTTCATACTTAGAGGTGAGCAAAGCATTTACTTTATTGTGCACTCTCTCCCACATAACAGGGACTACAGCATCTGGTGGATGGTTATTTCACCCATTCTACAGTTACTCTGTTGACTAAGGCCCAGTAATGAGGGTGTACTGTAGCACGTTTGTAAACGCTTTTGTTTGGAGACTATCGCTTTTTTTTTTTAAAGCAAGCAGTCAGGAAGTGAACTTTTTGACCTGGAACTGAATCTCTTTAATGTAATTTTTGACAAAATGCACTCACAAAATCGCTTATCCAAGCGCTTTTTAAAGCACTCACCGATTTCCCTATACCTTCTATTGAAGCGCAAATGCTCTCAAAATAGTGCAAGACTCGTGTTTGCTCATCGCTCATGTGAGAACACTCACATGGAAAATCATTGCTCAAGCGCTTTTAAAACGCTTTTTAACCACTTAAGCCCAACTGGACGAGATTTCTCGTCCAGTTGGGCTGCGCGCACTCCCGCGGGTCGCGCGCGCTCCCGCGGGCCCCCCCGTGCGCGCCCCCGCTGCTGCCCGTTAGCCCACCGATCAGTGAAAGGGATTATAAATCCCTTTCGCTGATCGGACCCCCCCGGAGAAAAGCCGACAGCGTCTCTTCTCTGAGCTCTGGGCTCCTTTCTTCTGCCTGGGAGCGAGATCGATCGCTCCCAGGACTTTTTGATTCTGGCCATCTTGTGGCCAAATAGCAAATTGCACCTAAAAAGAAAAAAAATTACAAATAAACATATAAATATATATAAAAAAAAACCCTGTTTACCTCCCACACCAAAAAATACCCACATACAAGTTTACATAAAAAAAAAAAAAAAAAAATTACAATAATAAAAAAAAAACAAAAAACCATAAATAGTTACCTAAGGGTCTGAACTTTTTAAATATTTATGTCAAAGGAGTATATCAATATGATTTAATAAATTATGGGCTTCTAAACAGTGATGGACGCAAAACGGAAAAAATGCACCTTTATTTCCAAATAAAATATTGTCGCCATACATTGTGATAGGGACATAATTTTAACGGTGAAATACCCGGGGCATATGGGCAAATACAATACGTGAGTTTTAATTATGGAGGCATGTATTATTTTAAAACTATAATTGCTGAAAACTGAGAAATAATGAATTTTTTTCCATTTTTTTCTTATTCTTCCTGTTAAAATGCATTTACAGTAAAGTGGCTCTTAGCAAAATATACCACCCACAGAAAGCCTAATTGGTGGCGAAAAAAACAAGATATAGATCAATTCATTGTGATGAGTAGTGATAAAGTTATTGGCAAATGAATGGGGGGTGAAAGTTGCTCGGATGTAAAAAAATTTCAACCCTTCGGGCTTAAGTGGTTAAAGTTGCCAGCGGTTTTAAAAAGCTAAAAGCACCCACAGTGTGAACAAGCCCTCGTGGTAATGCACTGTGTTACCTCTAAATGCAGAATTTAACAGATCCAGGGAATCATACTTTTCATTGCCTGTATGCTCCACTGTATATACTGTATGCGATGGTAACACACCGTTAAGCTGTGTTGCGAATTTTTTGTTGTGTTGTAATTTTTAACGTCGCATTGCAATGCACCATCCCACTGTGAACCTAGCCTTAATCTTAAAGGACAGCTGAAGTGAGAGAGATATGGAGGCTGCCATTTTTATTTCATTTTAAACAATGCAAATTGCCTGGATCTTCTGCCTCAGATACATTTAGTCATAGACCTTGAACAAGCATGCAGATTAAACATTTGACTTAGACTGCTTTTGTCACACGGTTGTTTCAGGTGTGTGATTCAGACACTACTGATGCATAAAAGATCACCAGGTTGCCAGGCAACTGGTATAGTTTGAAAGGAAATAAATAAACCAGCTTCCATATCCTTCTCACTTCAGATTTCCTTTAGGGCCCGTTCACACTTATATTCGCAAAACTTACGGGAGTGATTTTCCCGCGGTTAACGCGGAAAAATCACTGGACACTGCGGCGGTTTTGGAGCGATCACGATTAGCATGCTTTGCACGCTAATCGCAGAACGCTCGTCGCCGGCAAACCGCTGCATGCAGCGCGGTTGCGGTTATCGCTAACTGCAACCGCGGCATTGAGAACCCTGCCACTTGCTACATTGTGTAGCGGGTTTTGCTAAAGCGCTAGTGGTTTGCCATGATCGGGAATCGCGCAATTTCCCGCTCCGCTCAGGTGAGAACGGGCCCTTAAGGGCTTGTTCACACTGCAGGCGTTTTCGGCTTTTTTTTACAGGCGGGCAATTTTTTAAATCGCCCCCCAACCGCGTGTACAATGAATGTCTAGGAGAAGGTTCATATCAGCGGGGGTTGTGCACTGTTCGTTCAGTAAAGCGGTGGGTGTACCATTTTTAGGCGATATATATAGGAGAAAGGCAAAACGCTCACAAAATTGCTTTGTGTAGCGATTGCATTCGCTTTTTTAAGAATAAATACATTGTATTTATTCTTTTCTGGGTCAAAGAGTTCACTTCCTGACTTACGTCAGGGAGTGAATTACAAAACCGCTCGGAAAAAACGATTACTAAACTGCTAAGCAGTAGCACAAAAACGAATCGCCCACCCAAGTGCCCACCCAAGCGCCAGGAATCGAAAAAAAAGACGCGTCGAAAAAAGCCTGCCGCGGATGGACACGCAAACAGAACGCAATGTGAACAAGGCCTAAGGGCCAATAGAATTCAGACTTTCAGTTGTTGGTTTGTCTTGTCCACCTATCCAATATCCATCATTATTGTGAGGGACAGACAGAGCTTTTATTGGGTACCAACTTGATGACCTTGAAATATTTTTCAAAAGATGTTAAATAATAGGCAACATTTAATTTTGGTGACATGGCCTTATAATCATTTTTTTCTAAAATACATTTGTGCATGTCTCAAATATGCCTAATGTGCCTGTTCAATTAAAGGTGGCCCTAATGATACAATTTCCCTAAAGATCGTGTACAAACGATTCTTCTTATGAACGATCGGAAATTATTGTTTGGGACCACTAATGAACAAAAATATCCTAACCAATTCAGTCAGATTAATGATTTTTCAATACATTTTTGGATCAATTTCATTTATCTGATCAGATTGGTTAGAAGATTTTTGTTCATTAGTGATCCCACACGATCATTTCCAATCATTTATACATGATACTTTGGCAAATTGTATCATTAGTACCTGGCTTAAAGGACAACTGAAGTGAGTGGGATATGGGGGCTGCCATATTTATTTCCTTTTAAACAATACCAATTGCATGGCAGTCCTCCTGATCTATTTGGCTGCAGTAGTGTCTGAAAAACACCAGAAACAAGCATGAAGCTAATCTTGTCAGATCTGACAATATTGTCAGAAACACCTGATCTGCATATGCCTGTTCAGGGTCTATGGCTAAAAGTATTAGAGGCAGAGGCTCAGCAGTATAGCCAGGCAACTTTTAAAGGCCCATACACATGGCATACATTTGTCTGTACTTGTGAGGCAACGACAAACAGACAAGAGACAACAGCATATTTATGGCAGCAACAATTTGAGTTTGGGACAGTTATACACACGTGACAACAGAAAGAGTGAAGACACGACGGAAGCTGTCTGCCACAGAATAAGTACACTCACCTAAAGGATTATTAGTCAAGACAATTATTGGTCAAGACAATCTCCTGAGTCCTGAACTCCAAACTGAATGGCAGAATGGGAAAAAAGGTGACTTAGGCAATTTTGAGCATGGCATGGTTGTTGGTGCCAGACAGGCCGGTCTGAGTATTTCACAATCTGCTCAGTTACTGGGATTTTCATGCACAACCATTTCTAGGGTTTACAAAGAATGGTGTGAAAAGGGAAAAACACCCAGTATGTGGCAGTCCTGTGGGCGAAAATGCCTTGTTGATGCTAGAGGTCAGAGGAGAATGGACCGACTGATTCAAGCTGATAGAGCAACGTTGACTGAAATAACCACTCGTTACAACCAAGGTATGCAGCAAAGCATTTGTGAAGCCACAATACGCACAACCTTGAGACGGATGGGCTACAATAGCAGAAGACCCCACCAGGAACCACTCATCTCCACTACAAATGGGAAAATGAGGCTACAATTTGCACAAGCTCACCAAAATTGGAAAGTTGAAGACTGGAAAAATGTTGCCTGATCTGATGAGTCTCGATAGAGTCAGAATTTGGCGTAAACAGAATGAGAACATGGATCCATTATGCCTTGTTACTACTGTGCAGGCTGGGGGTGGTGGTTTACTGGTGTAGGAGATGTTTTCTTGGCACACTTTAGGCCTCTTAGTGCCAATTGGGCATTGTTTCAATTCTACAGGCTACCAGAGCATTGTTTCTGACCATGTCCATCCCTTCATGACCACCATGTACCCATCTTCTGATGGCTACTTCCAGCAGGATAATGCACAAATCATATCACAAAGCTCGAATCATTTCAAATTGGTTTCTTGAAAATGACAATGAGTTCACTGTACTAAAATGGCCCCCACAGTCACCAGATCTCAACCCAATAGAGCATCTTTGGGATGCGATGGAACGGGAGCTTCGTGCCCTGGATGTGCATCCCACAAACCTCCATCAACTGCAAGATGCTATCCTATCAATATGGGCCAACATTTCTAAAGAATGCTTTCAGCACCTTGTTGAATCAATGCCACGTAGAATGAAGGCAGTTCTGAAGGTGGAAGGGGGTCAAACACTGTATCAGTATGGTGTTCCTAATAATCCTTTAGGTGAGTGTATAGTAGTAGTACTATGGTAGCGACTCTGCTGTCTGTAGAAGACTTTCGTACACACGACAGGACACCAACAGACTAAGCGACGGTTTGTAAGACAAAAGTCACAAGAGATTTACCAGTTGAATCGCTCAAACACGGCTGTGTCTGCAGACAGTCTACTGACAGTCTTGCCGTGTCCACACGAACAAACCGTCACACGAACCGTCGCTCAACACGTGTCTGTGCAGATATTTGTACGCGGTGTGTATGGGCCTTAAGACATATCTTAACAAGTCCCTAGCCTGCTATCATCAGGTTACGGTAATCTGCAGGAAACTATATGTAAAACAAATAAATAATTTGTTCATAAAATATAAGTTGCTAGGTAGTCCATGCTTGTAACTATTTAAATCTCAACATTTCATTCTTGACACAAATTATATATTTCCTAAGCAGTTCTTGCAACTCTGTTTAAAATCACACAGTTACAAATATCTTTCCCGGCTGGCTTATTTGTCTCAATTTTTTAATCCCGCTGTCACAGGAAACAACAGGCCTAAGGACTGTCATTCATACATTGTTTACCTGAATATAGATGTCATATTAAAACAGAGCTAACACTTGCCTATGTGGCTCCATTTAAAAATGGTTCCTATTTCTGAAATAAGCTGCCCACATAGAGCAGAGGTTGGTTCCTCATGTGGTCAGGATACCTGACAGATCATAAGGTGGGTCAGGTGCAGGAAGACTGAGGTGTGATTATAGCCATCAGTTAAAAGATAGCTGAAGTGACATGTTGAGATCAACAAAGGTGCATATTTTTTTCCTGTAAAGTAAGTGTTCGAACATAGAGCTGTTGTCTATGCAAATTAATATAGCCTGATATCCTGCAAAGTAAATAGAAGGCAAAACACCTTTTTTGGCTGAGTAAACTATGTTGATACAGTTTTATTGTTGAAAAGTTCAAAGGGTTATTACTTCTGTTTGTTTGCAACTGAATGAAGCAGACTATCCCGGCTGCTGTTTAGAATTCAGGAGTTCTGAATCAGAATGAAACCATGCATTGGATAATTTAAAATAAAAAAATAAGCTTTTGTTTTTAGCGAATAAGCCTTCTTCAGACTCCTATAGGATAGAGTCTGAAGAAGGCCTGTTCGAGGAAAGTTTGTTCTTTTTTTCTTGAGCTAGCCAATAGATGGTTTTATAATGACTTAAGACTTCCTGCTATGTGTGACAGCATAAGCAGTAGATTTACAATCCATCCGAAAAAAAAAGAAAAAGAAAAGAAAAAAGAGGCTTGCTTGCAGAGACCTTTTTTTTTTTTTTTTAATTATGTATTAGCATTTATATATGTTTAATTGCAAAACTGAAAATAACAACAATAATAAGTGCTTTAATGCTCACAATAGCAGAGGTTATTTCTAATGAAATATTGGAAGACTGTATTTAATGTTTAATTTTAATGATATATTAATTAATCGAAAAATTAGGAAAAATGATGAAATTACTAATCATTTTAAAAATGTGCTCCTGGTATGGTCAGGTTTAAGCAAATTCACATCATTATGATACTATAATTAAAAATACTCTCATTATTGTAAATATTTGAACAGGTACACGTTCTACAAAACGAATTTCCAAAAGTGGTTATCAGCATTCAGGTCAATAAACTGTTTCATTTTATGTGTGTAGCATACTATCCTTGAAAATCTGTGCATGCCAGATCTCACAGATTTACTCTCTGTGAGATCGACTGGAACAACCAATTTCAGACGCAAAGCATTTGATTGTTTGATTTGTTCAAATCTGCAAACTGTACAAACAATGCTAATGGCAGATTGAAACAAACAAAACTCCAGACAAACAGCTAAATGCAGTGTTACCTGTGAAGGAATTTATATTACTGTCTGGCAAGTCTTGAAATGAAAACACCTCTGCAGTATCGCAAAGCCTGTCAGGTGACACCACTATTTCCTTTTCCAGCTCTTAATATTCCTTTGTTATCTGCCCTGTTCTGTAGACAGTGACACAGTTTATTAACAGCTGATGATTTAACAGAACAGGTTAAAAAAAAAACTGAAGCAAAACTGTAGCGGTAGTCCAGACTAACCAACTAGGGCCCATTCACACTTAAGCGATCATCGCTAGAGCGCTAGTGATTTTTAAAGCGCTAGTACTAATTTACCCTATGGCAGTGTTCTCACTGCCGCAATTTGCTCCGATCCGTATAATGATTTCCAAGACACAAAAGGGGGAGAGAGCCCTGCCCTTGCGAGCTTACAATCTAAATCTGGAGGTCTGAGAGAATAGAGAAGTTTGTGGAATAGAAATGATCACACCAGTAAAGGCTCATACACACATCAGACTATAGTCTTTGGAAAATGAAAGATCACAGACCAATCTTACCACCCTTCATGAAGTATGAGAGCCATAGGCCACATACACACATCAGACCATAGTCTTTTGAAAATGAAAGATCACAGACCAATCTTACCACCCTTCATGTAGTATGAGAGCCATACCTTCACAGTCTTTTCTATGGAGCTGAACTCCCCATCAGAAAAAAATCTTTGCAAGATGCTGCACACACATATGCTGTACAGACACAAAAGATCAGTATCTGCAAAAGATCTATTCCTGCCAAAGATCCGTTCCTGCAAATTGCATTCATAGTCTATGAGATCTGCAGATCATCATACACACCTTGTTTAACCACCCTGGCGTTCTGATTAAATCGCCAGGGTGGCTGCGGGAGGGTTTTTTTTAAATAAAAAAAAAACTATTTCATGCAGCCAACTGAAAGTTGGCTGCATGAAAGCCCACTAGAGGGCGCTCCGGAGGCGATCTTCCGATCGCCTCCGGCGCCCAGAATAAACAAGGAAGGCCGCAATGAGCAGCCTTCCTTGTTTTGCTTATATCGTCGCCATAGCGACGAGCGGAGTGACGTCATCGACGTCAGCCGACGTCCTGACGTCAGCCGCCTCCGATCCAGCCCTTAGCGCTGGCCGGAACTTTTTGTTCCGGCTGCGCAGGGCTCAGGCGGCTAGGGGGGCCCTCTTTCGCCGCTGCTCGCGGCGAATCGCCGCAGAGCGGCGGCGATCAGGCAGCACACGCGGCTGGCAAAGTGCCGGCTGCGTGTGCTGCACTTTATTTGATAAAAATCGGCCCAGCAGGGCCTGAGCGGCAGCCTCCGGCGGTGATGGACGAGCTGAGCTCGTCCAGACCGCTCAGGAGGTTAACTGACATTCATCTGCAGATCAGACAATCATCTGCAGATCTGAAAATCCATCCTGGTGGATCTGATCTGCAGATGAATGTCTGTTAAACAAGGTGTGTATGATGATCTGCAGATATCATAGACTATGAATGCATTTTGCAGGAACGGATCTTTTGCAAGAACAGATCTTTTGCAGATACTGATCTTTTGAATGTCTACTGCATGTGTGTGTGCAGCATCTTGCAAAGATTTCTGTCTGATGGGGAGTTCAGCTCCATAGAATAGACTGTGTAGAGTGTGGCTCTCATACTACATGGAAGGGGGTAAAATTGATCTGTGATCTTTCATTTTCCAAAGACTATGGTCGGATGTGTGTATGAGCCTTTAGGGCCCTTTTCCACTAGCAATCGCAATCACAAATCACAAACGCCAGCGATTGCGATTTTTCATTAATTCTGTTATGTGATTGCGATTTGTGATTTTCATTTGCATTGCATTATCATTGTAAAAATCGCTCCAGCAAGCGATTGCGATTTGCGATTAGCGATTTCCAAATCGAATCACTGTAGTGGAAAATACTTCTTGTGATTTCTATGATAAAGTAACAACTCTAGCGATTTAAAAATCACTAGCGATTTGCGATTTTGCGATTCAGCAATCACAATCGCTCTAGTGGAAAAGGGCCCTTAATCAGCATTGGTAGGTTAAATATTTTGGACAGCTCCCAAATAGGGATGATCAGGGAGGAGCACATCATTCCTCCCTGCATTCAAATTTCATGTAAATAACATGAAGCTTGAAAGTGGACAGATCCAAATAACTTCCTGTCAATTTTTATTGGTCCAAGTTGCATAACATTTACATGAGATTTGAATGCAAGGAGCAGGGTCGGGCCTACCATGAAGCAGACTGGGGGCCCTTTTCCATTGTTGTAGTGATGCAAATGCTGCTACCTCACCACATCGCATCACTTCCACTGCCGCTCGCATCACTTCCACATCGGTAGATGCAGAAGTGTATGGAGGGGATGGCAGGCAGATGCGGCTGTGTGAGAATTTGCAGCATGCTGCATTCTTGTATCGCTCCGCACCACTCCGCACGCAATGGAAACAGTTCCATTGCCGTGTATTGGTTTCAGGACACCCGCGGTGCAATTTTTTCTTTTTAACTCCTGTGGATGGGGCTCATCCATTCCCCACAAGTTTACTGCAGGCAGCAAAAAGTCTAGAACCTGCCTTGGCAAGGTGAATTGATTTGTATCTTAATGATCATGCCTACTCCCAAATTCTTTTTATGGAGGAAACTGAGCTTCAGGTTTTTGATAACTGAAGATGAATAATGATTCTCTGAATTGCTACAGAAACATAAAAACTCAAAATTTCCTACTGCTAAAATATCAACCACAAATTATTATTATTTATTATTTATATAGCGCTGACATCTTCCGCAGCACTGTACATAGTATGTATTGGGTTGTAACTTAACTGTCCCTCAGGCCTGGAACCCACTAGAAAGGACAAAGCGCCTTCGCAATCGCTAGCAATTTTTGATAGTATTTTCAAAGCGATTTTGATTGAGATTTCCCTGCTCCTATACAATTCATTAGAATGGAAACACTCCCAAAAATGCTGCATGTCCTGCGATTGCGATTTGCTTAACCACAATCGCTGTAGTGGAATCTGTCCAATCCATTTACATTGGCAGAGTGTTTAGGGAAATCGCTAGCGATTTAAAGTGCTCCCTAAACGCTCAAAAAATGCTCTAGTGGGTTCCAGGCCTCAGAAGTGCTCACAATCTAATGCTTACAATAGTCATATGTCTATGTATGTATCGTGTAGTAGTGTATGTATCATAGTCTAGTGCCATTTAGGGGGAAGCCAATTATCTGTATGTTTTTGGAATGTGGGAGGAAACCCACAGAGACACGGGGAGAACATACAAACTCCATGCAGACAGTGGCCTGCAGATTCAACCAGGGACCCATCGCTGCAATGCGAGAGAGCTAACCACTACGCCACAAATCCCCAGCCAACAACACAAATAGACATTTAAAACAGATATATGTTAACCTGTTTTATAAGCAGAATGATTTGGAAATCTGTACAGCTAGTCTTGAGCTTTAGGCACTTGTGCTAAATTACACAGCTATATAGCTAGCTCTGGCTTTTATGTCAGTCTTTCTATTAGTTGCCTAACCATTGGAAAATCAAAGAACACTGGCTCTGATTTATCACAATATGAGTAATTAGGCTTTGTTCACATTATAAATCACCAGCACTATCGTAAGCGCTGAGCGATTTATTGAGCTTTTTTAAAGCGTTCTTCCCAGTACTTTTCAGTTAGAAAAGCGATTTTCTAAGCACTTTTGCTCAGCAATTATTTTTTTCATTTCCTGACGTTAGTCAGGAAGTGAACTCTTTAACCCAGAAATAAATAAATACAATGTATTTATTCATTAACCACTTAAGGACCACGTGATTTTCTTCTGATCTGTGCTGCGTGGACTCTCCAGCCCGTAGCACCGATCAGGAAATAGCCAGGGCGATCAGACTTCCCCCCTTTTTTCCCCACTAGGGGGATGTCCTGCTGGGGGGGTCTGATCGCCGCCGGCTGCCCGCACTTTCCGGGGGGGGGGGGGGGCTCTTCAAAGCCTCTCTCCGCAGCGCTTTCCGCCCCCCCCCCCCCCCCCCCCCGGCTTTCCCTCCCTCTCCCTTACCCTGTGAGCGGCGCGGCCTATCAGCAGCGCCGTGTGATGTAAACAGCGGGGATTTCTTCCCCGGATGTTTACATTATGCGTGCGAGCCGCGATCGGCGGCTCGCACACTGTTCACGGAGACAGTCTCCGTGAACTAGCATGGAAAGGCCGCTCGATCGAGCGGCTGTTTCCATGCTATACCACTAACGACCCGCCGACGCCTATGGGCGTTAGGCGGTCATTAAGTGGTTAAAGCACTCAGGAAATCGCTATACAAAGCACTTTTTTAAGCACTTTGCGATTTCCCTATACCTTCCATTGAGTCAAAGTGCTCAGAAAATGGTACATGTAGCGTGTTTGGGATTTCAAGATTTGAGAACGATTTCAAGATTTCAGACCGATTGTGGTCAGCGCTTTATAAGCACTATACCACAATTGCTCCAGAATCGCCCAGAAAATCCTGCAGGTAACGCATTTGCGATTGACGCTATATAACATTCATCATGTTACTTTTATCACTGTCATTGCCACTTCTGTATTTTGTATTCTGTATGCTATATCATTTTTGTATTTTGTCAATAATCATGTATCTTGTATATTAGTGTACACCATTGTCTGTATTATGTACCCCATATTTGTTTCTTACTTTGTACAGCGCCACGGAATATGTTGGCGCTTTATAAATCAATAATAATAATAATAATAATATTATACAGTGCCTAGCTTTTCTGCATAGGTAGCGTCTTTTCACAATCCCACTCAACTATCATGTTTCTAATAGTCAAATGGTTTAGTAAAATAATCTTGAATTAAAGTTCCAGGATTCATTTTTTTAAACTGTGCATGAAAGTTGTATATTTTTTACAATACAGTATTCGGCCTGGTTCACATTAGTGCTAAAAACCGGTCCCTTCCCGGATTGGAAGGGAACAGATCAGAACGGATGCAAATGGATCCATTATACAGTCACTACACTCAGATTATATACAATCCTGCGGCGTCACAGAGAGAATATAGGGCAACGGAACGGAAGCAGCTTGAACGGCAACGGAATGAAAACGGATCCAATCGATCGGTAATCAGATCCGTTTTCACTGATCCGTTTACCACTTAATGCAAATGTGAACTGGGCCTTCATTTATAAATTATGTAGTCAGTGTTTTGCTCTTGTAAAGTCTTTCCTCTCCCTGATTTACGTTCTGAAATTTATTACAGGTGGTAACAACTTTAGTACTGTCAGGCAGGTGATCTCTACGGAATGTTCTGAAGCCACTACAAAATGCTCTTGGTGTCCTGGAATGCATTGGGGAGGGTAGAATTCCACATAACTATTCAGCCTAGGCCTCGGCTAAACATTACTGGGAGGGGGGAAGCATCATTCAATATACATCAATAAATAAACATAGGAAGTGTTTCTGAGTCTGACACCAGGATAATAAACATAAAAGAGGGTATCCTGAATAATTTACTGCATTCTACTTTATGTCGTTGCAGTGCCTCTTTAAGGACAATCCTTAGAATCAATATTCGCATTAAATGGGTCAATTTAAACTTGTGATTTTAGGGATTCCGTGTACATCTCATATGACTATGGTACAGATTAGATTGTGCGCTCCTCTGAGGACAGTTAAAAAAACAAAAAAAAGATGACAGCGCTATATAATTACTAAATAATAATAATGATATTGCAAAACTGTCAGGGAATCCTCCAGTCTGCAATTACATAGAAGGTGATGGCTAGCAGACCACATTTCTTGGCCAGAGGCCTATAGGTGAAAAGAAGGAGCCCACGCTCAAGGACAGCTTGTGTTTCTTGCTTTATATGGGCAATAAGGTGTATCTGAACTCTTGCACAGGACAGAAGGAAAACAGAGAAATGCACCCTGTATGTATTTAGAGATTTTAGCATGTCTAATCTCCACTTATCTGTGACTAATAACAACTGTAATTTGATCTCTCAGCTGTGTCAGCTTAAAAAATGATCTACTTTTAGATAGCAACATTTTGCAACCCTTGCCTGGCTCACAACAGGCCAAAACAAGGATTGCTATAAGGAAATATGGGGTTGCACAATTATAGTCTCCCACACATACCAGCAGTGGGAATTCCTGTAAGAAATCTACCTCAATACTGCCATTTTACTAACCATTCAGCACTCCATACTATGGTTCACTGTAACCCACACATTTGCCACCTGGTCACAATCAATATTTAAAATGGACCTGAACTCTGGCACAGGACAGAAGAAACGCATAAACAAATGTACCCTGTATGTATTTAGGGAGTTTAGCCTCTCTAATTCCCCCTTATCTGTCACTAATCAAAACTGTGCTTTGATGTCTCAGCTGTGCCAGCTGGCTGCTTTGGCAGAGGAGCTAATTTGTAAGCACAGGATGTTAACCCTATGTCAGCTTCCATGAAAGCAGGAAATAGACACACTGCAGATTTATTGTAGGATTTGTATCAGCTGTAACAAAGAAATGTTTTTTTTTCAAAAGTTATTATTTTGTTGCTTATCTTTTGGAGCAGAGAGGAATTTCTGAGTTCAGGTCCACTTTAATAAATTCAGGCCAGGTTTGATGGATGACATAGGTTCTTCAGTTACACATATTTTAATAAGTCAGACCCCTGGTGCAGGCCTAATGCAGAGCTTACATTTATCTGATTTCCTGAAGATTGCTTTTACACAAGCCATGAATGTATAGCTCACTTGTCATGCAACGACAACTACAGCTCTCAATGCAGTCCTATTCCTCTTTTAATTCTTTCCCATGTCTTCTCAAATGTTTATTTAAAAAATGAGCACTAAAATATAGGTGTAAAAAATCATTTCACTCTTTTACGAATGAATCAATCTATAGCTGGCCTATTGTGGGAATGTTCCTAGTGGTTTGTGCATGAAGCTACTTACATAAGAGGTTTGGCAGCATCACATAATGACAATGTGAATTTCAGGTATTGAGAACATCTGATCAAAGAACTGGAGAAAAGGCTTCCTCTCACAAGATCCAATCATGTCATGAAGATTTCCTCTAATCCCTTCTGAATTATTGCTGACTCACTGAAAACCTTCACAGAGGCATGGAGAACACAATATAGACACAAATATACATTGCAACGATTACGGGCATACAGCTGGGGTAGGAAATGGAAATGAGAAGAAATAGGATATTTAATAACTCATCTTATTCTATACTACTGTAAAATAGCATATCTATTTCACAAATCTACAGCCAGGAGCATTAGAGACATAAACCATTTCCTTTTAACAATAAAACAAACACCATTACAAAATATACAATGTATATTTATACAAAGTAACAGTTCTGGAGAAACACCATTGCAAAGCATACAATGCATTAACAAAGTAACAGTTCTGGAGAATGTATTGAAACGTTTAATTTATTTAAATATAAATGTAACATGAAACATATAAGATAATTAAATGACACACTCATTATTTTATATTACAATAACAACAAGCTATTTCATTTATTGTCTCTATAGATAAGATAAACAGTGTATCACAATGCTTACTAAGGAAAAATATAAACAGGCAAATGTTACAATATGACTTCAGATCTACAGTTTAATCATGTAATAATAAATTATATTGGCAGTGACTGCAGCCACAACAATCTTCTCTATAATAAGAGAAAGAGTCTACGGTATAAAATGTGTGACAACAAAACATTATATAATACACTTGGAAGTCCCCCAGCTATGCCTTAAATTATGTATACATAATTTATTATAAAATGGCCTATAAAATATATATATATATATATATATATATATATATATATATATATATATATATATATATATATATATATATATATATATAGTGAAGAATTAGTGATTTTATAATAATGTTTTATGGAATAACACATGGGTGGTATTTTAGCCTTGAGTAACTGTATACAGTTTATAAATAAAACTCTTACTGTACTGTAAACTACAAGAATAAAAACATTTTTGAATTTGCACACCCACAGATCAGATATTGCTGCCACAGTTAACACTGCTAAATGTTTGTGTTTTGTTTCTCTCTCAGTTCTATCAGCAGCACAGCCAATTTCTTACAGCTCTGGCTCAAGTGCAGATGTTATTTGAAAGGAAACTGGTAAAAAAAAAAAAGTATTTTGATGTCGGTTTCCCTGCAGCTTTTTCCTTTCCTGCTCTCATAATAATCAGCATCCTTCCCTACTCCCCCTTATCAGTGTCATCTCCTCCTCCCCCGAATGTGGCAAACGAAGATTCCTGCAGGTTTGTGTTGTCTACGATTAGCTGGCATGGTGGTGACCTGCTGGAGTAGACGGAATTCACTGACCCTCTTTTCTATGGAATACACATAAAGATGAAGTCAAAGAGGGGGATCGGGACTGGGATAATATTATCCAGCCCACATGAAAGGGTCCAGAGATAGGGCAGCTCGCTGCAGACAGCATCCCTGTAATGAGACTTGCACAGTTCAGTGCTCAGTGCAGAATAAACACAGCCTGCGAGTCCCACAACTTCCTCCTCACTAAAAAGAGAAAACAAACCTGAAATTCATTAGTCCACAGACCACAATCTAGGGCTGCCTCCACGCAGCTTTATCAGCTCACATGAAAAAGAGGGGCCACGGGGGCTCACCTCAAGCCTATTAACTACTTCCTTCCATTTATTATTACACTGGATACTGGGCAAAGGTCCACATCCCCTGCAATAAATTAGCACTGTCAACTCCTCATACTGAGCTATACTATGGCTTCATTATATGTCCTCATAGTGGCATAGCATACAGCATTATATTATATTCATTCTCATCTGCTGTCTATAGAATTATCATTGTTATTATTATTATTTTATATTATAGTAGTGATACATCTACCACCAGCAATACATGGAGGGTCTAAGCCAATAAACACAAAATGCATGCGACCACAGGATGGAAATCCCTGCACAAAAGAGCTTGCAATCTATATAAAAATGAATAGATTGAGAAGGGAACGAATAATTAAATCTGATAATATTAATATTAACAGATTTGTTGTTAATACAGTTTACAGTATATTAAAAAGAATAGCTCTGTATATAGGAATAGACACATACTCTGATATATATATATGATCTATTAACTATAGATAGATAGATAGATAGATAGATAGATAGATAGATAGATAGATAGATAGATAGATAGATAGTTTTGGCTCTGCTGGTCACTTTCCCTGATTATTATTAATTTTGTTTGCTGGTTTTGTAACAAAGCCCTCTGCTTTTCCCCCCTAATCGCTGCGCCTGTATGACACCATATCACAGCTTGCTATGGAGTCTGGGGCAGGGAAAAGGTGCTCTAAAAATTAGTATGTAAATCCCAGCAATTAGCATGAGGGAGAAAATAGGATTTACATTGGCGAAATGTGGGAATCTGGAGTAATGTGTCACTAAGTTACAAATCACTGGCTGGTCCCTTCAGTCATCTCGTGTCACTCTCGTGAAATGTGAGCTGTGGAATACCATAGAATAGTATAGAATACTAGATTCCCTTATAGTAGTACTACAGAGTGTTATATTAAGCAAAAGCCCATTCTGGTTAGGTGTGTAATATTACCTACAGGCATAGAAAATACCTGATAGCTTCTGATATAATTATCTGAGGTACCATAATATGATATATCATCCCCACTCTAGGAGCCTGTAGATGCGGGGGTAGTGAGAGGTATAGGTGTGACTGGGTTCCCAGTATGACTTGTCCCCCTGCTTGCTGTGTGCCCTCTGCCAGTGGGGGTAAGTGGTGCATGGGGTCACAGTGAAGAGGGTGCAATGGACGAGCTCACCTCCTTCTAGATGCCCTCTTCCTACTGGGAGCTCCTAGACAGCACAGCTTGCTTCTCCATCCCGTTCTCTCTGCTAATAATAAACTCTTGAGATCCCCGCTTCTCTCAGGAAGGACTATATCCTTCATCATTCAAATGGGATCTGCTTGGTGTTATTTCTGTTTGATCTCAGCTTAAGCTTCACCCAACATTAGAACGTTGGAGAAGCCCCCCTGCTGCATGCCTCTGGGAGATGGGGAGTAATGCAGAGAACATCTCACTAGAACAACGATCTGCCTTTGTGTGTGTATAATAACTGTATATATGCTGGCCACATTCTGTGTCATGTTTCAGGTGTGTCAATATTTGCATGCTGGTGTTTTGAGGAGTGTTTCTGTTGTTTCTCTTTGGTTAATGTTTATTTCAACTTTTTTGGTTGTTTGTTTTTCATCGATTTCTTCCCGATTTTTCTGTCCAGCTTCACATCCAGACCGGTGATGGACTTGTAAACTTTTTCACCCATGTGTCACAGAGAGATCGCATGATGCATGGAGGGGGCGCAGATGATGTCAGTCAGCCCTCCCTGGCATCGCACTGTATGACTGTATAGGCGAGTCTGATTAGTGCCATGGAGAGCTTGTTCCCTGCTGGAGACGTGCACACCTGCCCTACTTATTAGATCTATCTCCTCTGTTTTCCTTAATTGCTATTATTAGGAGTATTTCATTTTGGACTGTTTGCCTCCCCCTTGCAGAGTTTTTTTCCCCCTCTCCCTCCCTTCCACTCTCATCGTGTCCCCTCCTGCCCCTTCATTTGCTGAGCTGGTGTGTGTCTGTTTCCCTCCTCTATCAGCAAGCTGTCAATCAGTGCGGCGGCTTCCCTTTCATCTCTCTCCACCGCCTCCTCCCCTACAGCAGACAGAAAAAGAGAGAGAAGGGGGAGGAAGGGGAGAGGGAGGGGGGCACAGGAGGAGGGGGATGTTAAAGTTACATTACACAAACACACACTGCTTGCCCCTTCACATTTCACAGGGATAACCAGGCTGCCTTCTTACCATCCCACCCAGAGCCAGCGCAGGGGATCTGCTGTGTGCCAGCGTGGGTGCCACCCTAGAGAGGATCAGTGGGCAGTGCAGGCAGCAGGACGGAATGAGCTAAGGGATTTTTTCCAGTGGAGTTTTACCTGGGGGTCCGCAGGAGTCATCCAGAGTCCCACTCACCCGTCTCACCCTAGCTGCTCTCACCGTGACTCGCACAACTATCACGGGAAAGTACAAGAAACCTCTGGGAGAACAAAGAGGGACCATTTATTTGCTCTTTCCCCACTGTGGCCAGATATTATTTTTTTCTCTCTCGTCCTCTTCTCAGACTTCCTTTTGGTTTACTCAGCCCTGAGTCACAGGCTGGGACAAACTCTTAGTCACAGCCACAACAAACTTTTTTATTTTCTTTGTCGCATTCCATGTGACGCTAGAAAGCGTAAAGAAAGTTTGGATGGTAACACAAGAAGCCCTTTGAAGAGTGAGGTCTCTTTCTCCCAGGAGCCCTGAGCTGCAGACACGTGAAAGCCTGAACCCTGGAGAAGTGGGCAGCTGCGAGAAACTTACTGGGAATCAGAACTGAAGAAGACCTTCAGCCACCGCACCTCGGATAGGAGGGATACAGGGTCGTGCCTGATCAGTTACTAGGATTACCCTGGTGGGGGCAGGACTGGGGGAGTTTGCTTCTTTTCTCTTTGATTCCTAATCCTCTGTGAAGAGTAGTGGTGTATTCTGTCACAGAGCCATGCCTCAGCTCTCTGGAGCAGGGGGAGGCAATGGAGGTGGCGGAGACCCCGAGCTATGTGCCACTGATGAGATGATCCCATTCAAAGATGAAGGGGATCCCCAAAAGGAGCAGATCTATGCAGAGATCAGCCACCCGGAGGAGGAGGGGGACCTGGCAGACATCAAGTCTTCTCTGGTCAATGAGACTGAAATCACCCCTAACAACCACGAGGTAACTACAAGTCACACTCAGGAGAAATCTGAAGGATGGGAGGGGGGAACTGGGGTTTGAACTCATGTGCATTGTGTTGGCTTAGCTCATGTATTGTCCTAGAGAGCATTCAAAGTTCACAGGTGAGAAGTACAACAGCAGCGTGACACGTAAGAGCAGACTGTGGCTGGACCTCTTTTTACTAACAACTCTAGCGTGTGTTTTATAGTGCTAATGCCAGTTGGTAATGGTCATTGTATGCCAGCATTCTACATATCAATTGCCTTCTCTATGATAATGTCACCCTGCTTGTAATAGAACCAGCTTTTTTGTGGTGCTTTAGCAGTCTCAGAATGGCCAAGGCCATATTTATGAAAAGTGAAGCTTGTTTGTACATTTCAGCATGAGAATTGGCTTAAAGGACATTAGACAAGTGGCTCTCTTTCTCAAAGAACCAGATAGATTCACTGTCTCTTTTTAAATATGAATGCTGCTTGGTTGCCATGGGTAACATGTTGTTTTCTGCTGTTACATAAATTAGCACCAAACTATATGTTAGCTATAGAATTTTAAAAGAACCAGTTCCCTTCAGTGCAATAAGCAACGCTGTGGATTTAACTATCTACCCCAGATTCTGTTTTTATTATTTTAGTGGACACAAGATAGTTAAAGTCAACGGCTGATTGGATGTTATAGGCTACTACAGTTTGTATATTGTTTGCTGACCTCAAAAGAAAAAAAAAGTCTACAAAAAGCAGATAGCTCAGTTCTGCAGGTCTCTCTCTGAATAACTTTTCTATTGGATCACTTGATACAAGGAATTTAAGGTTCCACAGCTATGATTTTCCTGACCTTCTCTCTCTGAACTGATCTGGTTGCCCCAGTGACCTTAACCAGGGTTACCATGACTTCCCATGTGAGTGCTGGCAAGGGCACAAGCAACAGATAAGCGATTATAGATGTATGTCAGACTGTCTGCCCAGTCACATTGTAGTAATTGTTACATAACTAGACATGAAAGTATTTTTTCCTCCTGGTTTTACACACACAGTGATATTTACAATGGTGGCTTCCTCGATGAACACTTTAGGAATGAATCAGGCTGCTTGTTTATAAGTGAAGGCACCACTCTGCATATGACATTCCACAAACAGGACACATACAAGTAACTATAGACATGACACTGTGTGCAGGCAAAGGCCAGCCAACTGTATTGGAAATAATTGCCACAGCAGCTGATAAAAGACAGATGCCTTCCCAAATTTTGATTGGAGTAATTTTTTTTTTTTGGTATGATTGTTTGACAAGTGCTGTATGTCTGTAGTAATGTTGGCTGCCACTGAATGCATTTTTGAATGTCGCAGTATCACTGATCACTCATCCAAACGTCATTTGCTAAGACAGTGCCCCTACATGCTGTTTTGGTGGGCATCAGCCTGCAATGCCTATGGTCAGGTATGCAGGTGGCCTGGTTGGGCAGAGCAGTTTGCTGACCTGCAGCCTGAAGACGAAAATATAACTATTATTTATCAATATCGAACCAAACACCTTACAGAATACCTCGAATAACCTATGTCACAAAAGGTGAACACTAATTATACAATCTTTTTTTGTACAATCTTACCAAATCTATGTAGTAGAAGGATAAAGTGAGTGGCTATACTTTGAATATATACTTTAGGTAGTCATTCATGTAACACAGAAATGGTAAGATTGTACAAAAAGATTTCAGCGTTAGTGACACCTTTTGGCTGGCCATACATGTATCAATTCTTTCATCCAATCTGATAACCAATCACATCAGCCAGGGCTTTATTGACCCCAACATGCTTGACTGATCAAAGTTTTATTGATTTTGGGCAGTTTATTGATCGAAAGGGTGTTTGGGCATGTTGAGAAATCTCCATCAAGCAGGTGAGGGGAATATTGGCGGGATTGAGAACTACATAGCAATTTATTGCATTGCGCTCTACACCACTAGCAGATTCATTGATGCTTGATCAGGCCTTCAATTTAATCAAGATTGAGTGTGGTAGTAATGATCACTACGACCCCATCAACTTTTGATCCCGGAGCTGTAGATTATGGCTATATTATTATTGCCTGTGTATCTTAACTGCCCCATAGAGGTGTTCATTTTTTGGGAGGAAAATAACCAATTATTATGTTTTTGGGATGAGGGAGGAAAATTGTAGGTCTGAAAATTGTAGGTTTGTAGGTAGCAAGAACTTAGCAATGCATTAGTAGCTTTCCCTTTCCTTCACTGCTCCCTTCAAAGTGTCAACCAAACTGAGAAATGTTGTGAGGGTCTTCTCATGTTTGACATTTCAGCAATGACAGATAGATCTGACGGGCCAATATGTCGGAAGCCTTACTAAAGATTTACCAGAGGCTAGTCAGGTCTGTGTGTGTGTTTTTCTCTTTAATTCCACTTCACATGAAAGCCTGACCTAAACACAAAGCCTTAGGACTGGCAGGCCTTGGGTTGAATGACCCCAGTGTGTGTCCAGTGTTTGAGATTAGACTATCAATAACACATCATGGCACGCTGCCACACTGTGTTATTGCTACCCTGCACACACTCATGTCCTTACATTCTCTTTGGCAAGATGCCCACAAACAATAGGAAATCCATTTCAGTTGGAGGTTTTTTTTAATTCCAAAACACCACAATGCATTAATTCATGTGTTTCTTCTCTGGTTCTACCCTTACGTGACCATGTTGTCTTATACATGGTTGATTAGGTTGGTGAGGCAAAGGGGACTATTTATGAAAAGAGAGGTGGTGCTGTGAAGGTTAGCATATAACATCCAGTCAGAGCTTTCTTCTTCTGACCTTTGTGGAAGACCTGACAGCTGCAATATGATTGGATACAGTGCCCAATTCCTTCCACCAATCTGTATAAATCAGTCTAGTATAGTATGGCAAACCACAATCTGTTTACCCACAACCGGAAAGAGATGCATGAAAACTTGTTAGTAAATTGTAAAATATGACGTATGAGGGCACATTTTCAGCACTAACTTGGGCCTACATGCACCCATCATTATTATTAACCCGATAGCCTTTTTACCTCATTTTATGGTTGTGAATGAAATAGGATACATTCAATAGAAATGCGTCGGTATACAAGAGGCTATAATTCACTCACAGCCATATCTAAGTACGCAAAGTCAGGAAATAAGCTATAATCTATAACGACTTTCATTTTCCCCACATACATGACATTGTGTTTTCTGTTTTCCTTTTAAAATGACTGAACAATTGCAGTCAGGTAAGGTTAACTGTAGACATACAGTGACCATCACCTAATCTGGATAAATAGTGCTTGGAGCAGCATAAAACAACGTCTTCTTAGCATCTGACAGACTCCCCGGACTGAGCAGTCGAAGAAGAACTGATTATTGAGGACAGAATTTTTTATCTGGTCACTATTGTTCCCACAGAGATGAAAACAAATGCTGACAGCATCTGCTCCTGCTTGGCCATAGCATCAACATGCTCACTCTGATGGTGCAACCAACCATGCTTATGCCACAGTCATTCACTAAAAATGATCATGTGGTGGCCTGCTGTCTAATGTCTATGGGCTGCTATAATGGTAACCTAAATCTGTGCCTACTTAATGCCACCAAAATGATCAAATTAATTGTCATATAGAAGAACATATCAGGATGGCAGCATGGTGGCATAGTGGTTAGTGCTTTTGCCTTGCAGTGCTGGGTCCCTGGTTTAAATCCCAGCCAGGTCAACATCTGCAAGGAGTTTGTATGTTCTCCCCGTGTCTGCGTGGGTTTCCTCCGGGCACTCCTTCCACATCCCAAAAACATACAGATAAGTTAATTGGCTTCCCCCTAAATTGGCCCTAGTCTATGATACATGCACTACACAATACATACATAGACCTATTACTATGGTAGGGACTAGATTGTGAGCCCCTCTGAGGGACAGTTAGTGACAAGACAATATACTCTGTACAGCTCTGGGTAATATGTTGGTGCTATATAAATACTTAAATACATAAAAAAGGTAGCTGATCAAGAGAGGCCATAGCATGAATTCTGCTTGGCATACAGCAGGTCCAGGCTTCTGACACAGTAATAACATTTGAAGGACAATTGAAAAGAGAGGGATATGGAGGTTGCCATACTTATTTCCTTTTAAGCAATACCAGTTGTCTGGCAGTCCTGCTGATCTATTTAACTTTAATATTCAAATGCTCAGCATTAGTCCACTAGTACTATAGTGTAATCTAGGTTCATTTTTAAAGTTGTTGTGGGTAGAAGTTGGCAACATGCTTGATGATAATGGATCTATAATTTCCCATGGCTGGTGATCGGAAATGCACCCATTACTGATCAATCTTTATGCAGCCATAGCCATGAGATGACCTAATGGTCTCATGTCTCTGTATACCCTGTAGACATCGCTGGTCCAGAGTTTGTGGAAGTTGGACATTTATCCCTTACACACCTTTTGTCATCCAAAATAACATGTTATCTTTTTTTGTTACTATCCATGCTCTTCCTCCCCCTTACCGTCTCTGCAGGGCAGAGCAGGCTGCTGCTGCAAAGAACTGAGCAACATGTTTGTACTGGGCTTTATTATCCAAAATGATCAGAAACCTTCTGTTGACTGAAGCTTCAGATGCAAGGGCTGTCTCCTGCAGAGACTGAGACTCAGGTCCTTAAATGACAATTTGGGGTCGAGTGCTGGCCTGCATAATTGTAACGTGTTCTGTTAGAGGAAGAGGAAGAATTGTCTTGGCTTTCACTAGGACAAGATGATCTAGCTGATGCACCAGATCCACCATACCAGCGATCCACCGGGCGGATCGCTGGTAACCAGTCTTATCACCCGAACGATAGTCTGTACACACGTCGGATTTGACGCGAAAACGTCCGAACGACGGAACGTTCAAACGACGGGTCGTTCGCTAAAATCCGACGTGTGTATGGGCCTTAATGCTGACCCACTGTCTAACAATAGATGGTGCACGCTCATGTTCTGTCTTATGTTATGCTAGGTACACACCATACAATTTTCTGGCAGATTTACCTGCCAGATCGATTAATTTCCAACATGTCCGATCTGAATTTAGTTCGATTTTTCAATTTTCCGATCTTTCTTAATTGTTTTTCCGATTGATTTTTGTTCAATTCTGAGAATCGATTAAAAAAAAAAAAGATTTAAAAAATGATCAGAAAATCCAAAAATCGATCGAAATTCAGATCGGACTTGTTGGAAATAATCGATCTAGCAGGTAAATCTGCCAGAAAATTGTATGGTGTGTACCTAGAAACTATTGCTGGTTGTAGAGTAGCACCCGTCCTCTGGAAGAATCAATGGCGTGCCTTAGCTTACAGCTCTCCACACCACTGGGGATGAAATTTGTAGAAATCCACTCGAGCAGGCACCATCGGCGTATAAGTAAGCTCTTTTATTGATCACATGGATAAAACGCAGTCAAACAACGACAGCCGCTGTTTCGGGCTCTCAGCCCTTTATCAAGTTGTCAAGAAACTGCAATACATTAAAAACTCCATTCCCACACAATATATATCCAATGCCCACCAATCAGAGTGTAGTGTTTCAAAACATCCAATCAGATGACGCCATCTCATAGGAGGACCTGATGGGGAACTTACAGGACAGACTTAGTCCCTCCCATCGCTAAATGTTATACTTTAAATGTCTGCAAAGTAACCAAAGCTAAGTAAACGATAAATAGTAAGTACCATTTGTCTCACCTCCACTGATATAAAGATGCCGCACTCTCGTCGTCTTATAAAGCACAAAATGCTATCCTGATGGACTTCAGCCACCGACCAATCAGCTTCCAAGCTGATATGATCGTGACCAATGAAAGGAAGGAGGGTACGCGCCAATATAGCACATACACCGCCGACCTATCAACGTAGGTGTGTCCCATCTGGTGTGTACCTAGTATTAGTTAACAGGGCATCTATGCAAAAGCCGAAACAAAACTATTTTTTGCTGGATTTATTAGCTATAAATAATAATAATAATAATAATATTAATATTCTCACACTGAACCTTCCCGCTCCATAACCTTAACCGCCTACCCCAATGGCTAACCTTAACCCTCCCCCCACATGGCTAACTTTAACCACTCCCTAACCTTAAGCATACTGTAAAGCTGCGTACTCACCAACCGATGCCTTCTGCGAAGTCCCCTTGACGACGCTCATCAGTGACGCCTCTTCCTGTTGGCGGGTTAAGCACAAGGTCACGCAACGTACACGTGCTGCAAGCGAGTCTTCCAGTAATCGCGGTACTTTGCGCAGTGTCGTTGGGGCTCTTAAAGATTCGATCAGCTGTGTCAGTCTTTCGTCATCGTGCGCCTGTACCCACCTCATGATGACGTTTAAAAATCGCTGATTGTCGGGAAAATCGCCAAATGGATACATAGCTTTACTTGATTGATGTAGTACAAAGCCATGCAGCAGTCAGTTGCTCCTGCTCTTCCCTCCTTTCACCCACTTCTCCCATTGTACAGTGTATGAGCACTTTAACTCTGCACCAAGATTATCTCAACTAGTTTGTATGTTTTCTTTGTATTAGTATGGGTTTCATCTGTGCATTCCCAAAACATAGTGACAAGTTAACTGGATCCCCTGCAAAATCTGCCCTAGAGCTTTAAGCTATGTACACATGCTGGGTCAAACTCGTCCGAAATCCTCCTCACGAGCGCATTGTTCTCCTACTCACTCCGCCTGCCTGTAAGTGCTCCATTGTGCGCTGCAAGTCATCTCTCTGTCTGCTCCTTAGACACCTCACACGCGCCCCATGTGCTATATGCCGGTAGCCACAAAACATATATATTGTGCTCTTCTCCTGGCGGACTGAAAGCACCAGAGCAGCAGTCACTAGGCGCGTTCTATAGGCAGTAGCAGTGTTAGGTAAAGTACTGCACAGCGGGCACGTTTACATTTGGGGAGACAGCGGCCGGGCGCTCCATCGTGCTCGTCGGTCTTTGCAATTTTGCACACCATTTCCGCCGCGCAGCTGATCGATCGTGCCAGTCCAAGATTTCCCAGTAATCGATACAACTGACTAATGTTCTCCAAAATTTAGTAGAACGTCGATTGGGCATGCTTGTTACGGCACTGATTTTCATCTGATTCGGTCATAATAATCGAATCGGATAGTCAGTTGGATGCAAAATCGACAGATGTCTGGCCACCCTAATCATGTACGCATAAAGTGCTGCTGATTCCAGTGATAGAAATAACAGCACAATGCCTGTTTAGTGACTGGAGTCATTGTTATCTTTCCATGCTCTGGGTCTGCTTTCTTTTGCCAGTATGTAAACTTTTTGTAGCCTATCTAATCTTAGACTAAACCTTGTAATGATGTAGCCATACAGCCAGCCTTTGAATTCTGCTTCAAGGAAATAGCAGGGCCTCAAGCTGTGTGTGTGTGTCTGTACACATATATGTATAAAAAGCTAATTAGCCAAGTGCTGATTGAATAAACAGCTTTCACTCCGGTGCGACTCCTCCCCCTTGGGGGAGACCTGATAGTGCAAAAAAAAAAAACAACAACAACAAAAAAAAAAACAGCCAAGCAGGGTTTACTTCAGACAGAGGAAAATTCCCAGGCCTCCTATGCCTGTTGTGAAGTTCCAGTGAGGTACACATGTGGTTTCCTCCATTTTTTTTATTAGGCATGCATTGTACTGCTGCAAATATAAAGCAAAGATACCAGAGAAATATCCACTCCAGCCTGTGTTCAGTTTAAATAATCACATTTAAAAATAGTTTTGCATATTTTAATAACCTAGCCAGACTCTAAACTGTGTTTTAAATTTAACCGAAGTGAAAATAAACTTATAGGCAATTGTATCTCTCCTCTTACTCCTAAAATGACTTTTTAGAATCCTGCAATTTTATTTTCTGTGTATCAGCTAAGAAAATAATGTTTAATGTTATATAATGAGATCTCATTTGTAAACACAGGATGTTAATGTGTCTGCTTCCATGAAAGCAGGAAGTAGACAAACTGCAGATTTACTGCAGGATTTGTATCAGCTGTAACAAAAAAAGTTTTTCTTTAAAGGTTATTAAGCTGTTTCTTATCTTTTAGAGCAGTGCTGAGGTTCTGATTTCAGGTCCGCTTTAAACTTAACTTTAAATTTCAAGATTCGTCACAGTCCTCCTTATGATGATAGTCTCATATAAAAAATATCACTTTTACATGTGAAATCCCATGATGCATCCCTTCTGCTCAATCACATAATGCTGGATCACTGCAAATACTTTATATTTCTAGATTTAATTCTGAATGAATCGATTCCTACCACACACTGCACATTGATTTTCAATAGATTCCAGCAGGGTAACTTCAGCATTGCACTGTTAGATGCAGTGTGTCATTATGGCCTTTTGATCTACCGCTGCTCCTGCCCTGCCCTCAATCAACCTGGATCAGCAATCCTGTCTGATGGATACTTTGGGTCGACATTTGTTCAAAGGAATCGAATGGTAAAACCGACAAGTGTATGAACACGTTTATACTGAACATAGCATTTGTTTTTAGGTTCCTCTTTGTCCCTTACAAGATCCTTGTGGTTCTGGTTTGCTATCAGTTAACTACTTACACTGTAAAACAATCCTACATTTTTAGACAAAATCCTATATTTTCCAGTTGAAAATGATTTGGTTAAAGAGGACTTGAGTGACTATAGCAACTCTCACTGATAACTAATTAGTACAGAGTGCCCAGATAGCTCATGATAACTAATTACAAGTCATAAAACTCTTGGATGGCTGAGGAACACTCTCAGTGAAGGGAATAGATAAAAGGGTCAATAAATAGCACAATATGGGAGCTGTAGAACATTTTAAAGAGTGTGTCATTGAGCTGTAACATTGCGAGTAGGTAGGCTGGTTGGCATCTTTGTTTACAGTAGTTTCTTTCCAAGAAGAGATTTAAAAAAAATAAAATAAAGAAAACTTTGATATATTTCCATTAGGAGATGTACTAATCTAAAGGCCCATACACACACCTGACTTAAAAGACCACTATCACGAAAAATAGAAACATTTAAAAATACATGAAAACACATACAGTAAATAAAAAGTACATTTCTCCCAGAGTAAAATGTGCTATAAATTACTTTGCTCCTATGTTGCTGTCACTTACAGTAGGTAGTAGAAATCTGACTGATCTGACAGATTTTGAACTAGCCCATCTCCTCATAGGGGATTCTCAGGGTTTTCCTTATTTTCAAAAGCACTTAGTGAATGGCAGTTGCTCAGTCCAACTGCCAGAATAGTGTGCAAACAGGTAGGGGGTGGCCTTTTTGTAAAGAACAAATGAACACAGAATCCCCCATGAAGAGATGGACTAGTCAAAAACTGTTCAGTTCCATCAGATTTCTACTAACTAATGTATGTGACAGTAACACAAGAGAAAAGTAATTTATAGTTAATTTTACTCTGGAAGAAACATTATTTGTTCTTATTTTTACGTGTTTCCATGTATTTAAAATTTTAAAAATTTTCGTGGCAGTGGTTGTTTAAGTTGGCTGAGGCGGCCCTATAATGACCTCCTCAGCCAATAATCAGGTGTGTGTATGGCAGTCCCTGACCCCCAAATTGCAAGCAATTCGCCTGGCGGATCTACTCACCCCCAGCGACGCTGATCCCATTGTTCACCCCGATTCCCCACCCACCGCATGACCACTCATGTGCCACATGTTGTCCCCTGGCCAGCCCTGCGATGTCACCCAAGAGGATCAGGTCTTGATCATTGACGGGCGACATCCGTCAAAAGGTGTGTACGCACCTTAAAAGCTGTCAAAAAGGGAGTTTATAGCTGTCAGTTAATACCAACTGAGACAGCAACATGGTAAAATGTAATTTATAGGACATTTTACACTGGTACCAATGCACATCTTATATGTATGTGAAGACATGTATTTTACATTTTACAGTGGCAAGATATTTGTGATGGAATTGCTTATCAACCTATCTATTCTAAAACGATTCTTTAATTAGATAATGTTGTCTAAGGGCCCTTTTCCAATAGCGGCGTTTGCGATGCTGAATCGCAAACCGCTAGTGATTTTGAAATCGCTACGGTTTGCTTTTTAACATAGGAATCGCGGTAGGTAATTTCCACTACCGCTATTCGTTTTTGACTCAAATGCGATCGCACCGCGGAGCGATCTTTGCCGCGATTTTGCTATGCAGTGCATTGTATAGCAAAATCATGAACGCAATCGCCGGGAAGTTTCCTGCACTTGCGATTCAGCAATCGCTAGCGTTTAGCGTGAACACTAGCGATTGCTAGTGGAAAAGGGCCCTAAGGATGGAGTTTACACCTCTTCCTTCTCTTTAAAGCAAACCTGTAACTTAAAGTGGATAAAGCTCCACATTAATTGAAAAAAAAATAATTATCCAATAAAAAAGTATTTATTTAAGGCTGCCATACACTGGTCGATTGCCACCAGATCGACCAGCAGATAGATCCCTCAGTGATCGAATCTGATCAAAGAGGGATCTTTGAAACCGATTCACAATCTGTGTAGCTGCCGTCGCCTGCATACATTACCTGATCCGGCCGGCACGAGTCCCCCGGTCTCCGCTGTCTCTTCTATGCTCTGGGCTTCAGCTTCCCTTTACTTCCGGTCGGGGGAAGTTTAAACAGTAGAGGGCGCTCTACTGTTTAAACTTGCTGTCGGGACAGGGAGTAAGTGAAGCTAGCCGGAGCCCAGCGCGGAGAAGGGACAGCGTTGACACGCGCAGGTGGAACAGGTATTGTATTGCCGCTAGCGTCGGTAGTCGGACATTGGAACGCCTCTATCAACGCACTCCCGACCCACCGGTGATCGAGCGAAATCTTCCACGCGGACAGATCGACGGAAACGACCGATTTAGAAAGGAAATCAATCATCCGGTCAGCGTTTGCACAACAATTTCGCAGCAGATTCGATCACAGTGATCGAATCTGCTGTATATCGGCGGGAAATCATGTAAGTGTATGGGCCCCTTTAGCTTACCTATCCTGGTGTTTTTAGTGTTCACTGTCAGATTCAAAACCAATGTGATACGAAAAAAGATAAAAGAATATTTCTGCTGGTTTTCATCTTTACGTTTTTTCTGTGATTTCAAAAATTTCTGCCCTTTTCTTTTTTTTTTAACCCAGCTCAGTGTTCATTTACTGCTTATTTTACAGATTGCTGTGCCTCAAACAGCAATCAACTAGAGAACAGGCTTACATCACTATGTAAACTGTTCAAAGGGAGGGGGTTTCAATTACCTAGTGTCATTTTCTTATCTGAAATGGGAAGTTTCTGTTATTTGTATTTTAAGAGAAGCTTGTTACTGTAGCTGTAGGGGGGGGGGGGGGTTACAACCCCCCCTTTAAAAAAAAAAAGGAAGCCAGTTTTGCCTCTACACAAGTAAGTAACTTTTTTTTTTTTTTTTTTTTTTAAAGCAAGCCACAGGTTTGCTTTAATGTGTCCAGTAGCTGACCAGCAGATCACATGACTCTTTACACAGCTACAAAGAGGGCATATAGACATTACAATACAATCTGCTATGAGATATATGGTAACCGGACAGAGTAGATAATTTATTTAGATTTTTATGAACAAATGTGTCATTTAAGAATATTGCCATAAATGCTGGAGTAGCATAGGCAGTAGACAGCTTTGGCTGAATAGCGTTGCAATAGATAAAGAAGGTTGGAAAGTGTTGTTTAATCTGCTGATATAATTCAGGGCCCGTTTCCACTAGTGCGGTGCGATTTCTTTGCGGAAAATGTATAAACAAATTCACATGCGGATGCAAATTCGCATGCGTTTTCGTGTATCTTTGTAAGTATGCAAATGTAACCATATTAGCACCACATGTAAAGTCAGTCTACTGCTGTTGCTGAGACATAATGTACACATTCCATCTTGTTTTCCTGGTAGAATACAGAGAAAAGCTGGGAATGCACACATGCAGGGAAGAGGCCTGGCTTTCTTGTAACCAAAAGTGATCAAGGTAGTCTTTCCTAAAATAATGTATGAAGGCCCTTTGTATAGATTCAAGGTTCTGTTTACAGTTCACCTAGCAGGAGCAGTGCCATATTCATATTGTAAGGACATGCTGTATTCCTCCAGGCAGGTGGTGTGGCCTGTTGCAGGTGGGGGTGCATCCTTTGGAGTGGGTACATGCTATTGATTGACAATGTCTTTCTGAAAACTGGTACCTTTTGGGATTGCATTGCAGAAAAGATATCGACAAAACGCACTCATCAGAATGGATTGGTGTGGACCAGCCCTATAGATAATGATTGGTGGCTTCATCCTAACCATCTTTATTTGCTGCACGTTTCACCAAAAATGCAGATGTATTGTGGAGGGAGCCTAATTCAAGGAGACCAAACAGGTTTAAGCCACATACTCACAGAAACTTTTGTAAGAAATTATGATTTCTGGTTGTTTTGGGAAACAGTTTGAGAATGATCGCTGTACAGACACACTATTCAGTTATCTGCTGAGCACCCTATTCTGTTACTTAGAAATCAGGCACAAAACTGGCTTGACACATCAATACAAAAGAACTGATAATGGCACCTGTAAAGGCGGTTAGGGTTATGCATCGATGAAAAAGGCGTGCAATTGAGGACAATGCCAACGTCAATTTTAGGTTAGGTTAAAGGACTCACGAGGTGACATGTGACATTATGAGATAGACATGTGTATGTACAGTGCCTAGCACACAAATAACTAAGCTGTGTTCCTTTTTTTCTTTCTCTGCCTGAAAAAAGTTTAAAATCAGGTATGTAAGTGGCAGTTCCTGTCCGGGTCGGGACCGGGTCGGACTCTAGTGTAACCCTCACTGATGAGGAATTACAGCCATAAAACATTTTTGTGGCAGGCTGGCAGTAAATGGCTTCTAAGAGCAGGAAAGAGATAAAAAAAGGGTCAATAGTTCATATATTTTAGCCCTGGCATACTTCAATTAATGTTTCATTGAGAAAAGGCCATGAAACAGTAAAAGCTTAAAAAGTTGATTCAAATATAAAATAAAACTGCGGGATAACTTTAAAGAGACTCTGTAACATTCAAAAGATCCCTTGGGGGGTACTCACCTCGGGTGGGGGAAGCCTCCGGATCCTAATGAGGCTTCCCACGCCGTCCTCTGTCCCACGGGGGTCTCGCCGCAGCCCACCGAACAGCCGGCGACTGTGCCGACTGTCATTTCAATATTTACCTTTGCTGGCTCCAGCGGGGGCGCTGTGGCGGCTTTCCATTCCGAACTACACGGAAATACCCGATCTCATTCGGGTCCGCTCTACTGCGCAGGCGCAGGAAACTTGCGCCTGCGCAGTAGAGCGGACCCGACGGCGATCGGGTATTTCCGTATAGTTCGGAGCCGACAGCCGTCAGAGCGCCTGCGCAGGAGCCAGGAAGGTAAATATTGACGTCACCGCTGCCCGGACTCCACGGAGGGCTGCAGCGAGACCCCTGACGGATGGAGGACGGCGTGGGAAGCCTCATTAGGATCCGGAGGCTTCCCCCACCCGAGGTGAGTACCCCCCAGGGGATCTTTTCATGTTACAGTTCCTCTTTAAAAGTCATTTTTAGAAGGAGGACAGATACAATTGTTTATCTCAGTTTTTTTTTTTTTCGCCTCGGATGTCCTTTAAGAAGAGTTATGCTGGGAATACACGGTTCATTTCTGCTGTGCGTTTTTACTCTTGATCGTTTTTGTCGCTCGATTTCAGCTCTCGATTCTTATCTTTTTCTCGTTTTTCTTATCGTTTTACATTCACTTCTATCAGAAATCGAGAGGCAAAACAATCGAAAGTGAGATCGGATATGTCGGAAATTATCTATCGAACCACCTAATCAGCTACAAAACGAACCGTGTATTCCCAGCATTAGTTAACAGTAGGTGGAGTATTCATTACTAACCAAAAACTACCAATAGTGAAACAGCTGAAAATTGTATCATAATGTCCTAGCACCAAAAATACATATATGGTGCTCTGTTGTATAGATAGGAAGGGATGAGGCTGAGCAGGAGACTACAGAAGGAAAGGCAATAGCGGCATGGAGAAAGACAGTCCAACGCACCAGAATGTTGAAAGGGAAACTATTAAAATGGACCTGAACTCTTGCACATGACAGAAGGAAAACATAGAGAAATGCACCCTGTATTTATTTAGAGAACTTAACCTATCAAATCACCCATCTGTGCCTAATCACAAGTTGTAATTTGATATCTCCCCTGTGTCAGCTGAGTGCCATGGCAGATAAGCTTATTTGAAAGCACAGGATGTTAACAGTATGTCTGCTTCCATGAAAGCAGGACGTAGACACAGTGCAGCTTTATTGTAGGACTTGTATCAGCTGTAACAAAGAAATGATTTTCTGTAAAGGTTATTATGCTGTTGCATATCTTTTAGAGCATACAGGACGTTCTGAGTTCAGGTCTGCTTTAACTACATTGGAAGCACCTGTAGAGTGTAAAGTGTGAATGTAGTGTATAGCACAAAACTCATTTATCATAAGCATGTTGCTTAGTCAGTGTATGCTAAAGTCTAAAAACCCATTTGTACTGCAGATTTCTGCAAAACATGGCTTTGTTATAGATGCACTGAAAAGTTATCTTACAGGCCAATATTCCAAACTAATATTTTTGTTTGTTTGTTTTTTTACTAGTTTTGGATGGATTAGTGAAGCGCAGGAACATCTGTCTGGCATTGATCAGTTTCTGTGTCCCGTTTCCCAGAGATTCTGTCACGTCCTGTTGTGTTGCTGGGGGCAGGAAATGTCTCCAGCTGAGAGAGTAACCATTCTCCATTCTACCCAATACTGAACGAAATCCCCTTTAATAAACAGGGGATGTCATTTTACAGTTCCCACAAACAGCAGATCAGTCTCAGTAATGGGGAAATTGTAGCTTCTTTAGCACTAGCTATTCCCCCACTCCCCTTTCCATTAATCTGAACAGTCTACTCTGCACTTATTTAGGCTCGGTCCACACTTGTGCGGTTGCAGAACGCAATCCACTTGGAACGGATATGGCTTTCAAAAACCAGAACGTAAACGGATCCGTTTTTAAAAGATGTTCTTTTGCAGCATACGTTTCCAGTCTGGACACAGCGGCGGGGAGGGGGCTTCAGGTGACAGTTTAAGAGCAATGACTTTACAGACATGTATTTTGTCTATTTGATGAGCAGCCTCTTCTGTTTCATGGAAAGGGTGGACAGAGGGCAAGCGTAAGATGCCTCTGTGTGGGGTGAACAAAAGCATAACAATGGTATCGATTTTTAGTTGTTCATCATATTGGACCACTAATGATCTTGTCATGAGTTGCTGTGTGGTAGCATAGACATCCACCATGTGCAGAGGCTGGCTAGTCTGGCCTCGTAGCACACTGTGAGTCACAGGTGGTTTGGGTGATATTTTATTTCTATCACGGAATTCCTGGTTAATACATGATTTTTGTTTTCAGACTTAAAGGAATCATCAGGTTATTTATGCTAGGCAAGATCTACTTACCCAGGGCTTCCTCTAGCCCCTTGCAGCTGATATGTCCCTCGACGCAGCTCCGCTGCAGTCTCTGGCCCGGAGTCCCCGGCGGTTCAAATGCCGTCCGCTACTGCGCCTGCGCGAGCACTGCTGTCAATCACTTGCATGTAGGCTGGAGTGTTCTGCGCAGGCCCACATGTGAGTGATTGAAAGCGGCGCTCGCGCAGGCGCAGTACAGGGTCAACCTTACAAGGTCGGCCTCTGCACCGGCGGGGACCCTGTGCCGAGGCTGGGAGCAGAGCTGCATCGAGGGACATATCGGCTGCTAGGGGCTAGAGGAAGCCCTGGGTAAGTAGATCTTGCCTAGCATAAATAGCCTGGTGATTCCTTTAAGGTGCCCACAAATGATCCAATCATTTTTTCCAGTCTTACCAAAACTTTGTAGTAGAAGGGTAAACTGAGCATATATACTTTGATGTGGTAGGTAGTCCCTCATATTATATGGAACTGGTAAGATTGGACATCATTAGTGGGAATCTAAAGCCGGGTCTACACGGCACGATGTGTCTTTTCAATTGAGCCGGTGATGCGGCTTGATTGATAAGATCCGACAGGTCCGATCTCGCCGCGGCCGATTCCCCGCTCGTTCCCCGCGAGCGAACAATAGCGGGGAATTGAGCGGAAGATAAGCGGCGCCGGCGGGGACGAGGGGGGATCGAATATGACGCACGTGCGGACGAGCGGGGACACAGTGGGTACGCGCATTGATGCGGCAGAGTCGATCCGGCAGCTAATCGAGCCGCCTGATCGCTCTGTGTAGACCCGGCTTAATGCCTGGTACATACCATGCAATTTCCCATTAGATAGATGGATCAAAGCAATTTTTTCCAACAGGTCTGATCTGTTTTTCTGGTCGATTTTGTATAGAAGTGATCGGAAAATCGATCACAAACACAATCAGAAATCAGATTGGAACTGTCAGAAATAATCAATTCGACTCATCTATCTAACGGGAAATTGCAAAGGCATTAGAGCCTGAGGCCCACTAGAGATCGCAATCACTGTTTATGAGAGAGATTTTGCTACTAAAAAAGAGCGATCTCAAGAAATGTTATTTTGGCCTCTGCATTCCCTGAATGAAATCGCTCCAAAAATGTAGGCACCGCAACTGTGATTTTGGCTAATTCCAGTCGCTCCTGTGGAGTCACTACCATAGGCTTTCTTTAGCGTAGCACTTTTGGAATCACTGCTGTTTCCTAGAAAGCACAAATTGATGCTGAAACAGCTCTAGTGGGCCCCAGGCCTTAGCAGCAGAGTTATGGAGCCATCTTGGAACACAGTATACTTTCCCAGCAGCTGACATCAAGGGAAATGAATGTGGAGGAGTTAGTTGGGGTCACAGTGTACAGTAGCTTTATGGTAAACACATAGTTTCTTTCTGAAGAAGAGAGTTTTAAAGGAGCTGTAGTGAAAATAACATAATGAATAAAAATGCTTATTTTTTTATAATGTGCATTTATAGATTTATAGAGAATTCTATGCACAGAGGGAGGTATTGTTTGCATGGCAGTTGGAAACAGCTCTTATTTCCTACAATGCAATGAGGTTCACAGACAGGAAACTGTCAGGACCTTGGTCATGACATCACACTGTGGAAGGGGTTTCACCACAATATCAGCCACACAGACCCCCTGATGATCTATTTGAGAAAATGTAAAGATTTCTTGTGCTACTGATTGGAATGAAGTAAAGTTCCTCTTTAAGCGTCTTGGTAGGACCCTGAGTGATGGTTAGGCAGTACATGGAGAGAATATTTCAACACCCATCAATGTCCGTGGCAGTTCTACTCATCTGTCATCAGCTACTATAGTTGTCACTTGACAGGCTATGAATCACAGAGACTTGTGACAGTTATAAATCTCCAACTATAGTACTGCTCAATGAAGATGCTAAAAACTATACCATATAACATAAGCAGCAACTTAAAGCTGCATTGACCAGTACAGTAACCAGCTGCACAACTCTGCTACAAGGTTCAAGGACTGGAGCCTGCCTATCCCTATCCACATGTGTAGTTTGTGGTACAAGTAAACTTTACTATCTCATGCTGAATGAAGACTGTGTTATCTACACAAAACAAAGGGTGATTGGAATTCTTGATATAGAAATGTATCTTTTTTTTCTACTGGAAAACCACAAGCAACTACATGATGTGCAATCTCTGCCATTATTGACACATGTGGTATTAGTTTCTAGTTCAGTTCCATTTTAAAGTGACTTTTAATAGTTTTGCCACAATATTTCTGGCCGTGGAAGCAAGTCCTGCAATAATATTTAGTCAATTGCGGCAGTTAAAAACAAAAACACAAGCCTACAGACAATATTTATTTTAACACATGTGGGACTTTCAGTGCTCAGGAAGTGAATTAATGAAAAGATACAAACAGTATAATTGCTGTCAGATGGCATTGCCCGTCACTAAGTAATGCATTATCTGTTACCTGGCTCAACACAGGAAGGAAATGCATTGCTAATAGGACACTTTTATCGTCGGGCCAAGTGCTAATTATAGGTATGCATTTTATGTGTTATATGTGCATGGTTGATCTGTCTAGGATAGATCTAATAGATACTGTGGTCTTTAGACATTTTGATTGCAGCAAAAGTTGTGCAAGATTTTATTTTATTTTGTGTTATTATGCATAAGAATGTAAAATCAGTTGCTCTAAAAAGCCTCTGTAGAAGCTTGGTTGCAGTGGCGGCTCCAGCTTCAAATTTTTTGAGGGGCACAAAGGGGGCACGATGACTGGCAGGTGGGGCCCATTTGGGTGATCAGAATCAATGTTTGTATGGTGAGCTTTAGATATTGTTTGCCTAAATCAGGTGATAAAATTGAAGTTAACTAGTTCAGCAATGATAGGAGCGAAATGTAAACATCACAACTTGTGTCAGGGAGTAAATGACAAAACCTATCTGGAAAAGTGCTTTGAAAAGCGCATTTACCAAAAATGCAGCGCGCAAAATCGCAAAATGCTTGCGTTTGCAATTACGATTTTAGATGTGAACAAGGCCTCAGTGCCTCTAGCTGGCTGATGCTCTGCAGCAGATGTGAACAGCCAGAAAAGGACAGTCACACGACACCCAATCAAAACTTTCTACAGCTGTCATTTCTAGTGCCAGACTGAATCTGATTGGTGGCTATAAGGCAGCACATTTATTTTTTGCTTTAGACATCTACGTAATTGAGGCCTAGCAAAAGACAGAATGCATTGTTATTGATATTGATTGTTTACCTGTTTGACATCTTGCACTAGTCAATACTGGATCAGATCTCAGCAGAGAAAGAATCTATTATGGATTGCTCCACTGCCATCACTAGCTTTGTATTGTTTGATGCAGCACAAAACTAAAGCCTTATATACGTACTAAATGGTCCAGGGTGTCGTCACGAGATCCGGACTGACCAGTCGTTTCTGCTGAGCACAGGCTGACTCTGTAGTTTTCCTACTCACCCCACTCCATGCCCATGTACAGCACCATCCTCACTCTGCCTACCACCATAGCAACAGAGTCTAGAGACACATCTGAACAGAACTCGGCCCTGAACTGTCACCCAAGTAATTGAGCTTCAATCTCTGCGGGCGACAGAACACTTTAAAGAGGCACTGTAGCAGGGGTGTTGCTAGTATCCTAAGAGATCCAGGCACTTTTGGGCACTCCAGCTGAAAATGGGTGTGGCCATGCAGCAGAATGTGGGTGTGGTCATGGGTGGAGACAAATTTACATAAACGTAACAGTGGTCTGAGTAGGTCTCCCCAGCAAAATGTTGGATGAGGCCCCCTCTCCATTAATACAAAAAAAAAATGCAGCATACCACATAAATACGCTGTGTCACTTAAACAAAAACTAGGCAGAGTTCCTGGCTTCTGTGCTGGCTGGTCTGCTGCCAGTCCCCCCATAGCATTCCCTGACCCTCTAGTAGACCCCCTCCCATGCACCCACGGACCTCCCATCAGGGCCCCCTCACTCCCTTCTGCCCCCACATGGCGAATCACAATCTTTGAAGGCCTGAATGCACTAACGTCCGTGTGGCCTCTTTTCACGCTCCTATGGCTGGGAGCATTCTGCTTATGTTCAATTTGTTAAGACTGTAACTGCGCTTGCACAGAACGCTATGGGAGTATGATGGAGGAGGCATGCAGCCCAGAACAGTGCATGCATAGTGCCCCACAACCCTGCGGGATTGTGTGGTCTTCACAATTGGACCAGAAGGGCATTGAGTGAGCACATGGTTTACAGGAGACTGGAAATAAAAACCCTTTCTCCCATTCATCTCAGGTTTACTTTATTCATTTTTAATTGACTAAGATAACTCCTGGATAAGCTTCCCAGTACCTTTCATCACATTAATGGGCAGCCCACGTGTGGCACTGTTCTCAGGACCCCAGATTCATTCGGGGCCCCATACAGCAGTCCTCCCTGTGATGCCCAGAAGGCAGCCCTGCCTCCCATTGAGTCACCACAACTCCCAGCATGCCCCCAAAGAAGAACCCCAGGTCCCTGCATGCCCCCATATAGGCATCACGGCACTTAGCATGGCATCACAGCACATAGCATGGCATCAAATCCTCACATTCATGTTTACAAGATTTTGCACACACTTCACTCCACCTCTGGAATGCCCTCCCCAACACATCCGTCACTCACCAACCTTTGTTACCTTTAAACGCTCTCTAAAAACTAATTTGTTCCGACAAGCATATGCGCTACCTTAGGCCACTTCCCTTCGTCCTAAGACCAAATTGCGCTCCTACTAGGTATCCTAAAACACACTGCCTCTATATGTTTGTTGCATACAACCCCTCCTCTTGCCCCCCCTCCCCCCCCCCCACACCATTCCCCCAGCTCGCAAGGGCAGGGTTCTCTCCCCCTTTTCTGCCTTGTAAATTATTATACATTTTATTCATCATGTTACTTTTATCACTGTCATTACCAATTCTGTATTTTGTATTCTGTATCATTTTTGTATTTTGTCACTAATTATGTATCTTGTACATTGGTGTACACCACTGTCTGTATTATTATGTACCCAATGTTTGTTTCTTACTTTGTACAGCACCATGGAATATGTTGGCGCTTTATAAATCAATAATAACAATCACAGAACACAATATGCCCATATAGAGGACCATAGAACCCACCATACCCTAAATTGCTGCGTGCTGTGGTGCCATGCTGGGTGCTGTGTAGTGACATGCTGGGTGCTGTGGTGCCTCTGTGGAGCATGCTGGGTACTGTGGTGCCTCTGTGGAGCATGCTGGGTACTGTGGTGCCTCTGTGGAGCATGCTGGGTACTGTGTGTGCCATGCTGGGTACCTCTGGAGAACATCCGGTGCACCCCAGATAGATCAGGGAGACATTAGGGATCTTTGGGGCTAGCAACGCCCCTGCACTGTAGTGATATATGGTAGTGCGCAGTAAATTATTAAGGATACCCACTCTTACTGTAAATGTTCTGGTTTCAGCACAATAAATACTTCCTACAGCTTTGTTTTGCTGTATATTGGTATGTAGCCCTGCCATCCCAGTGATGCTTAGTCTAGGCCAGGCATGGGCAAACTTGGCTCTCCAGCTGTTAAGGAACTACAAGTCCCACAATGCATTGCAGGAGTCTGACAGCCACAGTCATGACTCATAAAGGCATATGCATTGTGGGACTTGTAGTTCCGTAACAGCTGGAGGGCCGAGTTTGCCCATGCCTGGTCTAGGCTGATTACCTATGTGGAATCCCCCCCCCCCCCCCCCTCCCACACACAAAACATTCTGGGAGACCAGGTAAATTTTGTACTGTACTGGCTCCAGTACTCATAGTAACCAACATTACGCAGAGATCAGTACTAGTCTAGTACCAGTTAGTACCAGTACTAAAGATGCTGCCACCTGTGATAAAGTTGAGAAAGTAAATTAGGGAGAGGAAAACATTTACAAGGGGCAAACACTGACTAAATATTGTAAGTTATTCATTTATATTATGTTATTCACTATGCTATTTTCACTACCGTTCTTCTATAAGCCAGCTGTCAATCACCACTAGACTAAACACTGGTGGAGGCGTCAATCACCGCTGCTCATTTTACTCTCGGCTCTCTATATAGAGTCTTAAAAGAGTCTGAACAATCTTTTCATATGGCAAAAATCTAGTGTCTGTATGGAGCTTTAGGTTCGGGTCACATTAGGCTGTTTTCAGCCTACGTTCCGCTCCGATGAGTGGAACGCAGCAGCCGCAGCAATGCTTTCACTATGGGAAAGTTCACATTGCTACGTTCCGCTACGTTCCGTTCCCTGCGTTCCGCTCAACAGAGCGGACGTTCCCAACATGTCGGGACCTTGCGTTCCCACTATGCAAGTGTACGGGCGGATGCGTCCTAATGTGAACCCGGTCTTAGTGGTGTGAATTGTTCCGAGGGTGATATATACTGACTGCTTTTTATGTGCCTTTACTAAAAATGAATCTCAAAAGTAACCTCTCTTGTATTTTTGCAGCTCTCGAGACGAAGGCAAGACTCTTACCATGAAAAGTGTAGGGAGCACCCAGATGATGGTGAGTTCCAACCATATCACTTTAGCCCTTCCGATTTTGATGTGAAGGCAGTTGTGTTTTTAGTTGTACTGCATTTTCAGGTTTAAGGTTCTCTTAAGCTAGAAAAGCTTCCAAGCTCTTCAGCATTTTGCTTGCTGTAGATAATTACTTTAAAAGTAACAGTACGCAAAGTCATTTTCTATAAAGATCATTGAAATGATTTCATCAAAATCAGTACAGATTGATTTCAGTTGTAGAACTGAGAGAACCTCGATGGGTCAGGTTGGAAACTGTGATTCATTTTAAATTGATGGCTGATATGTTTAAGAACAAACTAATCAAATTGAATATTGGCTAATGTGTGTGTGCCCAGCTTTAGTGACTCCATGTTTATTCAGATTTAGTACTGATAAGTAAAAATATTTAAGCAAATATTTAATGGCTAAGGGAGGGAATGAAATGGAGTCAATCAAAGCCTGTAGTTGCTGCTTAAAGTGTACCAGAGATGAACAAACATACAAGATTTATACATACCTGGGGATTCCTCCAGCCCCATCCGCACCGATCACTCCCACGCCGGTATCGGGTCCCATAACTTCGGCCAGTCGAGGCTAGTTTGACCATGTGCAGTACGTGCCCTCTGTCTCTCTCCGGCAGATAATAGTATTGAGCAGGCGGAGAGATGGTGGGAGGGCACTGCGCATGGTCAGACTGGCCTTGACTGGCCAAAGTTACGGCTATAGAGAAGGCTGAGGACGGCACTGTGAGAGCGATACGTGTGGAGGGGGCTGGAGGAAGTCCCAGGTATGTATAAATCTTGTATGTATCTTCGTCTCTGGTTTCCTTTAAAGTGTACCTGAGACAACAGGATATAAAAGTTTTATAATTACCTGGGGCTTCCTCCAGCCACCTCCATGCAGATCACACCTTCGCAGCCATCCAATGCCTCCTGGATCCTCCGGTAGATTCTCAATTATCTTTGGCCAGTCAGCACAGGACCAGTCCACCCGCTTGTGCTCTCCCGGTGCAGGCACAGAATGCTCCCTGCTGCGGGAGTGAGACAGTTTACAATCATGCGTTATGAAAGCTTTTCACAACACACTCCTGCATGCATTTTCCTGTCCACTGTGGACCCAATACATATAAAAGCGCATGAGCGCAAGGCACAGTACCTGTTAGAAAAAAGCAAAAAATAACTGTCTCTAGTACTTTCAAGCTGCACATCACCACATGCAAGCATATTTTAATTTTGGTCAGTGCACATCTGCGCTTTAGTGGTGCTTTGTGGTGGATTCCGTCAAATGGTGCACAGCATGCTGTGTGTTTACCGGACAACTTGCATGTTTAGTTGCAACGAAGCATACTTCTATGTACTGAATGCTTCGCTGTATGCATAATTTACCTTGAAAAGTTGGGGGGGGGGGTTGTTGTTGGTACTTTGAAAATTGCTGTGATGGTTGGTGCTGATGCAGTTCTGAAGAGCGTTATAGCAGAGGCCAGTTGCAACCAGCAATGTAGGTTATAGTTAGCTGTCCACTAGAGGCATGTGAATCTTTAGATGCAAAACTCACATGAAAATGCGCCACTGCATGTGCATTCACAATATTTTTGGGGGGAGCAATTTTTACAAAATAGGAAACCCTATCCACGGGATTTACAATAGCAACATGGATGTATTTTCTGGATGCGATTTCCGCATCAAATGCAAACAGGTTCATAGAAATTCATTGCTGTGCAAATTTGTTTGCTGAAAAAAAAAGCAGGCCTTAAAGGTGAATACACACCTTTGACGGATATCGCCCGACGGGATCAGGACCTGATCCCCTTGAGCGACATCGCTGGGCTGCACACACACTGTGTAGCTTACGAAGCGCCGTGTTGCCATGCGAGGGAGGCGGAGGGACACGAGCGGTGCGTGCGTGATGTCACGCGGTGGGCGTAAACATTGAGATCTGCTGATGCACGTATTGTGCATGATTTACATAAATGTCTGTTTGCTTCCACTAAGTACTGTAAACAATGGGATGCTTCACATCACAAGATACAAACACATTACAAAAGAAAATAAAAAAATGTTTTCCAAATCGGAAATTCCTGAGCTCTTCACTTGTACCTATAAAGCCAAAATATACATACTGTACATCTGAAGTGTCTTGTTATTTCCAGCTATGGTTAGAGCTGTTTGGCCACATCACTAAGTGACATTTGTACCTGTATCACCTTCGCAGTTTCATTTCTCTCAGTTGGTGTGAAGAGATCAATTGTTCACTTGACTGGGGGATGACAAAGTAATAAAATCTAACGCTCACACGGCAGGCAGTCCCAGGTAGTCATCACATTGCACAACAGTTTCTACAGTGGGTCATATTATCACAAACAAATGACATAACAACTGAAACAATAACACTGTATGAATGAAAAAATGACAGTGGTTTCACTAACAGTTGACACATCATAAATACCGCAGTTACTACCACTCAAGAATTGCTTCACAGCAACTGAGGATTGCTTCGTAGCAACATGATCTGCCTGGAACCCACTAGCAGCACTTTTCTGAGTGCTTGTGATTTAAAAAGCTCATGCTAATGTAATGCTATGTGTGTGATCCCACTTGAGCAATGTGATTTTATAAACATCACCCTGAGCATTACATTAGCAAGAGCTTTTCAAATCACTAGTGCTCACAAAACCGCTGCTAGTGGGTCCCAGGCCTATATAGAGCATTCAGTGTGAGTTGATAGGTGCATACACATGTACAATAACAAAGTCATAATTGGGACTTAATCATTAGAGCAACACTGAGGGACACAAGCACTATACAGACATGTTGCTTGGCAATAGCATGCACTGTTCCATGGAGAGGGAAGGACTGGGCAGCACACAATATAGCAGTGGGGTAAGGGGAGAAAAATGCTTGTTTGCCGGTATCAACAATGTACACTTGGCTTTCCTCTATGTGTATGATGCTTTAAACCTACATACAAATAATATACAGTACATTTGCTGGAAATTATCTTTTATGATTGATTTGGGTGACAGCATGCAGATAAGCTGTTTAACATACTGCAGTTCAGTCCATTCTGACCTATGGAGAGGGGAGGGGGAGAACCAGCAGAAGTAGTCCAGTTGCAGCTCACAGTGGGAATTGTAGTGGAAGTTGGCTGGGTAAGATCTAAATCAGAATATCGCTGCTGAAGAGGAGGAGGCTGACATTGAGGGGCACCTGTATTCATGCTAGATTTTGACCTCCTGAAAATATTACATACAGTCAGTTCATCTGGTGTGTGTGTGTGTGTGTGTGTGTGTGTGTGTGTGTGTAGCTTAATATAATTTGTCAAATCCCATAGATTCATGATACCGATTGACTCTTCTGACCAATGTTGCAATCAGCAATCATTTAGAAAGGGATGCCATTTGAGTACACAAGGTGATGCAAATAATGCTTAATTGATGCAGAACTATGCAAATTTCCGATACTATTTCATACAGCATGAAATGGACCAATCAAACCCCATCTCAGCTTCATTGTATTTTTTTGCATCTCACTGACCATCCTAGTATACAGTATACTTCTGTATGATAGTTTTGTTGCTCAGCATCAACAGATTTCTCACACACAGATAGGTGTACAACAGTAATGACAGACAGTGATAAAAATGTACAAACTTGCTAGATTCCTATGACCAGCTTTGAATAACAGGTAGAGCTACTCTGCAGCCAGGGTTAGGCCTTATACACATGTAAATGGCGTAACGATGGCTCATTTTGCAAGATGTCATTAGATTTAAGTGTACTGTTTATGGGGATCATTTGTTTTTACATTCATTGGAAAGTGCACTATAAGCCCTTGCCTACACTAAATATTAACAGTACACTTGGGTCAGGTCCTTTACTTACCGCAGAGCCAGTCCAAGAGCTCTCATGCTGCTTTCATTATGTTTATTTGGTGTGGAATCTGAAGGCTGTAATCAGGATATTACACACTGTGATGGTTTTACTGTACAATGCAGAGCAAAACAATATAGGAATATACTGTATAAAGGTTGCAGTCAGATCTTGATCGCTATGTGGTGCCTTCCCATCTGCAGTATTGGGGGATCAAATGCTGATAAAGTAAGCATCCCTAGTTTTAAGATTTTCCAGTGTTGGTATGGGTTACACTTAAAGGGAAATACCACTATTGTTACTAAAAAAAAAAAAAACCTGAGGTTTTCAGGCTCTCTCTCTCTCAGTTCAGTTTCATATCAAACGATTGGAAATTATCGAACGAATGGAAATTTGCCATCAATCTGCCACGAAAATTGCATGATGTGTACCCAACATTAGTCATTCCACAGTGCTTCTACCAAAATCTGTTAGACATGAGTGTCGAAATTATGGATTATAAACATTATACAGTAACAGTAGATATTTAATTAGATTCAAAAAATTTTTACAACTCTAATATCTAATTTACTTTAAAATTTGTTTATTGTACCGTAAAACAAACTGAATTCTGATTGATTTCTATTGGAAACCGCACTTTGTTCATCTAGCTTTGCCGTATGAAATGGAATGGTGTATGTTTGCCTTGGCCTGGCAGAAGGTGCTTTCTCACTGCTATGATGGGAGGATGGGGAGACTGGTAGTGGACCACCTGCTGTGGGGGAATACAGTAGTAGTGGGCCCAGGGCTGTGGAGTCGGCACAAAAATCATCCGACTCCAACTCCTTAGCTTATGAAACCAACGACTCCGACTCCAGGTACCCAAAAATTGCTCTAACTCCTCGAGTCCGACTCCACAGCCTTGAGTGGGCTAAAAGAAAAAAAATCAACTCTGCATATAATATATATATACATATATATATATATATATATATATATATATATTTTTTTTTTTTTTTTTTTTTTTTTGCTCTAAAGTATAGTTGGTCCCAGTGGTCAGGCAATGCCTGTGCAGTTACATAATAATTTCCCGATCTGATTGGAGATACTAAATGTCAGTGACGTAAGATCTGTGTATAGCATACTTCCACAAGGCCAAACTTTTCAGGCAAAGGGTCATATTGCCATTCTTGAGAGTGCTAGGGGCCGAACTAGCAAAATTAAACACAACTTTTTCTGATATGAGCATATAATCGTTAGGGATGGTAATGCTTAGGAGAACTTATGGAGAAGAATGTGATCAGTTTGATGGAATGCCCTTCCACCACCCATCAGACTTGCTCCCTCTTTCAACACATTCAAGCAAGCCCTCAAAACCCACCTCTTTATGATGGCCTACCCACCTCCTACCACACAGTAACTCTCTAAGGAATATTTAACAGCCCCACCTAGTGTTTCCACCCCTCCCTTTAGATTGTAAGCCTCTGGCAGGGTCCTCCACTCCCTAGTGTAATCTACAGGATCATGTGCTCCTGTCCTATATCAGACTGTACTTGTATTACTGGGCCTACCTAACCAGCCCATATCGCATGATCATGTATTTTGTACAATTTGCATGTATAACTTTGTTCTATGTGTATAACCCTATGTCTGTCATCCTTGTATATACTTATTGTCCAGCGTTGCTTAATATGTTGGCGCTTTATAAATACAATAAATAATAATTATAATAATAATTTATACAGTGATAAACCTCGGTTACATTAAGTTAAGTCTGTCCTTTGTCATAATTTGTTGTTAATTACACATGTTACTATTAATTAATATGTTTCAACATTAACATAGTGTTTATGTTGGGGTACAACACAGTACAATACAGTGTGGGGTACAGTACATTTTTATAACTAGGCCTTTCTTTAACATTGACTCTCAAGTAACCAGAAACCACACTTATCCAGCATCATCTGATCCCCGTTGGTGCCGGATAATGGGGGTTTTACTGTATGGGCGAATCTGTGAATGTGAGCGTTTAGTGTTATATAGACTGTTCTCTTTTCCACAGAGACAAGGGAACAATTGTTTCATTGTGATGCCAGATGATTTACGAGTTGGAAGACAAAGTCATGGCAGCTGGGGGTGCGCAGTTGATTTCATTGAATATGATATCCTCTATATAGCAAGCTTTAGGTGGTATGAAAGCAGTAAAGACTACAACATACCTTAAGAAACTGTCACCCTCGGCTAGATCAGACATACCAAGAAAGATTTAACCTAATCCCTTGCCCTCTTTTTCCTGCATTTGATTAGTGGTGCCGTCTGTTGTAAGAAAGCCCACAGCTGCCTTCTGCCCAGGAGGTAGCAGTCTGCAGGGCTCCCTTCTAGTCTGCTTCCTTTTACTGCCATAGACACAGTTTCACTTTCATACAGCTACAACTGATTAATGGTAATATAGAAGCCAGACCCTGCAAAGAATTATGGGAACAGTAGTAGTAGCACATGAGGAGCCAGAGGCCTTTGTGTCTAGCTAGGTATTTGCTGTGCAAGATCTCACCCCCCCCCCCCCCCCCCCCCTCCAAATTTCTCTCTATGTGCAAGAGGTAACTGTAAAGCTGTGTACTGATTTCTAAAAAGAGGCATTATCCTCAGTACTCAGACTTGGATCTGCCAAATGGTATTCACTGTGTTATGGTGGTGGAGCATGGGGAGAGGAACATGAGGCTGTCCAATTAGGGCCGGATTTGTACTCTTTACCGCCCAAGGCCACTGTCACCAGCTGCCCCCCTTCAATATAGGTAGCGAGATGACCCTTCCCTCCAGTATAGATAGCCAGATAACCCCCCCCCCCCTCCTCCTCCAGTATAGGTAGCCAGATGACTCCCTTAATCTCTCCCTCCCCCCCCCCCCCTTTCTGTATAGATATCCAGCTCGCCTCCACACCGCAGCAGCCGTCAGTGTCACTCACACCTTCTTTCATCTCCAGCATAGAAGCTTCCTCTTCCCCTCCGTATCGATCAACTGTCACTGTGCATCTGTCCCTCCAATCAGTGTCTCTCACATTTGATTTACCAGCATGTTACAAGCGAGTCAGAGGGGAAGAGGAAGCTTCTACGTTGTAGATGAGTGGAGATGTGAGTGACTGGCAGCTGCTATTCCACTTCCTCCACTTACTACTTTGCAATGCTGCCCAAGTCTTTAGCTGCCCGCCATGCCAACTTGCACAGAGAGCAGGGTGGACACTGCACAGGGGGCTGGCAGCAGAGTACAGTGGTCAAGTGCTTGCCTGATCTCCCTGCACTACAGCATTTGCAATCTAGCAAATGCTGCACTAGGTTAGCCTGCTGCTTGGTGCCCTTGCTCCTGTGGTGCCCTAGGCCATGGCCTAGGTGGCCTTGGCCTAAATCCGTCCCTGTTTCCAATGTGTTTGAATATGGTACTTGAAAATAATTTAGAGTGGCTGACTGCTATTCCACCTTTAAAGAGACACTGAAGCGAAAAAAAAAAGATAATATTATGATTTGTATGTGTAGCACAGCTAAGAAATAAAACATTAAGATCAGATACATCAGTGTAATTGTTTCCAGTACAGGAAGAGTTTAGAAACTCCAGTTGTTATCTCTATGCAAACAAGCCATTAAGCTCTCCGACTAAGTTAAGGCCCATACACACGTCGGATTTTTCTGAACGACGGGTCGTTTGAACGTCCCGTCGTTCAGTCGTTCGCACGCGGAATCAGACGTGTGTACGGACTATCGTTCGCGTGATAAGACTGGAAACCAGTCTTATCACCCGAACGATAGTCTGTACACACGTCGGATTTGACGTGCGAACGACTGAACGACGGAACGTTCAAACGACGGGTCGTTCAGAAAAATCCGACGTGTGTATGGGCCTTTAGTCGTGGAGAGGGCTGTTATCTGACTTTTATTATCTCAACTGTTCCTGGACTATTTACTTTTCCTCTGCTAGAGGAGAGGTCATTACTTCACAGACTGCTCTGAAAGACTTATTTTGAATGCTGAGTGTTGTGTAATGTGCACATATTATAGAATGATGCAATGTTAGAAAAAACACTATATACCTGAAAATAAAAGTATGAGAATATTTTCTTTGCTGCTAATCTTCTAGTAATTATTCATTGTACACAACCAATTCACTATATCATATTTTTTTTTTCGCTTCAGTGTCTCTTTAAGCCATTTCAAATCTCTCTCATCTACTGACATTAGCCAGCAGCTTCAACCTACCACATCATCCAGCTACTTCTATACATATAGGCAAGGTCAGCAACAGTACATCTACTAAGCACCAGAACTGAAAGGGTCTTGAACAAGACTTCAAGCAACACAGTATCACTGGCTGTGAGCAATATGACAAGATTCTTGAAGCAGCATAGAAGACTTGTACAATGTTAGAAGGAGAGCTCTAGCAACCACAGGAAGGGAAGATCAACATGGACATTCTAGTGCAAAACCCTTAATGCTTCTGGCAACATTCAGAAGAAAATAATATGTTAAATACCCATTATTTATAGTAAAGGTGACTGCTAAAACACCCCTTCTACCTATTTACCTAAGAATAGGTGGCTTTTTGTTATCCCTCATATTAAAGCAGTAACTAGATAGCAGCTTAAGCTTCCACCATTGTTTTACACCCACCCTGTTTTTGAGGTGAGCACGTTGCCTTTAACATTAAGACAAGCGTGTTCAACAAGGGGTTTGTTTGTCTTGCAAAGTACCTACCTTTATGTTTAAAGCCATATGGGTGGGTATCAGCCATGCTGAAGGAAAGCCATATGGGTGGGTACCACCCATGCTGAAGGAAAGCTATATGGGTGGGTATCAGCCATGCTGAAGGAAAGCCGTATGGGTGGGTATCAGCCATGCTGAAGGAAAGCTGTATGGGTGGGTGTCAGCCATGCTGAAGGAAAGCTGTATGGATTGGTATCAGCCATGCTGAAGGAAAGCCATATGGGTGGGTGTCAGCCATACTGAAGGAAAGCCATATGGGTGGGTACCACCCATGCGGAAGGAAAGCTATATGGGTGGGAATCAGCCATGCTGAAGGAAAGCCATATGGGTGGGTACCACCCATGCTGAAGGAAAGCTGTATGGGTGGGTATCAGCCATGCTGAAGGAAAGCCATATGGGTGGGTATCAGCCATGCTGAAGGAAAGCCATATGGGTGGGTACCACCCATGCGGAAGGAAAGCCATATGGGTGGGAATCAGCCATGCTGAAGGAAAGCCATATGGGTGGGTACCACCCATGCTGAAGGAAAGCTGTATGGGTGGGTATCAGCCATGCTGAAGGAAAGCCATATGGGTGGGTATCAGCCATGCTGAAGGAAAGCCATATGGGTGGGTACCACCCATGCTGAAGGAAAGCTATATTGGTGGGTACCACCCATGCTGAAGGAAAGCTATATGGATTGGTATCAGCCATGCTGAAGGAAAGCCATATGGGTGGGTGTCAGCCATGCTGAAGGAAAGCCATATAGGTGGGTATCAGCCATGCTGAAGGAAAGCCATATGGGTGGGTGTCAGCCATACTGAAGGAAAGCCATATAGGTGGGTATCAGCCATGCTGAAGGAAAGCTGTATGGGTGGGTATCAGCCATGCTGAAGGAAAGCCATATGGGTGGGTCTCAGCCATGCTGAAGGAAAGCCATATGGGTGGGTCTCAGCCATGCTGAAGGAAAGCCATATGGGTTAGTATCAGTGAAGAAAATCCTCTCTGTTGTGGACACACACAGCAAATAAGAGAAATCCCCAGTACAAACATAGACTCCAATAAAAACATATCTTTAGTTGCAAACTACCCCAACTGTATGCCAAGCAAATCTAAGCAAAATACTGTACTGGGAGTGCTTTAGGCCTCAGCAGAAGACCGGTAGAACCTTTTCTTGTAAGAAGGTCTATAAGCAGGTTCCTGGATTTTCTGTGGAAAAGCAGTTCTGCTCCTAATTTCAGTGTACTGTCTTTAACATGAAATATTCCCAGAATGAATGTGTATGTTAGTTTGTTAGTTCCTAGCAGGTCAAGCCTCAGAGCATTGGCTGCTATAGAAATGGATAGAGTCAGTGTTATGTGCAGTATCCTTGCTTTTCCAAATATACAGTATACTTCTTTTGAAGTAGTGTCAAACTAGTTCTTTGTCCCAAGTTTGATATGAATAAATGAATCGGTCTACCTGGTTGTGGCACAGGAAATACTGTAAGCCAATATCTCACAGCCTTTGAAAGAACAAGCTGTAATGTGTTGTATGCCCTGTTGGCAAAACTGAAAGAAAAGCTTTTTCATAAAATGATTTTTTTTTCTCTCTTTTCTGTTTTTTCTCTTGGGTGAATAGCTGGAAAACATCCGGACGGTGGATTGTACGGCAAAGGCCATTCGTATCCTGGATACCCAAGCTACATCATGATGCCAAATATGAATAATGACCCTTACATGTCAAACGGATCTCTGTCTCCACCCATTCCCAGAACAGTAAGTGCACTGTGTGTCTCTGCAGCTTTTTCTTCTTACATTCAGGCCAGGTCACATTTCTGTGTAACATTTATGAGCCTTCACATTTTGCCTGGCAGCACAAAGCACAAAATGGTCTCTTTCTGTGTGAACTGTACTGTAATTGTCTCTGCTAGTTTCTGAAGAATTGGAATACCCTCCTATACTGCTGGTGGAGTTACCGAAAGGGTGGAGTCCTGTTAAGAGGTTTCCAGATATAGCTATTTAATTCATCTTCTTATGCTTCTATTACTGCTTTAGGTGAAAAATGCTATTGACATTCATGTTCCTCAACTTTTTTTTGTTTGCGTAAAATAAATATATTGTTTAGGGCTTTTTCACATCTAAGATGGAGTTGGTGAATGGCCAAAGCATACATTTCGATGTATACATTTTTGTGCGTTGTGTTGCGGTTTACCACAATGAGTATGCGTTTTCAATCCATTACAACACATGTGAAAATGCAGGTGAGGTTATTATTTTTTGACTTTCAACTGTAACTGCACGTTCAAACGTTTTGAAAATGCATGCTCTTCTTGGAGCTTGCGTTTTACATTGATTTACATTGTAACACAAATGCAAGTGTCAGACGATTAAAAGCTACAGGGTGTGATGAAACGCAACGCACAAAAACGCAGCATTAGATGTGAAAGGTAAAATGACAGTCTATGGACTTTCATTTTACCTTGGAAAACTCACGCAATGGCCATTGTGTCAAAACGCCCATCAGCCCTGATGTGAAAGAGGCCTTAGACTTTCACTTGACTTGATGCAGTATGTTGCAGCTGCCCAGATGCATCCGCTAAATAGGAATTAAACAAACTTCCACAGCTTTGAATCATAACTTTGCCAGATGTTGTCGGTAGTAGATGTATATGTGCAGCGGCACGGCTCAAAGCTAGTATGCTCTGATGTCTGAAGCGAGCTATGCCCCGGTGACGTAGTCATTCCAACAGGAAATCACTTGTGTGCATTGCAAGGTCCCAGTGACTAAATACATACATATATTTCTGTAAAGCTTTTGATTAATTGCAATGACCGAAGTTCATAACTATAAATGGGAGGGTGCTACCTTGCTTTGGTGAATAAGATAAGTACAGTAAATACAAATCATGCCTGCCTCTCTTCACACACCTAAGGCCAGCTGAAGGGAGCTAGCAGTATGTTTTTTGCTTTTCTGTAGAGTGAAAAGGTACTAAATACTTTAGGGGGTTATTATTGCTTTCTGTCTCCCCATTGCAAAGTTGTCCATACTTCCTTTCCCTAAGACTACCATGGAGATTTGTGGCTTTAATTTTAGAAATGGTGGTTTTAGGGACAGGAAATGAAAAAGACACCGATAATTGTTGGCGACTCTGTCTTCTTGTTCTCTCTAATAGCTAGCTACTGTATATATTTATGTATGGTCCATTGTTTTTCATAGTCTGCTGTATTAAAAAGCAATACATGCTGCTGTTTACGGCCATCAGAACCAGTAGTGTAAGCTCAGCCTTATAGTTATATATCAAAATTTCCAAGCTTGGTGGCTGGTAGAGAAAGGGAGATTCAGAGGAGAGAGGGGCATGTGAGAAATTCTGTATCTGGAGAGGAAGGATTACTTTACGAAGAGCATTATAAATACACAGGTTGTGTTTAGGATGGTATCTGGAAATCATTATAATGATGTATGGGCTAAGATTTGAACACATATCAGTTCATTACAAGAAGGAGGAAGAGGAGGGGCAGTCAGTAGTAGGACTTAGTCCCAGACTATCCCTGTAAAACTTTCAGCCAGAGTTTTCTTTTTCCCAGCACTCCGAAGGCTGCAGGAATGCTTTTGGATCCATCAGGTCGCTAACTAATCTGCTTATAATGGCCCATACTCACGGGCAACTTTTTTGGCCTGTCGCCAGCACACGTGAGCGTGTGCGCGACAGCTCGTCGCCAGGTCCCTCCGCATACACACGGCGGAGGGACCTGGCAACTGATGTGGCGGAAGCTGTCCCTGTTGCTCCTCCCCCCGCCGGAAGCCCAATGTATTCCTTTTTTGTTGTTGTCGCTAGTCCGCGTACTCACGCGGACTAGCGACAGTTGCGGCGGAGTTGCCGCGGCAACTGTCGCCAGGCGATTGAGCGGTTCAATCGCCTGGGGACATCAGCGACGAGCGACAGTTCGGGGTGCGCGCCCGTGCAACGCCGCATACTCACGGGCGACCTGTCGCCGCAACACGCGCGCGCCTCGTGTTGCGGCGACAATTGTAGCCCGTGAGTATGGGCCATAAGTGGTAGGATTGGCCTACAAGCAGAGCCGGGACAAGGTCCTCCAGCACCCAAGGCTGAGACACCAAAGTGCGCCCCTCCATCCCTCCACCCCAGCCGTCACACACTGATTGCTATTAGACTAAGAGGCACCCCAGGGCCCCCAACACCTTAATCTCTAGTTATCTGGCTTGTAGTCACTTCCATGTATCTCCTTTTCTTGTTTCTTTCTGCTTCAAACACAATTAGGAATGACAGCTGAATGAATTGTGCGCCCCCTCCTGCACTGCGCCCTGAGGCTGCAGCCTCTCCAGCCTATGCCTCGGCCCGGCCCTGCCTACAAGCCTGGCTGTAGCTCTGAATGGTCACATTAACTTTGGCTGGACATATGTCAATTAGCAGTGAAACCTAACTGGCAGCTGGAGCTTTCAGAGTCATGCAGCTGCACTGGCAATATGTTTGCACTCAGCTTCATGAATACATAGCAGCACAGTTTGCACATAACTATTAATTGGCCAAATAAAAGAAGACAAACTGTTTTAGATGACAAAACTGATATGTAACAGGAGGTGAGCCATTCAACACCAACACTGAAGGTGATTAATGTAACACCTCTGCATGCTGACACTTCAGCCAGTTGTTTGCCATGCAACAAAAGTGTCACATCACCTAAGTGCTGTGCTTAAATACAAAAGCTCCTGGTGTCTGCAGGCATTCAGAGGCAGAGGCTTTGTTCTCAGATGTTTTTCATTCCTTTACATGTTGCAGCTGTTTGTTGGAAAGTGAGCAGGCCACAGGGCACGTGTTCAGCAGAGTCAAAGCCTGCCAGTGTCTGGGCTACAGGAAACAGCATGGAACCAAGGCTGCTTCAATGGCTTTACTCTGGGCAGAAATATGCCGATGCTTTGAAAGATGTAATGGGAGTCACAAAGCCTTATCCTTACAATGGCTGGCACAGCCACACATTTACCCCTAACTTTGACTTTCCTTCTCCCAAATGCTATTTTACCAAATAAATCATGTTAAAGCTTTTACTCATGACATGCTTATGACATTGGCTGATTCACAAAACTTTTCTCTTTAATTAACTCACCTTACTTATAGCAAACCTGAAGTGAAAAGAAAACTTATGATATACAGAATTGTATGTGTAGTATGGATAACGAATAGAAAATTAGTAGCAAAGAAATGAGTCTCATATTTTTATTTTCAGTTATATAGATTTTTTATAACATTGCATCATTCTGTCACAGTTGCAGTTTTAAAACCACACTCTGTCTTTTAAGCTATAAAACAAAGCAGAAATAATGACCCTTTGAACATTCCTGCAGTAAAGCCTTATCTCAAGCTGTCTCTGTTTCTTGGCTGTTTAAGTGCTTCAGAAAAAAACCAAAGTTGGTCGAATAGCTCAGAGAAGCTCTTTTGCATAGATAACAACTGAAGTTTTTTTTAACTCTTCCTGTACTGGAAAACAATATGAGATTATATTCTTTGCTACTAATGTTCTATTTCTTAACTGTACTACACATACAATTCATTATCATATACGTTTATTTTCATTTCAGCTTTGCTTTATGTTTCTCCTCAACTATAAGAAAAGCTAATTCATGAGATAAATAGTTAAAGGGCCTGATGCACTAAGCAGCTGAGCAGCGCACAGTAATTTAACCAGTACTAACGGCAGAGAGGCAGCATGTGTCACCCTATAAGGCAGTAATGTCATCAGCATCCAATAAGGAGCCATATTTACTATATTAAACTTTACATGCGTATACAGCGCACCTAAAGTCTCATTAGAGTTACATAAATCACGTAGCATGCATAATGTAAATTACATAGCTTGGGCTACACATGCAAGGGATTCATTGCTTGTGTAACATCCGTAACTGGCTAACTTGGTCAGTGTTAGCCAGTAATGTTTCTGTCCAGTCCGATTAATAATTTCAACCAATTTTCATCCAAAATTAATTGAAATTAGCATCACTCGGATATGTTGCCATAGATTTTTGGCAAATTTAATCAAAGTGATTGAACCGGCAGGGAATCGAATAGAAACATTGACGACTGTGTGGCTACCTTTGGTCTGCTAAAATAGCCCTCAAACCAGGCCCGGATTCACCTCACAGGAGCCTTTAGGCACAGATGTCCTGGCACCCTAGATGTCGCCCTCCATGAAACTACAAACCCCCTCGGAACCGCATCAGCTGTCACTTCTCTTACTTTCCTTGCCCGCTTAGTATTAGGCAGCCAGAGGTACCCTCAATATTAAGTAGCTAGAGGTGACCCCAAGTATTGGGTAGCTAGAGGAACTTCAAATTAAGTAGCTAAAGGAGCCCCTGACTGAAGGGAGATCTCATCAGTGGAATGCAGAAATCAGGGTGAGTGACGTCTTATTGGGACTCTGCATAGGAAAGGCGGGAGGGAGGAGCATGGAGACGGGAGTGAGCTGCCTTTCCAGCATCAGGCGCCTATAGGTACGTGCCTACAGTGCCTTATGGTAAATACGGCCCTGCCTCAAACATAGATCAATAACAACCTGGCTGAAAAACGGTAGATTAATTCACTGATATATCAAGTCTACAGTGTCTTTATTTGTAAGAAGTAAGGAGAGTAATATTCCCCTAGCATAACTACACTGACCCAGGAGATGGAAGTTGTGCTTGCAAATGAAAACCACTACAAGTCGATGACTTAGCTGCTGTGCTGTTTAATTAGCTGCCAGCTCATTTTACTGTGGATATAATGTTCCATCTATCCCTAGTAGAAAGCAGTCACACAGTGAATCAGTCATAGAAGACATTATGTCATCTCTTTCTACACATTTTCCCAGCAGCCTCTCTTTCTTCAGAACCAACATTTTTAACATGCTGGAAAATTAAATGCCCCCAGTGCTACAGACATCGTGTGCCCTGAAATGTTACTTTACACTTGAATCTTCTTTGGATTAGCCAAATACTTAGTTTGTGACCAAAAACCCATGGAATGCTTCAGTTTCGGGCATTTTTAGTAATTTACGGTATTAAAGGTTACACTATACATAAACTGAATCCTTAAGTTGTGAATATCAGGAAGTATTTATAAACCTCGTGTTATGCAGCACTTTTTTTGTTTGTTCTCTGTTCATTGCTCATTGGAGAGTGAATGGCTCCTATGTTATACATAGGACCTGTTCACACTTCTCACACTGCAACAGATCTACAGGATGCAGAGCTGGGACAAGGTCCTTCAGCACCCAAGGCTGGGACACCAAAGTGCGCCCCTCCATCCCTCCGCCCCAGCCGTCACACACTGATTGCTACTAGACTAATGGCCCGTACTCACGGGCTGCAGAAGTGGCCTGTCGCCAGCACACGTGAGCGTGCTAGCGACAGGCCGGCGACAGCTTCTCGCCAGGTCCCTCCGCGTACACACGCGGAAGAGGGACCAGCGGCGAGGCGGAAGCTGTCGCCGACGTTCCTCCTCCCCCCGCCGGAAGCTCCATATGATACAATGGAGGTTGCTGTCGCTAGTCCGCGTACTCACGCGGACTAGCGACAGTTGCGGGGGAGGTGCGGCGGCGACTGTCGCCATGCGATTGAAACTTTCAATCGCATGGCGACATGAGCGGCGGGCGACAGTTCGGGGTGCGCGCGCGTGCGGCGGCCCATACTCACGAGCGACCTGTCGCCGCAACACGCGCGCGCCGTGTGTTGAGGCGACAAAAGTCCCTCGTGAGTATGGGCCATAAGAGGCGCCCCAGGGCCCCCAACCTCCCCAATACCTAAATCTCTAGTTATCTGACTTGCAGTCACTGCCATGTATCCCCTTTTCCTATTTCTTTCTGCTTCAAACACAATTGGGAATGACAACTGAATGAATTGTGCGCCCCCTCCTACACTGCGCCCTGAGGCTGGAGCCTCTCCAGCCTCTGCCTCGGCCCGGCCCTGACAGGATGTATGGCAGTACATGTAAAAAAACGGCATAAATTGACAACTAACTACTGCTTAACTAGATGTAAATACTTTATTATAATTGAGCTTGCATGATTAAAAACTAGGCATGGCCACAAAGCCCACATGTCATGATATAAACATAATCAGAATCATTTATTTTACAAAGTACAAAGGGGGGGTTGTACCCGGAATTGGTTTTGGCTCATAAAGGTTCTGTCATAGCTAGCTTGCTTTGTAAACACACATGAACACAGCATAGATCAGATTTCAGCAGCTCACTGAACTGCCCTCAGCCAATCAGTGAGGAGCAGGGTAATGACAAGCTTCCTTCTCGTCGGCAGGCTGACTGGGAAAAGATTTATTACAGCATAAACATTTCTGAATAGATTGAAATGCTTGCAATGCAGGCTAAGGTTGCAGGCTGCCTACTAAACACAGAGCAGTGGATAATAAATAGAATTTGATTTTGTGGCTGAAAATCCCTCCAAAAAAGGAAATAAATATGGTGGCTTTCATATCGTACTTGCTACATGGCGATAAGTCGGGTTTGCACTGCAGAGCTGCTGCACTGTTACTTAATTAATGGTGTGTTTGGTCTGCAGTGAAGTGTTATACTCAACAGTAAATAGAAAAAATACACAATCCTTTATTAATTTCACTGGAACTGATTGTGGTCAGAAATCCATGGAAGTCAGCCTGGTGATTGCAGCCAGAACAGACATGCTAAACCAGAGGACTGCAAACTGCACAGCTTCATTTTAGTAAATCGGGCCCATTGTTTTCACATGAGGAGGGAAATCTGTTTTGAATAAGGAGACACCATATTAGAATTCTTTGTTTTCTCTCCGCGTTTGGTCCTACACAGACTTAATTTAAAGCATTCTCACACTATGCCACATAGAGACTGTAAAATGGGCTGGCTCGTGTTGAAAGATACTTAATAGAACATTTGCGCCCCCAGATGATGCAATAGCATTTGTGGCTTGGCAGGCTAAGTGAGCTAGATTCCTTTACAACTTATATTTATGATCTGTGTTTTGCTTTTGAGAGCACAGTAATACTCTTTAAAGGCCAAGTTCACCTGAAACTAATGGTTCAGTAGACATTGGTGTTTGTTTGAGTCAACAGCTGCTTAGAAGAAGTGTAGCAAGTGGACATGCCTAGGAATGCAAAGTTTGTGGTTTATTATTGTTGTGAGGGGTGTTGTTTAGTGTAGGGGGTAATGTCCAAGTGAGGGGAACCCATGCATTGCCCATCACCCAACCATCAAGCTTTTGTGGGAGCGGAGACTGCAGCTCCACTAACCAGACATGCATGGCCATGGTCAGATTATGTGCGGGTTGTCAACTGACAAACATAAGCAAACATTTTTAACATTATGAAAATAATATGTAAATTTGCACAGTTACAAAAGTTCTTCTCCCTTGACATGTCATTTCTTTTGGATCTTAAGTGGGATGTGTGGATTGAGTGGCCAGCAGAGAGACTCATCTCTTTCTACTCTCATTTTCACTGTCTCCTATTTTGTCTGCACAAATCTCTTCCACTACTGAAAATTACTCATGCAGTTTTTGCTGTTGGTAACCTCTGTTTATGTACTTTTCCATTTGGGTTTTTTTCAGATTTGTTGTAAAGTCATCCTGACAGCTGCCTAACCTAAAGTATCCAGGCTGGAGCTTTGCACACAAGTATGAGGCCTGTTGCCCGGGAGGGATCAGGACTCGATCCCTTGCCCGACAGTGCAGGGCAGAGGCTGTGCAGATGCATTGCCAGTCTCCAAGATGGTGGCGCATTCTGTGAATATGCGGGGTGGGGCGGCCAACAAAGCTGTTCAGAATGGGTTAGGGGACAACAATGCCCTTGGCCAGTGCTTGACTTGAGTCGATCTGCTAGGCGGATTGCTTGCCGATGGGGATTGGGGGTTGCTGTGCACACAATAAAGAAACCTGTGAACAAGGCTTGCTTCACAGTAGGTCTGCTGGTTTGCTGCCCTGCATTTTGTCACAGGGGCTGCAGCAAACAATGCATATAGGACCCATGCTTTCCTATGGGCCTATCTGCACATGTTCACTGGTTGTCTGTTGCAGTGTTGTACCCTGCTGTGCACAATGGTCAAACCCATTAAAGTGGACCTGAACTCTTGCACAAGTTACACACGACAGAAAGAAAACGAAGACATGCACCCTGAATGCATTTAGAGAGTTTAGCCTGTTTAATTCCCTCCTCATTTGTGTCCAATCACAAGTTGTAATTTGAGCTCTCCCCTGTGTCACATGACTGCCATGGCAGATAATGCAGAAAAGCCCATTTGAAAGCACAGGCTGTTAACAATACGTCTGCTTCCGTGAATCATGAAGTAGAAACAGTGCATATTTATTTTAGGATTTGTATCAGCTGTAACAAAGAAATGTTTTTGTTTAAAGGTTATTATGCTGTTGTGCATCTTTTAGAGCAGAGAGGACGTTCTGAGTTCAGATCCGCTATAAGGGAGACTTTTCTCCCCAGTGAACTGCATTACCATCCATTCATCTGCTCTGGAGTGACAGAGAACCCTGCAATGTGCTCCACTCCTCGCTAGCATAGTGTCAACTTAACATTGTGTGATACCTCTCTACACTACTGGCAGGGATTACATACATACAGTACAAAGATACAGAAGGCTGTGGGGAGCTATTGTACAGCTACAACAACTACATGGAAGACTTTATAGGAACATGCAGACACATGATAGTACCTGCACCCCTTAGAGATATGTAGCTTAAGCTGGGCAGCTGTGAAGTTCACTTTAAGGTGGGATAGTGGTTGTTTACTAGCAGGGAGGTTTTCTGTTACACCACAGTGGTCTGTGGGATGGAGGAGGTTAGACACAGGCAGTTTGACGCAGGCACTGTGGCTCCATGTCAGGGTACACACCTGGAACCACTTAGTGCATAGAAACTCTATACTGTTCCCACGTTAGTAGATATGTCAGGCCCCTCCCGTATAGTCTGACAAGCGCTCTGGCTGTATGTTAGGGTAAAGGCTCACACCTGGAGCCACATGGGGCATAGAAGCTCTATACTGTTCCCACGTTAGTAGATATGTCAGGCCCCTCCCGTATAGTCTGACAAGCGCTCTGGCTGTATGTTAGGGTAAAGGCTCACACCTGGAGCCACATGGGGCATAGAAGCTCTATACTGTTCCCACGTTAGTAGATATGCCAGCCCCCTCTCCTGTAGCTGCAATGAAGGGTCATCCATAGTGACTGATCAACAGGGATGAAACAGTCAGGTTGGATGATGGCAAATATCTCATCTAGTTCCCGAATCTGCAGGGCAATATGGTGAACCCACTTTCACTATAGAGTGGCCAGACAGTGTAATGGTTAAGCACTCTGCCTCTGACACAGGAGACCCAGGTTCTAACTTTGGCTCTTCCTGTTCAGTAAGCCAGCACCTATTTAACAAGACTCCATAACACTGCTACTGCCTATAGAGTGCATCCTAGTGGCTGCAGCTCAAGAGCTTTGAGTCCGCCAGAAGAAAAGCTCAATATAAATGTTATTTGCCTTGTCTTGCTTTCCTGCATTACACCTTGACTAAATTGCCCTATTGATCAAGCAACCGAAGCACAGAGATATGTAGAGCTGATGGATGATATGATATCACTTGCAATTATTTTTTCAAGACCAAAATCAAAAATGTGGGTGGACTGAGGCTTTAGGCGGTTTACCACTAAACATGTTCTTTTCTTAGATCCTGCCGTTTCACAGAATGTTATGCATATAAGTAGAGACATTATTCTGAAGCGTTTCTTCTGCCTTTTAAAAGGGATCATTAATCTTAATAACGCTGCCTTTAACCTTTTCAGGTATATTTCTAAACATTTCAGGAATGCAACTGAACTGTAGATTATTGTAGCTAAAATGATGTTCATAGAAGACAAATGTAGCCTTGTGCATATAATACATTCATCTCCATTCTTCCCTTCAGAAAACATATATTTGCAAATGTTTTGGGACTGGATATCAGTTGTTATGAATGTAGGTGATCCTGTAAGCCTGGCCTTGGTTAGTTAAAAATTATTCTAGTTATTAGGTGGCAACAGGTCTGCTCCACAGAGAAGAACAGGTTGCTTAGCTGTAGCCAGCCATCATGTCTGTAAAGTGATTATTCCTAAGGATGGGAACACACTAGGCAGAATTGCATATGCTTTTTCCACTATGTGCTATGGAAAACACATATGCGATTCTGCCTAGTGTGTTCCTACCCAAAAACTGTGGTCAGTAGCAATCAGCAGCAATTGTTCTAGAATCTCAGTGTTCCCCAACCCTGTCCTCAAGGCCCACCAGCAACACTGCATGTTTTGTATAAAGCCAAAGAGGTAGTTAATCAGCTCTGCTGCAACCATTATTACCCTACCTGTAATTCAGTGTGGTTTCCTGCAAAACATGTGCTGTTGATGAGCCTTGAGGACAGGGTTGGGGAACTCTATTCTAGACTACAGTGAGTGATTAATCATCTGTGTGCAGCTTTTCAGAGAAAAACTTAAAAGTTAATGCTGGGAATACACGTTTCGTTTTTGCCTTCGTTTAAACCTTCGTTTCGATTGTGCCTTTTGTCCTTTTCGATCCCGAAATAATCGACCGTACGGTTAATATCACCACCCACGGTTTCGTTTTTTTTTTCGATTCTGATGGTTTCGTTTTTCCAATGATCGAAGGCTGCAAAGAAACGAAACGTAGTACAGGGACGGACGGCATAAACGAATATATAATCGATCTGAACAGCCATCAAGCCTACCAATGGCTCGATTAGATGGATAAAGAGAGATAATATCAAACATGTTCGATCACTAGTCGTTCATTTTTGGGGTCTATTAATCGAAACTATAATGAGATTATGACTATTTTCACATACGTTTTCAACACTCGATCCGTTTACCGAACGAATCGAAGGCTAAAACGAAGGCAAAAACGAAACGTGTATTCCCAGCATAAGTGCCAGCTATAGGTTTTAAGGAACCTTGGTTTCCTTGATGCTGGGATTTGTCCAGCCCTGCCTTATCTTGATATACACTAATTAATGTATTTTACAGATTAGATGTTAAGCCCCATTTATCTTCAATAACACATTTGATAGACTTAAATGTCTGAGGTCGATTGCAAGTAATTTGATTGGATATTTTGAGTGCAATAATTTTCCAGCAATTTTGGTCAAAGTGATTGAATAGGCCTGAAAAAATAATGGGTGTATGCCTATGCAAGAGTGTTCACCAGTGGCTTAGCAATAGGGGTTGCAGAGGTAGCAACTGCATCTGGGCCCTTGGGTCAGAGGGGCCCCGAGGGGCCCTCTCTCAAGCACAATATCAGCTCTCTATTGGCCCTGTGTTGGTAATAATCACTTCTATAGATACTTTAAATAGTAGTAATCATCAGCAAACTGTTTCCCATCCCCTACTTGCACCTCTGACACTGTGGAAATCCTTGGCAGGTTTTGGTGCACCGTATCAATTGTTATGTATAGAGTGCTTGGGGGGCCCCATGTAAAACTTGCACCGGGGCCCATAGCTCCTTAGCTACGCCACTGGTGTTCACTCTGCTTTCTGTGTACATAGCTAACCTTATCCTTTATACATATACAAGAAAAGTATGTGTAAAGGTTAACAATGCATGTATATACCAAGCCCTTCTCCCTTCTTTTTACCAGCTAATCCTATCACTTCATGCTCTTTGGTGAGGAAGCTGCTCAGCTAGGGAGGCTGTTACCCAACTGGCTGGCTTCTCTCAGCTGGGAACTTGTGAGTCACTGCTGTCTAGAAGGAATACCATGAACTGTGGGTCTTCCAAATATTTTTGTTGATGAATTATCGTCCTAGACAAAACAACATGTTATGGCCAAAAGGCATCTGAATACATTCTGTTAAATGAAACTTGATATACATTCCAACGAAATGGTTAGTTAATGGTATTCAGCTTAAAGAGAATAATGTCTCTTCCAAATCTTTCACAAAAATGAGTCTCTTTCCTAAAACCTGCATCTTAGGGAGAAGTGTTTTCTGATGTCAGACATGAGTGAATCATGAATAGAGGAGATTTGGGGACCTACAAAGAGATATGTTGTAACTTAGGTAATGTGAAGACATGGTACTATGTTAATATTTCTTTCCTGCAAAGTACAGTTTTACCTTTTTTTTAAATGGAAGGAATCTGTAAGCATAAAATTAGCAACACCCATAAATCATCTCTTCAAGACAGTGAGCGGAGCCACACAGATCAATTCTTGTGTTCCCTTGGAATCCAGGCACATGCCCAGAATGGGCATACCTGTAGCCCATTAGCTTTTAATGTTACATATTCATATAGATGTGTATGGCAAAAACAGGCATATGCACATTTACAAAGGGAAAAACAGCACCTGCATGAAGAGTGCTCAGCTAGCAATGGCTGTACAGGAAATCAGTCATGAATTCCGCTCAATAGCAGGTGAAGCTGATATAATGGTACATTTGTTGTACAGTGTGCAGGGCTCCCTGAGATTTTTTTCAGCGTTGTCAAAAGTAACAGTCATTGCAGCCATAACACCGCCCAGCCTCTAGCTTCTTTGATAGTTGTGAACAGGGGCTTAGGAATAAAAGGTTGCAGAGGTTACAACCGTATCGGAGGCCCGAGGGGCCCTCCCTCAACTACAGTATTAACTTCCTATTGGTCCTGTGCTCATAATAATCACTTCTGTAGATACTTTGAATAAAGGTAATCATTAAAAAAGTGTTCCCCATTTCCTTCTTGCACCTCTGACACTGTAGTTGCCATTGGCAGGTTTAGGTGCACCGTATCAATTGTTATGTAAAGAGTGCTTGGGGGGGGGTCCCAATGTAAAACTTGCATTGGGGCCCACAGATCCTTAGCTACGCCACTGGTTATGAGGATGGGCTGCCATCTAGCCACAGGGAAAAAAACAGGTGACAGTCTGATGTGGGTACTCTTATCCTGTGTTTCGTGCAGCCAACCCTGCTTTAATGCTGGGTAGACAATTAAATTTCGCATTCGTGGGTTAATTTTTTTTTTGTTTCTCATCCGAGTCTAGCCACAGTTTATAAAAGCCCAACCATATTGATAGGCTTCATCACCACACCTTTGGTGTTGGACATCATGTTGTAATCTGATGGGAGTTGTATCTTGTGTACATGTCCAAGCAGTGGTGTAAGTAAGGAGCTTGGGGCTCCAGTGTGAGTTAACATGGGTCCCCAAGCATGCTATTGACATGGAGCCCCAAATCCTCCTATCAAGGACAGCTACAGTGTCAGAGTGTCAGAGAGGTGTATTTAGAGTAAGGAAACAGTTTGTTAAGGATTACCACTATGCAATGCACACATTGGCCTCAATTCACTAAGATTATCTCCTGTCTTTAATAACTCTTCTAGAGTTGTTACCATGGTGATAAGGCATGTAGTATTCAGGAAACATTTTACCTCAGGCAAACCTAAAGTTAACTCCTTTGTCTTTAACTCTCCAATCCTTAAAATAACTCCAGAGTTAAAGACAGGCTGATAATTAACTGCATGTGAAAATAACTACAGAGGAGGCAACTTAACTACAGAGGAGGTAAATTAACTACAGAGGAGGTAACTTAACTACAGAGGAGGTAACTTAACTACAGAGGGGGTAAATTAACTACAGAGGAGGTAACTTAAGGAATGAAGAGATAAGATAACTCTCTCACTGTGTGGAGGTAAGTTTTCTCTTGCCTTATTATCTCCAGCATGATCTTAGTGAATTGAGGCCATTGAGGTGTTTATTACCAGCACAGCACCACTGAAAAGCTAAAACAACCTCTGCATCCTCTATTGCTACACCACTGTGTAGGATTTTCCCATTATAACTTCACAAAATCAATCCTATTATCGATTGGGAGCAGATCGGACTTCAACGCCTGATTCCCGTCAATTGGACGGGAACTGCATCATGTGTACTAAGCATCAGATACTATTGCAGTTGGCCTTCTTAGATTTTTTTTTTACTTACTCTTTTACTGCCCATGGTGAGAGGCCTCCTTCTACCCTCCTCTATCCATGTGTGTATATAAGTGGGAGGAAGTTGTTCAACTTAATTATGAAATATTCTTATCAGAGCAGTCCACCATGCTCAATCATAACATGTATTAAGTTTTAAAGGATAGTAGATGCTTCAAGAAACCACAACGGTCCCCTCCTCTATCCCTGGGACAGTCAGCAAAGCCAGTCATGATGTGTCTGATAACAGATGGATCTTGCATTGTATGGCCCCACTGTTATCTGGATTGGAAGCTGTGGCTCTGCCTCTGACTACTGTGTGAGATCAGACCAGAGCCACGCTTCACATTACAGCAGGTGGGATGTTTATACCACATGCAGTGAACAGTTAATCTATATGATGTTTATAAATGAACCTGGTTACAACAGACTCATTTCAGTTAGTCGGAATCTTTCAGGTTGCCGGGACAGCCACAGCACATTTCCTGGAGGTCCTAACTCTAATGTTATTGTCTATGGCAAGCGAAGGGTTTCATTCTACAGTTTTTTTTTTATTTTCTTAGCACCGGAAAACTTACTGCTTAACCACAGCCTCAGCAGTAAGCTACAGGCCTCCAGGCCTTACCCTCACTGAACATATTGCTTGCTATGCTTCAACTGTCAATTCTTCTTCTTTCTGTGGTGAAAACTACAGTGCAGGAAACAAAGGTTTCTCCTCATAGTTCACAGTTGACACTCTGACCATTTACCTAACCCAGTAATAGGATAAGCATGCAGAGTCAGTACTTTTCATTCTGGAATGGTTTATCTGCAAGCCTTCCTGTGTCTGTCTTGTGTAGGTGCCGACATGAGCTATCACCTGAGGATATAATTAGTATGTGCACCATTCCCTGTGGCACCTATAAGCACTTTGAAATAGCGCCTCCCTTTAATCTAGTAAAACAAGAATGTTATTGAGCGGCTACATGTCTTGAGAATAACACTTTATTTGTAGCATAGCTAGAACAGAGAGGTTTTTGTGCAGTAACAATTCCCTGAATTTTTCGGTATTTCTACAAAGTCTTGTCTAAACACAGTGATTTTCTATTGAAGAATGAATGTACTTTTTTGGTAACGTTTTCAGTGGTAAAGCAGTTCACTTAAAGTGCTGTTTTGTACAGCAGAGATGATCGATGAGATGCTCTCATTTTCTGGGTTCACTAAAAATTGTTGAAAATTGCATGCAGCTTGGAACTGAGACAAACACATGCAGAAGGCACCAATTGTGACTGGCTCATTTTTCATTCAGAATCAGAACGTAGATAGGTGTCCCGACTGAAGCAGGCAATATTGGCTCTGGCAGTCAGCTGATAATATGCTGCATAGACTGCAAAGCTAATTGCAGCTACAGTGGCACCAACTGTATAATTTGGGCGCCAGCTTGTGAATGAAATTTCCCAGTGAGTGATATAAGACAGCACAGATATCGACACGGGGCCATATGCAATTCACTTTTTCTCCTGAGTTTTCTCCTAGGAGATCATTTTTTATCTTCCATTTATAATAACGTTCCAGTACTTTTAAATTGAAAAAGTAGGTGAAAAAGGACTATTAAAATAATTTTGAGTATTTTCTTGCTTGTTGGTTGTTTAAAAAACATTTTATTAAGAAGTTAAGAAAATATAATTTAAGAGAAAAATTAAGAGAAAACGTTCATTGCATATGGATTCATATGAGATTGTATGCAGTACAGCCAGGCTCGTACACAGCAAGGAGTGTGGCATACCCAATATTTTTGGATATTTTCAGAGGGTCCATAGACAGCAATGGCGGAATCGTAGAGGGCATAGGAACCTAGGTTAGTATCTAACCTTTTTTTATGGGCCACCTCGGTTTGACGTTAGAATTGACCAGTCTGAATGTTTATGGACATCCCTCGAGCTCCACAGCCAGTCCACCAAAATGGAATGATTACTTTCAACAATATTCTGAAAATGACTTGTGCAGAACCTGTCTGCATCCTGGCCATTTTTTTTTACTGAATGTTGTTTTTCATTTTTAAGATCTGCACTTTCACGTGTGAACAGTAATGATTTGTGTCTGTCCAGGAGACAGTACAAAGCACAGACCAGACAGTGTTGCAACACTAGTGTCATACTTGATGAGGAATTATTTGATACAGTCTGAATAAATCTTATCAGTATTCTGCTGATTAAGAACCTACTCATTCACCAGAGATTGCTAACTTGAAGTGAATCAACCAATTACCTAAAGTTATGGCCAAATGTTGAGCAAGACATGGACATCTCTAGTGACTCAAAGGCCTATTCTTACTTCAGTGCATTAGGCACACTTTTCAAACCTTAAAATACATATTAGGGCTGTTTTACACCAAGAGCGCTTTTGAACAACTTTCTAGTCACTAGCCCTTTTAAAAGCGCTTTGTGAATGTAATCAAATGGGCGGTTTTACACTGGAGTGATTTGTTTTTTGAAAAATCGCACTGCATGTAGCATATTTGCAGCGATTTTGGTTCTGTAGAAAACATAGAAAATCAAAAGCTCTGTGAAAATCGCTTTAAAATTGCTTGCCAAAAAGCAAAACTCTCCTCAAAATCGCTAACCGTGAAGTTCTTTTTGTTGTGAAACAGCCCTAAATAACTGTTAGCTGAAATTATTGTTTTAGTAAGTACCGGTGAGAGTTCAAGAATAAAACATCCCACTGCTCTGTTCTATGGAGGAAAGAGGGATGCCAAGCAAGTGGGTACTTTAACGTGAACCAAGCACCACGGAAACATGTTTTTTTAAATGAACCCCCTCATGAAGGAGGTTCTTAATTGAGTGAGCTATGGGGTAAGGTGTGTGTGTGTGTGTGTGTGTGTGTGTGTGTGTGTGGGGGGGGGGTTATCATTACTTATCTGCAGGGTGCTGCTCCTATGGTACCTGGCCTGTATGGGATGCAACATCTTCTACACCCAATTGGACAAAGCAACCTAACTTCCCAGCAGTGTTGTGCGCTTGAGCCACAATGCATGCTGAGAGTTGTAGTCTGTGAAGGGTTTCTGTCATTCCCTTCCCAGAAAGGAAGTGGGTAAAACTCTCCAACAGGAACAGAGACAGCGAAATGTAGACTTTCATCCCCCATCTCCCTTCCCTGTTGGTCCCAGAGACAGGAAATTAGGTATTTCAGTTCTGCTTCTAATGAGCGTCATATTCCAGAAGAGAGTTAAATACTGTTAACCAATATGGCTTAATACACACCTGTGCTGTATACATGTATACACTCAGTGACTCAATCTGTTGAAGGCAGTGGATCACCTTGATGGCCACAGAATTTTCAGAAGGTCAGGCAAGCAATGTCTATACATTCTCAAGTTTCCCTTTCATTTGCTTGCACTCAACTTGCCAGCATTAGTATTGGTTAATTACCGAGCTATGAATAGACTGAGTGTACCATTTATTTATATAACATATAAAAATGTCAAAATGTGTTTTGCTCACTTTGTTATGTAGACTTTTATATGTTCATTATATATGTGCTCAATTGAAATGAGACATCAAGTCCCATTCCGCAGCAGCTATACAGCCAGTTCTATGTTTGTATTCTTCATTTTCTTGATTGCCTCAGTCTTCAGAGTTTTTGTTTCTAGATCAAGCTCAGTTTTTGGGTTCAACAAAAGTTAGTAAGTACTTAAAGCATGGTGAACAAATTACTATGGAATTCAGGAGCCATCTTGTCCAATCCAAGATCCAGTAGGGGATTTTAAGGAACCAGCTCAATTGACAATAGCTAAATAAAAACTCAAAGGTTTGGTGCTAACTGTTACTTTTAAAGAAACTTTGCTTACCCGGCTCCTGGGATTTGTCCATGAATAGGGAGTTCCTTTCTAGTACATTGCCGGGGAGAGACAAGCTTGTTATCTCCCCTACCACATTCCTGCTCCGCACTGATTGGCTGAGGGCAGTTCAGTGTGACACGAGGCTGAGAAGGGAAATACACCTAACCCCTCTGCAGAAGCTGCTAAAAAACGATCTAGGCTGTGCTCACATATGTTTACAAAGGAAGCTAGATACGACAGTGCAGTTTTAGTACAGAGTTTATTGAAGAGGAGGGCTGGTATTGCATACACCATTTTAGGCAGGAGAAAAAAAAAGAGTAAGGGAGGAAATAACATCAGGATTGGCTTCAGTCAGAGGCAGTAAAGATAGAAAATGCCTGGAACAGTTTTCTTATTATTTACTATATAAAATTCACTGAAATCAAAACATGGACAGTACAATGCATATGTTGTGTAAGAAGAACAAATATTTATCTACTTATATATGTGTTTTTTTCTGGGATAGTATGGCTGTTCCTGCTTTAATATTGGAAAACCCTGAATGGGTTATCATTTTAAGTGCTCGTTTATTTATAATTACACATCTATGAAATGCAGTTATGAATATTTTTCTGAACTAGAGCCTTAAATAGTTTTGCACTTGAAGATGTCCCTGTTTTCAATCCCAACAAGCTGGGAGGAATGGGTGTGTGATGTGATCGCTGTGCTGATCTGTGTTTGCCTGAATTCTCATGAGGCTTTGAGAGGAAGAAGAATCTGGATGTAATCTCTAGCCAGCTAAGGCAGCTTCAAAGTAACAGCTTCAAATTTCAGTCCACGGATATGTGGAGTGTGGCCGTAGCATATCTGGTAGGTAGCTGAAACTGGATATCGCTCCCTGACGGCACTTTTTATGTGATTATAATGCAAGTGAGCATTCATCTCCGAGTAAAAACTACAACAGAATACTGCTTTACAACATCGATGTTGAGCAAATGGGAGAAGCCCATAAGAAAGGGCATCATTATGTAACAGCATAGTGCACCCTCTCTATAGCCATGAATCCTCAAGCTTGAAAACTAACCATGATTTCAACTAGCTGGCTTGAGTGGTTTGGAAAAGTGGCTTAGGAAAATTGGATCCTTGGAATTACCACAGGAGCTGAGTTTACATTACTTTAGAGTAACTTTAATAATGATGCACCGTAGTGCGAGATAGCTACTTTAAGTGCGCAGCCAGGAATTGTGCACTGCCATAGGCCCCATCGCTATTGTTGTTCTCTTCCATGGGTAATGGCAGCCTGCTATTGGGCGTCTTCCTCTCTCCATAATGCAGATCCCACTATTTGGCAAATAGCATGTTTACGGCGCTACCTGAAACAATGAACAATCATAGTGCCAGTTGACCATAACTAAAGGCTCGTGCACACGTGCATCTTTTCCGCACGCCCAACCTGACGACATGACCAACCACATGACCAAGAGATTGGATGACTTGTATTTTCCATCCAACTCATTTGCATACTGCACATGCAAGCGGAATGACAGACTGTACAGTATAGCTGCATTCAAAATAAGTGCAAGCCATTCAAAGCCAGCTGCACGATATCAGCCTAACAGGCATGTGAGTCAATCTGCCTGTTGGATTATGCAAACTGACTATTGTCAATTGTTCGTCTAGTCCAGGCATGGGCAAACTCGACCCTCCAGCTGTTACGGAACTACAAGTCCCACAATGCATTTGCCTTTATGAGTCATGACTGTGGCTGTCAGACTCCTGCAATGCATTGTGGGACTTGTAGTTCCTCAACAGCTGGAGGGCCAAGTTTGCCCATGCCTGGTCTAGTCGTTTGTCATGCATACACGCGCCCAACTATCACCCAACAGACCAAGTTTGGATGATAGTTGGGCAGAAAAGTTGCATGTGTGTACGTCCCTTAACAGTGCTGTGACTAGTTTCACATTAGTTTATGACATATACGTGATCTCCCACACTCCCTGGTATGTTTGTAGACTCCACATATTGAATAATTTTGACAGCTGTTGATTTTGTGCTTTTTCTCAGTCATAAAACTATGAATAGTGAAATTATAACAGATTTCCAAAGCTATAATTAGGTTATAACATTGTAAATTTTATTAATTTCTAAATTCTTTGCCATTTGTTTTTATGACATGCAGGCATATGCGCTTAATAATAGGCTGTGCTGACTATGAGATGCGTGCTTGTGCACGTGGTCCTGAACTGCTACGTGCAGAATGCCCAACAATATCACATCTGGTTATTGTAAATCATGGAAGGCATTCCTACAAATTGTCAGTCTGAAGATCAAGCTAAGAACTTCTGCCTGATTGTGCTTTTTTCATACTGGATGCAAAATGGCATGCAACCCTGCTCTATTCCATATCATTCAATGCAGTCTCCCAACAGCAAGGCCTAAGTGATGCATATGATAAATCCGCATAGAGCATGCTGCAAATGAAAGTTTATTATTATTTAGTATTTATAATAGCACCGACATCTTCTGCAGAGTATATTGTCTTGTCGCTTAACTGTCCCTCAGAGGGGCTCACAATCTAAACCCTACCATAGTCACATGTCTATGTATGTATCATATAGTTCATGTATGGTAGTCTAGGGCCAATTTAGTGGGAAGCCAATTAACTTATCTGTATGTTTTTGGGATGTGGGAGGAAACCAGAGTGCTATGAGGAAACCCACGCAGGCATGGGGAGAACATACAAACTCTGTGCAGATGTTGCCCTAGCTGAAATTCGAACTGGGAATCCAGCGATGCAAGGCGAGAGCGCTAACCACTATGCCACCTTAAGCCTCCAAAGGTTGATCACATGACCAGGAGCTGCTGCAAGACAGATCTAGATTTTAGGCTCTATGAGTGCTGTTGCTTCTTGAGTTTGGATTGCATCATCTCCATGGTTCAGACTAGAAGGATGAAAAAGGAAATGAAAGCGCTCGCTCCAAAATCAGACAATTAATACACTCTCATAGAGCGATTAGTCTCTCAGTGTCCACTCAAAGGACTGTGCTAGTACAATACGTATTACAAATTGCCAGGTGCTGCAGTTAATGGTGGCCACTAATGATCCAATCTTTTTCATCCAATCTTACCATTTCTATGTAATGTAAGGTAACTACCTGAAGTATCCATTCAGTATATTCACTCAATTTACCCTTATACTACATAGATTTGGTAAGATTGGATGAAAAAGATTGGATCATTAGTGGCCACCTTAAGTCTCTGGGCTATATCCAGCAGTGTAGTAAGTTAGTATGCATATAATTGCACTCTTGGCATATCGCTCATACATCCACCTCGCCTCCCTTCATGAACTCACTCACCGGATGTTGGGGTCTTAATAAGACCAATCAGCGTCTTCGGGGTGTATGGCCCCCCTGTCGCCTCCCAGGCTCTCTCCTTCCCTTTCAGGCCGAGTGCAGGGTTGATCCGTAGCTGAGTCCTCTCTTCAGGCTTGGTGTAGCGTATAGAGAGAAAAACACAGGAAGATCAGCTTCCAATAGTGTAATTCTGTTTTATTAAAAATCCATTTAAAAACAGTTAAAATAGCGCTATGCAGTGTACAGTCGGGTGCTGGTGAAGTCCGGTCCCTTATGGCCGCCAATGACCCACACACCCTCTCAATGTTCACCGCTGTGCGCTCTATAGAAAAACGCTAATACGCCAGGCTTTATAAAGCGCACGGCGGTGAACATTGAGAGGGTGTGTGGGTCATTGGCGGCCATAAGGGACCTGACTTCACCAGCACCCGACTGTACACTGCATAGCACTATTTTGAACTGTTTTTAAATGGATTTTTAATAAAACAGAATTACACTATTGGAAGCTGGTCTTCCTGTGTTTTACTCTCTATACGCTATACCAAGCCTGAAGAGAGGACTCAGCTACGGATCAACGCTGCACTCGGCCTGAAAGGGAAGGAGAGAGCCTGGGAGGCGACAGGGGGGCCATACACCCCGAAGACGCTGATTGGTCTTATTAAGACCCCAACATCCGGTGAGTGAGTTCATGAAGGGAGGCGAGGTGGATGTATGAGCGATATGCCAAGAGCGCAATTATATGCATACTATTAGACTAGAAGGAGGTCAGCTTTGTCTGACTAAGAGAGCTTCAGCCCATAGCACTGACAGTTTGTGGTACAGGAAGTGACCAGTGTCATCCAGGAGGGGTCAGGGCTTGATCTCTCGAGTGACAGTGTGGGGCCAAGGCTGTATAGAGGCTAGAAACAGATTCTGTTGCTATGCTGGGGGAAGGAAGTCAGATAGAGCAGCACACCAATAGAAAGGCACAGAGTGGCTGGGGTAATTGGGAGAAAAATGCCCTTGGCCAGAGCTCAGTCAAACTGATCTGCTAAATGAATCGCTTGCAGACTCACCAAGGGGGACCGGGGACTGCTGTACACATGCTAGATTCTTGCCTGAGGCGGTCTCTGTCGGTCGCCACAGCCAAATCAACACTAGAATGTGTACAAGGCTTTAGATATAAACAAGCTCTGTCACTGTATGCCAACACAGATCTAGGAAAACCTTTGTGTCTGAACTGGGACTTAAACACTACTTACTTAGAAAGTGGCCATTTGCAGTTATAGGCACTGTGAGCACCCTCCTGGTATTTCACATACCTTCCCTCAAAAGAAAAATCCTGAGCTGTACTGGAAGTTGGAGCTCAAGGTAGTGGTCGGTATACACTTTCTGCTTCACTTATCTCTCTAGAAACAAAAAACAACCCCTACAATGGATAGCTAGAGGTCATCTCCTGCATCCATACATGGGAGTTTGTTGAGGACAAACAGACTGCTTTAAATCGGTGGTCAGCTTTTAGGCTAGGTTCACATTAGGCACTGTGTTCCCTGTAACAGCAGGAACACAACTGAATGGGAAAGCAGCACTTCGCGTTATACGCATATGGTCAATGAAAAGTATGCTTGGCTGTTACTGTAAACACACGTTTTCTGGAAACGCACTGCATGTGTTACGATGCCTCTTGCCGTTATACCACAACGCACCTGCTGCACTGTGAACGTCACATAGATTGTGAATTGCAGTGTTAAAAAGCAGCCATAAGGCTGCACCGCAACTCACCACTGTGAACCTAGCCTTATTCTAACATTGCATTTTCAAGCCTGGCTGTAAATGCTCTATGCTGCTTTTGTCTGAGTGGCAACAGAATATGCAAAACAAAATTTATGCTAAATTCAGCTCATGAGAGTAATAAAAATAGACACCAAGGTCTTTAGCACGTGTTGTGGTTAATTCCTTTTTCCATTTACTTGCATATATTTTAGCTGTAAAACTGGAGCATGAAATTACAGATTACGCTGTCAATGTAGCAGCAAATTTGACACATTAGAAGAAATGGACATAAAATGGCATGTGTACAAAATTCTAAAAAAAAATCATGGTCAAGTGTATTTGAGCACAGAACTGTCCGCGCTCAGCAGCTGCAAGAGCAGCAAGCCAGATGGCACGGAACTACAAGCGCCATGCTTGCCATTGCACTCTTGTGTGATGATATTGTCCATACAGCAGTGATGTGCAGCAGTCCACAGCAGCCAATCATAGTCAGCAGTTCTATGTGGTCATGGTAATGAGAGCTGTAGTCAGCAGTTCTGTGTGGTCGTGGTAATAAAAGCCGATTTCTAGTGGTGTGCTATGGTTAATCACGCTCTAAGTTGGAATTTATTACATGAAAACCAGTTGAGGTGCAGTGTAATAAACTTGCTATGTGGGAGAATTTGGAAAAAGTAGTGAATTTGATGACATTGGGCTCTATTCACAAAACTTCTCAAACATGACTTATTATCACCTAATTAATAAAAATAAGCTTTCATCACATTTACAAGCAAAATAATCACTCAAAGTAAGTTGTTCCTGATTAACTTCATTTCAGTATTACTTTTCTTACCTTAATTATATTATTTTTTTGCTCTTTGGGAGCTTAAAAATGTAACTTAGATAAGGTGGAACCAGGTGAAAAAATCTTTGTGAATCATGCCCAATTTGTTAGATGTGAACTACTGTAACTACTACAAATCATGGGGCTCCCCAGCAAAACATGGAGGGGGCCCAATGTTCACACTCCTTCTCTTGCCTCCCCATGGTGCCCTCCACGGCCTTGGGGTCCATCTCACAAGACAAGGGTCATAAAACAAGTGTGGCCATCATTTTCACACCCATAACAAGTGTGGCCACAAAAACACCTGATCTGAAGTATAGTCCCCTGTATCGGAGGAAAGGTTGGTTAGTGCTCTGGGCCCCTCCTGCGATTGCACGGGCTGCTCCCCTCTAGTTACTCCCTTGACGCCCTCATATTCTCACACAACAGCTAACATGATGGATTTGTATTTCCTAGAAGGGTGAATCTGCTTTTTCCTGATGACGCTTTGTAATGTGTTTTGTCCTTTGTCCTAAATTGTGAATTTATTTGAATAAAGAATGATCCTAAAAGTGTTTTTATTGGGATGCACCCTCTCTGTTTCTTTGCTGTTCAGTTTTGTGCTGACTAGAAAAGTAGATTGCTTCTTCCTGATGGCGAGCACTGAATAAATATAACATGTACAGTTGATGGTCTCAAGAAAAACATGCATCATTTAGTAAATTAGAGTTGACTCAAGGAAAGGCATTTTCAAACAGGGACCTTGTTGCAGAGGTGAGAATATGGCAGATTGAATCAGGATATTGTTGCTGCTGTCGGTACATTGGTCTAATCACCAGTTCCTACTCTGTCACTGGACTCACTGTATACACGTTCTTAGTGAATGACCTGTGTTTTTACTTCTGGATACATAGTAGAAAGCACATTCACTGTGTAAGGATAGTTGACACCAGTTTTCATTATACTGCACATATAGAAGGAAATGCATGTTAAAGTAGCTATACCGGTACTTCCTTCTCTCACATAGTACCTGCATTCTTCTTAGCTGTCCACAAAGCACCGGATGTTTTTTGCTAGAGCAGTTTAGATGGTGAAAGCTGATTCCTACAGAGAACACCTTCACTTTGTTACTATTTTGTACATTTGAATGAATGAAGTTCATGGAACTATGAAATGTTTGGGACTTTTTTTACTGCTAGCACCAAGAAACAGTATAATAACATGCTTGGATTTGCTTAACACAGCAGTGACTTTCTAATCATTGTAGCTCATTCTGTCTAATCATTGTAGCTACAAAATAAAGTAAAAAAAAATATACAACGCAAAAGTCAGACCCTCACTAGACGTTCCCTGTTATAACAAAGGGCAACAATAGGCATATATTTCCCCACATACAAACTCTATTATTATTATTATTATTATTATTTAGTATTTTTATAGTGCCGACATCTTCCGCAGCGATGTACAGAGTTTATAGTCTTGTCACTGACGCTCAGAGGAGCTCACAATCTAATCCCTACCATAGTCATATGTCCATTGTAGTCTTGAGCCAAGTTTGTTGGAAAGCCAATTAATTTACCTGTATGGTTTTTTTGTGTATGGGAGGAAACCATAGTGCCTGGAGGAAACCCACACAGACACGTGGAGAACATATAAAGTGTAGTACACCTGAATATGCAGCTTAGGGCACCGTTTCAGAAAAAAATAATATTAAGGAACGGTAAGGGGTGCAGAGAAGGGCTACTGAGTTAGGCAGGGATCACACTTTTTGCCGCAATGTGAAATCACAAGTAGTGCTTTCCTATGGGGCCGTCTACGATTCTGTATAGGGTTTAAAAAATCTACAACCTGCACTACTTTTCCTCACAATATGATTCCTCACTGAAACAGAGGGATCTATTCCTACAACATACACAGCACACTCAGTCACAGCCAAACACACATATCGTGTGGCAAAACGCTTGCGGGGAATCATCTGCATGTCCCTCAGACACAAGTGTGATCTCTTCCTTATTAAAGACCTTTTATATGATAAGCCTAGCTGAATAAACTGTGATGATTTACTCTTGAGATTAGGAAATTAGCGTGTACTTGAACTCTGGAACTCTGTTGTAAACAAATGCTCTGGAAAAGCTCTCTTCACAAGTCATATTCCACATATACCTTACCTTACAGGGGAGCAGCAGAGATACAGCGATAACCCTTTAGTATCTGCAACAACTATCAGCATGTCAGATCTTTAGTGATCCCTGACACCTGAGCATCTCCCGATCGCATTGTTCTTACATCCCCTCCATCTACGGCAGGGGTCTCATACTCGCGGCCCGCGGGCCATTTGCGGCCCTCGATACAATATTTTGTGGCCCTCGCCAGCAAAAGCTTGCTTATAGTTTGCTTCAGTGCTCCCAAGTAATCCGCCGCATCCCGGCCACTAAACAAGGGCTGCAAAGCCCCCAAATCGCCCGGGGGGCAATCCGCCGGCATTTCCTGGAAGGGGCAGAGCTTTCAGCTTCAGCTCTGCCCCTCCTGACGTCAATCGCCGCACAGATCGCCGCCTCTCCCCGCCCCTCTCTGTGAAGGAAGAGTGAGAGGGGCGGGCAGAGGCGGCAATGCGCCGCGATTGTGAAATTCCTTATGCGGCCCAGCCTCATCCTGACTTTGCCTCCTGCGGCCCCCAGGTGAATTGAGTTTGAGACGCCTGATCTACGGGAATCCCCTCTCCACTGCATGAAGCTTGTTCTCCCTCCGCCCCCGCAGAGCAACAGATACGTCGCTAGCCTGAAGGCTGATGATGCATCTGTAAAGCGTCAGCAGTGCTCTGTCACTCAAGGGATTGTGTACCGATACCTGCCGGGCAACAGAAATCCACTGGTGTGTACGGGGTATTTGTCATTACTGAAATTCTATTTTATTTTCACACACAAATCTCTGCAGGATTCACACAGTAACGTTCAGTAAGGATGTGGTAACCTGCACATAAATTACTACTGCGGTTATTGCACATTACTGAACATCTGCCCTCCGTATTTAAATAGTAAGTGTGGAGGTTCTCCAACTCCCAGCCCTCAAGGCATACAGGGATAGAGGCTGATGAGGAGCAGGATGAGAGGTCCAGTAAGCAATATTTTGTCATAAAACAGGTAGTTTAGTTTTATAAAAGTAACCACTATATACCGTGTAAGGAGATAGGGGTGTAGATGTCCAAATAATCTTAAAAATCATCCATATACTTTAATAATTACCTTGAGGACAATTCATAGGTCAATCTCACACACAGAGCTCTGTAGCAGTAACATATCGTTTATAAATCACTAGCACATGTGGTGGTAATGTTATCCAGTGTGGTTGCTGTTAACTGTGTTACCCCAGGAGCTATTTGTATTGTAGATACTACAGTCTGCTGCTTTGTAGCGGGTGTGACACAGTTAAACTAGCCATAGACTTCTAGATTGCCACACAAATTAGCAAAATGATGGAACCTTATCAGAGAGCGATCTATTCCTGCCACACACACAGCACATGGCTTTCCATTAAAAATACATCAAACCGCAGCGGTGCGCAATGCAATGAAATGGTATGGCCCATCAATTAATATTGCTTCTGCCTGACAGAAATTTTCTGGCCTGTCCAATTGATATTTTTGAGTGAATTTTAGGTCAAAATCAATCGAAATTCAATCGATTGGACATGTTAGAGCAATACATTTCTGCTAGATTCGTCAGAGTGAGTGACGATTGTTAAGTATATTGCCACCTTTCCGGCTGGTACACACATTAAGTAGGATTTAAGAATGTTCTTGTAATCATGCAGAACTGTCCCCCTGCTGGTTAGAACTGTTTTAGAATAAATGCTTTAATAAATCTGGCCAATTGTGTTTTGATTGGCCAATCTTATCACTTCCATGGAGTATGAGAGCTTACCTACACGATCTGTTTTTGTTTCCAAAATCTGTTGGTATAATTGGCCAGTTATTGAACAGCCAAAGTTAGATGTGTGTATCATACTTTAGCAACACTGTATAACAGCACATCAGCATGAAACCTATTGAAAATTGTTCAGTGCACTACTCAAAGCATTGCAATGCCTGAGGCCCTGGCATGTTTTTATGTAGGCACACACTCCACATAACAATGAAATAGTAGTAGACTGTGTAGTTTTCTTCTTCCTCTCATTTTATAAAGCATGTTTACTACAGATTTAGTTTTACAATTAAGAATTGTTTAAATTTGTTTAAAGAGACACTGAAGCGAAAAAAAAAAAATGATATTATGATTTGTATGTGTAGTACAGCTAAGAAATAAAACATTACGATCAGATACATCAGTCTAATTGTTTCCAGTACAGGAAGATGTAAGAAACTCCAGTTGTTATATCTATACAAAAAAGCCATTAAGCTCTACGACTTTCAAAGTCGTGGAGAGGGCTGTTTTCTGACTTTTATTATCTCAACTGTTGGTTAATTTTTTACTTTTCCTCTGCCAGAGGAGAAGTCATTAGTTCACAGACTGCTCTGAAAGAATCATTTTGAATGCTGAGTGTTGTGTAATCTGCACATATTAGAGAAAGATGCAGTGTTAGAAAAAACACTATATACCTGAAAATAAAAATATGAGAATATTTTCTTTGCTGCTAATCTTCTAGTAATTATTCATGGTACACAACCAATTCATTATATCATATATTTTTTTTCGCTTCAGTGTCTCTTTAAATTAGATTGCAGTGGTTATAGCTCCAAGTACATTTTTCCAGACCAGTTCAATGATATTTGATACTGTGAGGAGGTCGACTTTAGTTACCTGTTTGTTTCCAAACATCTTGCTCTTCACGTTTAATTTATTTTCACAATTCTTTGTTTCAAGTTTATTGTAGAAAAAGGTGTCAGGGGTATCAGGCTACTCTTATCACATTACCAGGGCCGGGCCGAGGCATAGGCTGGAGAGGCTCCAGCCTCAGGGCGCAGTGTAAGAGGGGGCGCATAATTCATTCATCTGTCATTCCTAATTGTGTTTGAAGCAGAAAGAAATAAGAAAAGGGGATACATGGCAGTGACTGCAAGCCAGATAACTACATATTAAGGTGTTGGGAAGGTTGTGGGCCCTGTGGCACCTCTTAGTCTAATAGCAATCAGTGTGTGACGGCTGGGGTGGGGGGGATGGAGGGGCGCACTTTGGTGTCTCAGCCTTGGGTGCTGGAGGACCTTGTCCCGGCTCTGCACATTACCATTTGTGTGAAGCACCAACACACACTGATGCTGGTCAAAACAACTGCTATGCAGAATGTTCCTGTCCTCAAGGCACGCGGAACAAATGTTTGTGGTGGGCATACATGGTCAGAGGCTGGAAAGAACAATAGCTAGATTGCATGGCTGCTGACTTCAGCTCCAATGCTGGGGATACACGGTACGTTTCTGTACCGTGTATCGACTAGCTGATCCGGCCAGCTGATAATATTCAGCTGGCCCGATCAAGCCCCGCCGGCGGACAATGGCAGAGAATCGAGCACTGATAAGGAAGCGCCAGCGGTGACGAGCGGCAATCGATCCGCGCGCACTAATCGGCCGCTGGATCGACCCGTGTATTCCCAGCATTATAAAGCCCCATCTACACGATACGATTCTTTGTGTGATTTGATTACAATTCTATTTACGTATGGTGGCCCTGATGTGTCATTAAGAGATGGAATCTTAAATCATTGCCCCAAAGGCAGGGCAGATGTATTGTGGCTTGTGAAGTTTCAGATAACTGCAGACTTTACGGAGACTCACCAGTGGATTTGCAGGTTGAAAATTGGTGTTATGCTAAATACACACAATGCAATTTCCAGTCCAATTGACGGGAATCAGACAATTATTTCTAACATGTCCAATCTGCTCCTGTTCAATTTTGCAATGGTATAGTGGAAAAATCGATCCAGTTATCGGGAGCAGTTTGGACATGTACACATGATACAACTTCCCATTAGATAGACTGCCGATTGGATGGGAAGTTGAATCTAATGTACCAGCATTAGTATGCTCAGGTATTCCATTGACCCCTACACTGGCTGTAGATATGGGCTCACCCAAGGCATTGAGTCTAAGTGGCTATGGGTCCACACCAGAGCTCCCTACAAGGGATGATGGGCTGCCATCACTGGTGGGAGACACACTGTTTTTTTGTCTAGTAGCCACCAGGTCATGGACAAAAATATTGGGAGATCAAATCCAGAGAATCAATATTGATCAGCTTGTAGCAACCTACATGATGCAGTGTCCTTCCCACACACTTATTTTAGCTGGGTGGGATGAAGCTGTAGTTGAGTGGCAAAAAAGTAGGTGTGGTCAAGAGTGGGTGGTGCCAATGGCAACATATTTAGTATGCCAATGTTCCAGTGCCCCATTTGGAAAAAAAATATTTCCTTTGCCCTCCTTACAGTTTCTAGCCGTTTTTAAAGTACCGGCATATCCTAAATATGCAGTGTCCTTGTATTGTGGCCAGTACAGCACACTCAAAAATCACTCATATTTTTTAGCATTCCCTCAAGTGAGTAACAGCTCTGTTGGGCCCCGATTATGTCCCCCCCGCCCCCCTGCATTGCCGTGCCAAATAAAGGTATAGAGAGTCTGAGACCATCTGTGACCGCTAATGTATTGGTAGGGTGCATTGAGGAAAATCGGCTGGGTGAGACATTCGATAAAAAAGGATGGGAGGAATGCTGTGATCTCATCACTTGGTCCAGCTGAAAATTGCTGGATTAGGTGACTGCATTCCTCGTACATAAACATATACTTTAAACTTTAGACTGTAGGTGAAAGGTAAGCATACAGCCAGCTTACCATCCACAGACTAGCCCCTAGACCCCACCCCGCTTCAGCCAACAAACTCTGGCCAATGGTGTGCCAGGGTAGCAGTACAAAGGGATTTCTACATTCTCCTCTGGATTAGTTGTTACTTGACACTTATCCAATTGGCAGAAAAGATTGAAATCTGGTGGATCAAGTTTTAAAGTGACCAAATATCTTTTGTCAATAGATCGTTAACTGCAGTGGCTCAAACTGACATACACACAGCATAATCACTGACCTTCCTGTCTAAAATCCATACATTTCAGTCTATGCACCAGAAGTATTTTAACTAAAATCAATCAATGTGTGGCTTTCTATTGCTAGTGCACAAGCATACACAGTACTGTCTCTCGATGCGATCAGGATCTTCTGCTCATTCATTTTCAGCTCATTATGTGCTTGAAATCATTTGAACACTGTCACTCAATTTGAGAGAATGCCAAAGACTTCCTCCACTGATTGCTTGAAATCAATTTTCCCCACAAAACTGTATGTGGTCACTTTAAGACTATATGTCGTTCTTATGGATTTGAATTGGAATACTAAAATTAAAGAGCTGTGAATAAAGCTATCTTCAGCTGTATTTTTTCCACTTAGTGAAAACAGCTATGGGTGATGTCAGATCCAGCACTGAAAACACAGCGAGCCCTGGCAGAATGTAATACAGCTGCAGTCCAACATGATGCTGAAATGGGGTTGTGAGAGCATAAAGGCTTTCCGTATTCCCAGGGCGCACAACTGCTTGCGGCCTTGGCTTTGATCTCTTCAAAGGCTGCTGCCTCCTCCTAGATGGGGGAGACTTGGCTGCCGTTCGCTTGCATTGAAAAAAGGCAGAGGTCTCTATTCAGGCAGAAATCAATCACTGTGCAGGAACAATTAAGTGTAATTCAACCATCATGGAACCAGGATGAGATTATGGGTTTGTTACCTGAGTGACTGCGTGGAGATGGGGAGCAGAGGCCTGCTGCTGACACGCCACATTCTGATGACAATAATAGGCCCATGAGTGATGTGACGGGCGGAGGGGGGAGACACAATGACAAATCATGGTCATGCTGTCCAGCCGAGCAGAAAATGAGGTTACAATTGAGAGATAATGCTTGCATATGTAACCGTATTTTTACAAGCTGGGCAACTTCAGGGAATGAATACAATACACCCCCGATTCACTACCATGCAAAAAGTGACTGCCAACTTCCTCAAGGTTGGCTATAGGTTTGCCGTTCATATGTCCATGTATGTTTATATACTCTAAATGTACAGACGATAAGTGCATTGCTCTCAAAGTGTTAACTATTGATGTCCGAAGTGATTGCTTTAGAGTAGACCATTTTATGTCTGTATAGGCATTCCCTGTCTTCTGCACTTAAGTTACAGTAGGACAAGACAAATAAAATTTATATTGCACTTTTCTCCTGGCGGACTCAAAGCACCAGTGCTGCAGTCACTAGGGTGCACTGTGTTAAGGAGTCTTGCCCAATGTCTCCTTACTGAATAGGTGCTGGCTTACTGTACAGAAAGCTACTAGCTACTGTACTGCAACAAGCTATTGGCAGGGCCAGACATTTTTTAGCTGACTGTTATGTTCCCTGGTACCTCGTGTCTCTCCTCCTGTTTTAGTATACAAAAGTTGCAAGTCTATTCTTGGCTTTATGTCTTTTTAAAGATGCTTTATTTTTTTTAGTTACTTTCAATGACCACACACACACACGCGCACGCACGCACGCACGCACGCACGCACACACACACACACACTCTCTCTTTATCTCCCCCCCTCTCTATCTCCCTCTCTCTCTCTCTCTCTCTCTCTTCCCCCAAAAATGGTTGTTGATCAGTTGAAAAACGGTTCCTACTGAGAGCAATAAGGCAACATGGCAGCCAGGTTCTTGCCATTATTACTATGACATACAAATGGCAGCCTCCTTACCATACTTCTACATACAGTACATTTATATAATATGCTGTATGGGCACACATTCAAATCATTCAATTTTATTTGTTTAAATACCAAACAGAAGCAAAATGTAACAATAGATATGTTGTTAATGCTCACAGCATGAATCCTTTAGCTAACGAACATGTTGCACCTACCTGCTCACATGCCATTGGAGAAGCTGAAATAGTATTCACTGTACTGTGGGAAAGTGAAGCAAAGTGACCAATCAGGAATTTGGATCTGGTCACGTGCTCCTCGTGTGCACCAGTTTTGCTCCAATTCTCCTGGTGCTGGTTTTGATAAGTCTCCACCACCGTGGAGGAGGAAGACATGTCATCACGGAGGCAGTCCTCTAACAAGTTACAGAAAATAGTCAGCAACAGTAGCCAATCAGGTGTCTTCATTTACCAGTGTGCGCTAACATCATACAATAACAGCTGGAATAAATATGTTTGTATGGATAACACTCTTTTCTTTCCTCCAGCTTTTGTAAATCAAACCCTTTGATCTGCATGGCTCAGTTACACTGCCAGTTCCTCATAAATTAATTGGCCACAATTTAACAAATAATGGTTAACATGCAAGTTTTTGTTCAACCAAATAATGTTTTTAATTATAACCACTTAAAATGTGTAAACTTTTCCTCCTCCTGCTTGAAACAGTAATGTTCTGTGTCAGTGTTGTGCCTTATCTAGTGTATTAAAAGGGAATACTCATTTTTTAAAGATTTTTCTTAAATGGACAGGGATTGTGGGAACGTAAGCCAAGCCCTAACCCCTTGATACATGTTATATTAATGACACGTCCTAGCACCAAAATCCTGGTCATGCTTGTCATAAGATAATGTGCAAAGCCTGCGTATCTTGTCTTCACAACCATAAAAATTACAAGTAGGAAATCCTTACTAGCCAGTTGCAGCAAAAAGTGCCAATTTACTCCTTTATCCCTCTAGGGAATGGCCAATTAGGAAAACACGCTTTAGAAGCTTATTAGGTTGGCAGTGTCTAGCAATACTTGATAAAGCTTTGTTGTGGCATGTTTGTCTCCAGTAAGTAGATGTGCAGGCCAAAGCACGAACAAGTTTAACAAAGGTGGTCATTAAGCTGGAGCCATGAATGATGTTTCCGGCAACCATTACATGCACAACTGACACCAGATCAGATAGAGGTAGACGTTCTCCTACGACGCCTTCATGGTTTTGGTTCATTGTATTGAATAGGAAAGACAAAACAGGTGTTGCCATAGTCCTATATTATTTTTATTGTTGTTGTTTGATGCCATGATAGTAATATTAAAAAGAAATATGTATTTGTAGTGGAAGTAGAAGCGGTAGTTGCTGTCGTAGTCACTTCTTGGATTGTATAGATTCTCTTAGCTTATTCATCTTTTACTTTGTAATTTCATTTTCAACCTTTTTTTAAACTTATTTTTCTGTTTATTGCTCCTGTTACTTGTTACCCTTTCACAGACACAAAAAGGAGAGAAAATTCATTGGGGACACAGTAACATTAATCAGGTATTTTCTAATCCTTTACTACATTTTTTTCAATAATCATGTAATAATTTTAATAATGCATATTAAAACAAGAGATATGTATGCATCCTGCATCTCTCCCACTGGAGAGATTGTATTTCACTTCCTGTTATCTGCAGCAGGAAGTGAGCAGAAATCTCTCCTGCACAGTCTTGATACCAGTAATAACATGGCACCAATCCACCTCTCACTTAATCCATAACCTCAGTGATGTCACACATACATTTACTGACTCCTATTGTTTGCAGTCATGTGACCACGTATTCTCACTTCTGTTCTGGAGGTGAACACTGTGTCTAATGATAATGACAGGCTCCCTCCCTTTATTAGGGGATTAGGGGCGGGCTGTGGTCTAGGGGTCCTAAAAGGTACAGCGACTCGCCTTGGGACCCAGCCTGAAAAGAAAATATGTGTATGCTCATTTTTTTTCTCTATTTTGAACAGCCTCCTTTGCTTTTCCGGGGGTAGAGAAGAAGGACACGCTGCATTGTTAGTAAAAGGTGGAACTAGGCATTAAGTTATGTAAATGCCTAAGAAATATCAGCTTGCTAGTAGACAGACTATCAACATTGAATATAATGGAAGTCTTTTGAAACCATAATGCTGGGAACTCAGGATGCAATTTCCTGTCCGACGGTGGGAATTGGGTGATTATTTCCGACGTGTCCGATCCGTTTCCAATCGAGAAAGGGATCAATTTTGCAAAGTTATCATCAGAAAATCTATCCGTTTATCGATTGGGAGCAGTATGGACATGTGTACACGCGCCATATTCCTGTCCTATCACCCATCGATAGTATAGGAAATTGCATCGTGTGTTCCCAGCATACTATTTTCAATAGATGTTATGATGGTAATATCAAGCAAAGTTAGATCAGATACATAGGTTCTTAATGCAATTGGCTGGTCCAAGTGTGAGCGCATCGGGTGCCGCAGGTATAATCAGTGCATGATCGGCGTTTTCCATAGCTTTGTACTACATCGGGTAGTATGAAGTTAGCAGCTGCAGCAGTCAGATTGATGTTAAGCAGGCAATACATGCATCATTTTTTTTCTAGCAGATTCAATCATTGATTAAATGTGCTAGAAGTCTACACGGTCACATTGATCAAAAATTACATTTATTTGTGGCAAATATCGAAATTATGACTGGACCAGATGGAAAATTTCAGCCGATTGGACGTGGTGGGGATGAGGTGGTGGATCTTCAGCCCATAACATTGTACTGTATCAAACAGTAGATCAAACTGAAGATCTATCGAGCCGCAGAGTTGCACGGTAAAATTTATTGACAATCTGTGTACCGTTTATGGGGGATTCAATCCCTCTAAAGCTTAGTAACCACGTCGCGATTTTCCCAACGATTTTCCAGTCGACCGATGATTTTTTGAGCGCTGTGCATGACCACGCAACGTCGCTTAGCGTCGCATCACAATAACGACCTTCACGGCAGATCGGATAGCGAAGATCCTAGATGACTCCCATGCAAAGTACTGCGATTGCTTGAAGTCTCTTTCACTCCCGGCGTGCATCGTTGTGTGGCGTCGTCAATGGGGACGTTGCACGGCCTGTTGGGCGATGAGTACACAGCTTCAGATTAAAATCAGAGAGGAATTGAACTGTTGGGTGACAATCTCAACATGTATGGGCACCTTTGATCAGTATTTCTGCAGTGGTAGCAAAAGTACAATCTGTAATAGCTGGTACACATCAAGAGCGCTTCTGAGCACTTTTAAAAACTAAGGTATTTGTATGGGATGGATCACACCAGAGAGATGTGATTTTTTCCCCAAACTCAAACACAGGTCCTGCAGCATTTTGGATTACGCCTCAATGTAAAAAACAGGAAAAGTAGAAAATCGCTCTAAAAAAAGACTAAAACAGAGCGATTTTGTGTTTTTTTAGCCAAAGCTGTTTACTTCCAGGTCAAAGTGTACAAAAGTAAAAAATCGCTATACCAAAACACTACAAACATTGTTAGGCATAACTAGAAAATCGCTGGGCACATGCCTGGAATCGCTTAGAAAAAAACGCTTCACAAAACACTTAGCGATTTTTGGTGTGCACTAACCCTAAGATATCATCCTGTTTTTTCCCAAACATTATGAGATCTCCTGCCCCTCTTCCCTCTGGCTCCTCATAGACATAAACATGCACATTTCTTCAAATAATGAATGAGTATGCCCTTCCTTCCTGAGAGATCAGTGCTTGCCGGAACACACACTGCATGTCTGACAACCATCTCAAGTCTATGCTGGGCTACATGACTGCACATCACAGGCCTGATGCTATGCTGGGCTACATGACTGCACATCACAGGCCTGATGCTATGCTGGGCTACATGACTGCACATCGCAGGCCTGATGCTATGCTGGGCTACATGACTGCACATCGCAGGCCTGATGCTATGCTGGGCTACATGACTGCACATCGCAGGCCTGATGCTATGCTGGGCTACATGACTGCACATCGCAGGCCTGATGCTATGCTGGGCTACATGACTGCACATCACAGGCCTGATGCTATGCTGGGCTACATGACTGCACATCGCAGGCCTGATGCTATGCTGGGCTACATGACTGCACATCGCAGGCCTGATGCTATGCTGGGCTACATGACTGCACATCGCAGGCCTGATGCTATGCTGGGCTACATGACTGCACATCGCAGGCATGATGCTATGCTGGGCTACATGACTGCACATCGCAGGCCTGATGCTATGCTGGGCTACATGACTGCACATCGCAGGTCTGATGCTATGCTGGGCTACATGACTGCACATCGCAGGTCTGATGCTATGCTGGGCTACATGACTGCACATCGCAGGCCTGATGCTATGCTGGGCTACATGACTGCACATCGCAGGCCTGATGCTATGCTGGGCTACATGACTGCACATCGCAGGTCTGATGCTATGCTGGGCTACATGACTGCACATCGCAGGCCTGATGCTATGCTGGGCTACATGACTGCACATCGCAGGCCTGATGCTATGCTGGGCTACATGACTGCACATCGCAGGCCTGATGCTATTCTGAGCTACATGACTGCACATCGCAGGTCTGATGCTATGCTGGGCTACATGACTGCACATCGCAGGTCTGATGCTATGCTGGGCTACATGACCGCATATCGCAGGTCTGATGCTATGCTGGGCTACATGACCGCATATCGCAGGTCTGATGCCAGGCATTGGAATTCCACTGGCAGATATTTCAACAATACTTTTGGCTTTGTTTGTTCTGGCTAAATCTGAAAGGTAATTACTACAGCAAATAAAATATTGCCACATGTACAGACATGCCATTTTTATATTGATTTTCCACAGTGTAATGTGTTGGCGGTGAAGTCGTCTTAGGCTTTGTGTGCCAAACACAGAACTCTCACATTCGTACATTTCAGGCAGATTAAGCCATTTTTAAATCAACAGAATCCCCTGTAATTGGTTAATAATGTCTGATTGCTTTGGTGAGTGGTAGAAGGGTTTGGACTATAGTAAGATGATGCTGCAGTGCATTGAGGTACATGTAACTGGGGGTAAGAATACAGCCTTAGACCACATTCACAGTGGCCGTTGTGTTTCCCGTTACAGCAGGAACACAATGAATCAGGACAGTGGCACCACATGTTATGCTCGGATTGAGTATGGTACAGTGAAGCATACAGTCAATGAAAAGTATCCTTCACTTCTACTATTAATGCACGCGTGCACCTCACTGCAATCCATTACACCGCAATGCCCCCGCTGCACTGTGAATGCCGCATTGCAATGCAGTAAGCCACGTTACAAAGCAGTTGTTAAACCGGACCACAATGCAGTGCACCACTGTGAACGTGTCCATAATATCTTGTTGCTTGTTGCTTTCAATAACGCCTCTCCTAATCCCAGCGGAACATTGAGACACTCCCTTTCTCTAATGCAATAGAAACATTAAAGTGGATCCGAGATGAACTTTTACACATTGCATAATTGTTTTCCTTTCCTATTGTTTATAGGGCATTCCTCAAGCCAAATACTTTTTTGTTTTTGTTTTAATTCTCTAATTCCCTATAAACTAAACCAGCCACGCCCACAGGTTTTCAGAGAGCCAAGGCACTTTCAGACAGTAGCAATGGCTCATGGGAGCCCAGTCTGGGCAGGAGGAGGGGGAGGTATTATTAGCCAGAGATTTCAGAGGCAGAGGGGAGGAGGGAGGAGGAGGGGGATTAGGTTTTTTTTGCTCAAGATGCAGATAAGCCTGTCTCTGTGTAATGTGTACAAACAACATGGCTGCTGTCATTGTATCACAGGAACAAATAATCATATTCTATTAAAGCTGTTTGCAGCTAGATTTGCTGTGTAAACTATCTAAACTTTAGATAAGATATATAGACAAGTTACTTGTTATAGTTAGTTTTTCATCTCAGATCCGCTTTAGAACAAAAATCTAATAAAAACAAGGATGATTTCTATTGGACATTAAATGGCAGTGTATGTTCTTTCATCAGACCAGTGGGGGAAGGGAAGGGAATGGTCAGTAGAGGCGCTTGATAGACATTCTCATAGCTTTGTACTGCATCAAGCTGTATAATGCTAGCGGCGACAGTGTAATCCTTCTGGTGACTGATATTTCAGGCTGTAACCTGATGGGCAGCACAGTGGCATAGGAGATAGCACTCTCGCCTTGCAGCACTGGGTCCCTGGTTTGAATCCCAGCCCAGGCACTATCTGCACGAAGTTTGTATGTTCTTCCCGTGTCTGCGTGGGTTTCCTCTGTGCACTCCAGTTTCCTCTCACATACCAAACACATACAGTCAAGTTAATTGGCTTCCCCCTAAATTGTCCCTAAAGTACGATGGACATATGACTATGGTAGGGATTAGATTGTATGCTCCTCTGAGGGGCAGTTAGTGATATGACTATATACACTCTATAAAGCACTTCAGATGTCGGCACTATATAAATACTAAATAATAATAATAATAATAATAATAATGGAATACTGAGTGCTTCACAGCAGTAACCAGGGAAACAATAGACACAAGTCAGGTGTTGATAGTTTCCTTGGTCTAAACTTATCTAATGGTGTATGGTAGGTTTAACCTGGCTTGTTCATGTTCAGACCTGACAATATTGACAGGATACTGGAAACAAATAGCCTTTTTTTTTTTTACATCATTAGATATTTATTTCACGTACCTATAGATGTAGGGAAGAAAGAAATATGTAAAGGCCTTTGTATTTTCTTTCCCTGAAAGATAATACAGGGTACTATGCCTGGCCTTCAAGACTCCATGCATAATCAAAGAGGGCAAATAGTAAAATAAATAAATGAACTAAAACGAAATGAAATAGCAACAGCAGGAGTGTGAAGATGCACCGATGAGGAGTTTAGTACACAGGGCCGCATTTACCTTTTATGATGTACAGGCAAAGACATCAGAGGCGTGAGAGATGCTTTGAGTTACAGATCTTCAAACAATATAAGTCAAAACAAAAAATCAATCCCTCTGGTCCCTGGGAGCAGTTATCTGGAGATAAAAGAGAAAAATAAAGTTATGCTAAAGCAGTGAGGGGAAAGGAACAGACATGCCAAGGGTACACAGAGCATGAGCAGCGCTGAAGTGGACCTCATATGAGCCAACATCAATGAATTTTTATCTCATCAAAAAAGTTCAGGCTTGCCAACTCGTTTCAGCAAGGCTACAATCTGCTTCAGGGCTGCCCGGAGCTTTGGCTTCAGTAAACTTCTCTTTTTTCCCCCTATCCTTTTTTCACACTTCTCAAATATAATCACATAGGAATTATGTTCTAAACTACTGAAGGCATAAAACTTTACTGAAGTCAGGTTCTATCAAAAACACAGCCGACAAATGACTTATTCTCAGCGCTAGCAGTTCATTGATTTTCAGGGTAATTTTCCTGTTCGGGCAATGTCAACACTATCCTTGACTAACTGAGATTCTTTGGAAGCATCACATAAATTGTATTGTGTATTTACCAAACTTAAAGCTATTCTAAAGTCAAATAAAAACAAAACAAAAAACAGCAACGGTATGCTGCCATGCCTGCTGCTACACGACCATATAGCTCACTCCTTTATGGAAAACAGCAGTGAAAGTTGAAGGGCAATGCTGAACTAGACAGCACTAGTCCTGGTGTGTTTGTTTAGTAGGGCTTTTAAATTTGATTTTGCCTGTAGTTAGTTCAGGCTTCAGAGCTAGGGAACTTGGGAAGTTGCAATTCGATGCTGGTCAGAAGCGCTAGTTCTAATTTACCCGACGGGAAAACACTGGCGCTGGAAGATTAAAAGCTCCTAGATGCGTTACAACGTAACACTCTGGAACGCTTTGTCTAATGTGAAAGAAAACATGAAGGTCAAATAGGCTTTCATGTTACCTTTCTAACTACATCCTAGGAGCGATCCGTCAAAACGCATGGATCAGCTCCCAGTGTGAAAGAGCCTTAAAAGAGTTTCTGAACCAGACTGTGTATGTAGATTGAGGCTGCTTTCCCAGTGGGACGTTACAGGCGCACGTTAGAGCAGCCTGTAACGCACCCCCACTGCACAGCAATGAAAAATCAATGGGCTGTTCACAATGCCCATGTTGCGTTACACAGTAACGCTTCATGTCAAGACAACGTACTGCATGCAGTACTTTATACGCGGCTAAGCCACGTTAGACTGTTTGCACATGCTCAGTACGGGTGTTTTTTATTTAATATATATATATATATATATATATATATATATGTATATATATATATATTTTAGGGGCGGAGAGGAGGCGGGGAGAGGCCGCTACGTAGCCAGGCACATGGCTACTTGGCATTCACTGCACTTGCAGTGTTTACTCTTTGGAGCGGCCGCTGATTGGCTGGCGGGACCACGTGATGCGGAGAGCTCCGCTCACGTGGTCTCCGCGGCGCCTCCGACAGAGCAGGCGCACCAAGAGCTGCTTGTAACGCGGCTCTTGGTAGCGTCCTGCTCCAACACCACCAGGCGTTGCGTTAGGGGCCCGTTATGTGCCCTATAACGTCCCCTAAACGCAACGTCCTGGTGTGTAAGTAGCCTCAAAGCAGCCGCTCCAGGTTAGTGATAGGAAGTCCGGATCTTTTTAAGGATTCGGATCATTCGAATCGGATCATTGAAAAAATCCAGATCTTTGAACCGAATCATTTGAATCATTTTACTAGGGAAGCAGACTGGGGGTGAAATGACTAGCAGGACAGGACTTTCCCTGCACTGTACATTCTGTATGTTCCTGTTTCTTCCAGACAGACATCCACTGTGAACCGAATCTTTCTTTGTGATGATCCGGATGATTCGACTCACAAAAAAGATCCGGATCAAATGAACGATTCGTTCATGATCCGGACAACACTACAGTCCCACCACCAGTCTCCACAGTGCAGTGAATATTAATTAGCCGTGTGGCTGGCAGCAGAGGAGGAGGGGCAGACCTCCTCCTTTAACATTACTGAGCATGTGCAAACAGTCTAACGTGGCATAGCCCGGTATAACGTACAGCGTGCTGCACTTTCCCAGAACGTGCAGCGTTACAATGTAACGCAACGTGGGCACTATGAACAGCCCATTGATTTATTATTGCTGTGAGTTGGGCTGCGTTACTGGCTGCTGTAACGTCAGCCTGTAACGTCCCACTGTGAAACTTGACTCAAGTCTGACTCTGTTTGCCTACTGACAGCTGAGAAGTATGTACTGATCGAGGCCAGTTTCATTGGCTCCTGACAGTGATAAGTGTAAGCCAATCACAGTATTCATATGGTCAGAATTGTAAAAAAATACGCTAGTTGTGCAGCCTAGTACAGAAGCTGCATGTGCTAGCACTATGCAATATTTTTCAAAAGAAAGAGTAATATTTTTTTGTTTTTTTGTGAAAACATCCATTGATTATCTTATTCAGCTAACTGACTAATCCATGCAGCAGTCTGCATAGCAAAATACTGTAGTGAATTCTTGTGTGTCTGTCAGCCTTGCTGCACACTGTCACTGGCAGATGTGGGAAGATGTTTGTGGGATGGGAGTTCCCAGATTTTTATGCATGAAACAAAAGTATCTGTTGAGCAGAAATGCCTGACCTTTCCCAGGGCTTTGATCATGCTGGCAGGCGAGCTAGATAATGAACAAGGGGTGAAGAAAAAGGAAGTTTGCAAAAGCCTCATGTCTTTAGCTGCTAGGCTGATTCTACATCCTCAGCCCTGCTCTAGGAGGAAGAAACGGGAAGACTGGTTGCTACAGGCAACAGCTCCGCCTCTTTGTCTCAGCTTGTTTTATCACACATTGCCAGTTGTGCATCGTTTTGATTGTGTATTTCAATCATTTGATCCCAGACAGTGATTATTTTCTATAGGATAGAAATTCTGATACAAAATGTTTGCAACTACAAAAGCTGCCACCACAAACCCATTATGGCAGCATAGTAAAAGTAAAACATAGCGTGCATATTTAAGTTGTTATACACCATATAACTTAGTCCCATTATGTGATAGTAAAACGGTTCTTCTAAATAGAGAACAGCGCTTGCATTCACCACAATTGAATAAACACAGGCTACAACATTTTTAAAAGATTAGAGATAAAGTTAATGAACACATCAGAACTATTAAAAAAGGAGACCTCCTTGATTGATGATTGATGTATTGCATTTTGTTGCTTGGAAAAGGCCATTCTATGGTGCATTAAGTAGGCAGGAGCAGCATGAGAATGGGGCTTCATAGCTTGAAGTGCAGCAGCAGAGATACATACATTACTTCAGATCTCTGCTGAGACCTTAGGACACCCGAGGCAAAAAAAAACGAATGAAATAAATGTTTGTATCTATCTTCTTTCTCCTAAAAATGACTTTTTAAGATATTCCACAGTTTATTTTATGTTTAAATCTCCTTTTTAAGTTTTAACTGTTTTATATTCTTTTGCTCAATGACACATTCATTGAAGTATGCCAGAGCTAAAATGTATGAACTATTGACCCATTTTATCTCTTTCCTGCTCTCAGAAGCCATTTTCTGCTAGAAAAGTGTTTTATAGCTGTAATTTCTTATCAGTGAGGTTCACACTGTAGTCACTTCCTGTCTGAGTCAGGACTGAGTCAGCCACTTACATACCTGATATTTAACGCTTTCAGGCAGAGACAATGCACCAGATCTGCAGACACAAGGATGCGCTTTATAGGCAGTAGCAGTGTTAGGAAGTTTTGCCCAAGGTCTCCCATTGAATAGGTGCTGGCTTACTCATCAGGCTGAACCAGCCCTTACAGGTGCAAAACCGATCATCTATGTAGTACTGTGAAGTAGTAAGCAGAGCCCCTACTTGCATGTTTGCAATGAGTTTATATGGCTTTCTCCATAATTGCCTCCTAAATGGAGAAATACAATGTTAAAGCATTAGCTAATTATTTATTTTCGTTACTGCAATATACTAACATTTATCACTTTTACTTGTATACACTGAAAAGATCAATTGGCTGCACTGGTGAAGTAATAGTTTAGATGGAAAAAACAGGTTAAGTAAGTCAGGCCCGTTTCTAGGGCCGTGCGGCCCGTGCGGCTACCCTGAGCGCTGAGGGAGAAGGGGGCGCCATGATGGAGGGGGAGCCGCAGCTGTGGGGAGGAAGCCAGGTCTGTATGTGCTGGCACGTACCCCTAGCAGCTCTTTTTAGGGGGCAGCTACTCGACTGCCGTCCGCCCGTGTTTGAAGTTTTTTTGTTCTGTTTTTTAAGCACCATTCCCCCTCCCTGGTGTAGGCGAGAAGCTGAGTTTAGTGGCCACGGGCGCAGGGGGGGTCGGGTTGGAGAGAAAGGTGCCAGTGATGTACTGCTTACGTGTCCCCTATCCAGCAGCAAATCTCGCTGCTCTCCCCGCGCTGCCTGGAATCACCTAGGTAACTCAATGCTAAGCGGCAAGTGGTGCCGTTTAGTGTTCAGTTAACATGGTCACTGTTCCAGGCAGTGCGAGGAGAGCAGCGCAAGATTCACCGCTGGCCTAGGGGGACACGTGAGCAGTGTTCTCTCTCCCTCCCTGTTTCCCTCTAGTGCTGGCTTTTATTCTTCCCATCGTTACGCGACCCCAGCAGGAAGCAGCGAGGGAGGGAGAGAGGTGAAGTGCTGCTGCTGCCGGCTCCAGGGGGGACCGGAGGTACTGAAAACAGGGGGAACGGGCACATGTACAAAGAGGACAGAGGTGACACACGGGGTCGGGGGAACACAGGCGGCCAGGATGACCGAGGTGACACACAGAGGAACATAGGAGGCACAAGGGGGTCAAAAGTGATACACAGGGGAACAGAAACGGCACAAGAGGGACAGAGGTGACACACAGGGAAGAACAGGCACACAAGGGGGGCAGAGGTGACACACAGGCGGGGACAGGTGGCACAAGGGGGGCACACAAAGGTGACACACACAGGGAACACAGGCACACAAGCGGGGCAGAGGAGACACACAGGGAAGAACAGGCACACAAGGGGGACAGAGGTGACACACAAGGGGGGAACAAGTACATAAGAGGCACATAGGTGATACACAAGGGAACACAGGCAGCACAAGGGAGACAGAGATGACACATAGGGGGAAACATAGGCGGCACAAGGGAGACAGAGGTGACACATAGGGGGGAACACAGGCGCCACAAGTGAGACAGGTGATTCATGGGGGAACAGACATACAAAGGGGACAGAGATGACACACGGGGAACAAAGGCGGCACAAGAAGGACATGGGTGACACAAAGAGGAACACAGGCAGCACAAGGGGGACAGAGGTGACACATAGGGGGGAACACAGGCAGCACAAGGGAGACAGAGGTGATTCATGGGGGAACAGGGGCACAAGAGGGACAAAGATGACACATGGGGGGAACAGACATACAAGGGGGACAGAGATGACACACAGGGAACAAAGGCGGAACAAGAAGGACATGGGTGACACAAAGAGGAACACATGTGGCACAACAGGGACAGAGGTGACACAAAGGGGAAACACAGGTCACAAGGGGGACAGAGGTGACACACAAGGGAAACAGAGGTGGCACACAGGGGTAACAGACATGGCACAAGCGAAACAAACTTGACATGGGGACAAAAGAGGCACACTGTTTGTATTTTGGGGAATATGTTGCCACATTATGTGTATTTGGGGGATACACTGCCGGATTGTGTGAATTTTGAGGGATACACTGTTGCACTATGTGTGTTTTGGGGAATACACTGCTGGATTGTATTTTAGGGGATATGCTGCTACACTATGTGTATTTTGGGGGATACACTGCCGGAGAAGTATCTTCTAGGGAAATGCTGCCAAATTATTTGTATTTTATGGAACTGTTTAGTGCCGGGAGAATCTACTGTTTTTAACTATAGCCCATATATGGAGTGCTGGGACCATATATGGAGTGCTGGGACTCACTCCGATCTCTTTGACAGCTCCCATCAAATTGTGCCAATACTGTGTCAATATTTAGTTATATAGCACTGACATCTTCTACAGCACTTTACAGAGTACATAGTCATGTCTCTGACTGTCCCCAGAGTAGCTCTCAATCTAATCCTACCATAGTCATAGTCTAATGTCCTACCATATTATTATTATGTATTTATATAGCTCTCAATCTAGTCCTGCCATAGTCGAATGACCTGGCTAACCTATACTGTGGGCACCTATAACTGGCTCCACGGGGGGAGGGGGGGCGCAATTTTTACACCCTCGCCCTGGGTGCATTTTGGCCTAGAAACTGCCCTGATGTAAGTGATATTTATTCTTGATTAGTAAATATCAAATATATTTTATACTATTAAAAGTGCAATTTCTCCTTAAAGGACACCCGAGGTGAAAATAAACGAATGAAATAAACAATTGTATCCATCTTCCTTCTCCTAAAAATGACTTTTTAAGATATTTCACAGTTTTATTTTATATTTAAATCTACTTTTCAAGTTTTTACTGTTTTATTGTTTTAACTCAATTACACATTCATTGAAGTATGCCAGAGCTAAAATCCATGAACTATTGACTATTTTTATCTCTTTCCTGCTCTCAGAAGCCATTTTCTGCTAGGAAAGTGTTTTATAGATTTTAATTTCTTAGCAGTGAGGGTCACACTGTAGTCTGACTCAGTCCTGACCCATACAGGAACTGCAACTTACATTCCTGATGTTTAACTCTTTCAGGCAGAGAAAGAAATAAGGAACACAGCACAGTTATTTTTGTGCTTGGCACTGTACATACATATATCTATCTCATTATGTCACATTTCAGTTTGGGTATCCTTTAAGATTCGATGTTTTAGCACAGTTTTTATGAGGGAAGAAAGCTGCGTTGTGTGGCGCAAATTGACGTAAAAAGATTCTTTTGTCAATTGAAAACGAAAAAAATATTGATCTGAAAGTTGGACTTTATGATCGAATCAGAATGTAAAACCTTTTAAAAACCTTCCGTCAATGGGAACAATGAATAATTGCCTTCCGATTAGTTTTGATCGTTCAGATCACGTCAAAAGATTGAATCTGAAGGAAAAATTGTACCATCAATGGGCACCTTTAGGGTCATGCTGCCAAAGAGGTTCTGTGGAAAGTCTCTGTTCCTTCTTCCTCCTAAAGCTCCTTACTCACCACCGAGCGGGTCCTGTGACGTCCGCTTGATGACGGTCATTACCGATGCCTATTCCTGCCAGCGGATTTGCATGGCAGCATGCGACATTGCATGTCGGGAGCGAACGAGACTTGGGAGTTGTTGTGAATCTTAGCAATCTGATCCGCCATGGCGGTCGTTATTGTGGGGCGATGCAAAGCGATGTTCGCGTGGTCGTGTGCCTGTACCCACATCGTGATATCGCGTAAACGACAGATCAGCGCTCAAAAAATCATCAGGAAAATCGTCTGGAAAATCACAATGTGGGTACATAGCTTAAGGATACAGAATAACTCAATGTGTGTGTGTGTGTGTGTGTGTGTGTGTGTGTGTGTGTGTGTGTGTGTGTGTGTGTGTGTGTGTGTGTGTGTGTGTGTGTGTGTGTGTGTGTGTGTGTGTGTGTGTGTGTGTGCGACCCACAAGTGCCTAACAATAAATACAGCACAGTTCAAAGTGACAGTGTACAGTGGTTTACTCACAGTGAGGGAGACTGGCTAGTAGGATGACTTTCACATGGTCTCTTTGTGCTATGTCTTAGATTTTTCTTGTCATTTGGAGAAAATAATTATTAACTTACTTAATTTGGGCAGCACGGTGGCGTAGTGGTTAGTGCTCTCGCCTTGCAGTGCTGGTTCCTCAGTTCGAGTTTGTATGTTCTCCCTGTGTCTGCGTGGGTCTCCTCCAGGCACTCCGGTTTCCTCCCACATCCCAAAAACATACAGATAAGTTAATTGGCTCCTCCCTAAATTGGCCCTAGACTACAATACATTTACTACACAATACATACATAGACATATGACTATGGTAGGGATTAGATTGTAAGCTCCTTTGAGGGACAGTTAGGGACAAGACAATATATACACTGTACAGCTCTGCGTAAGATGTCGGCGCTATATACATAATAATAATAATAATACATTTTCTGTGAATTAATTAGCTTCAGTATAGAGCCAACACATTGGCCTTCCATAAAGCTTGTTTTGTTCACAGTGGAAAATTTGATAAAGCACGTAGAAAGGCAAAACTGTTAGGCAGGGTTCACACGTATCAAAAATCATGTGTGAATTAAGAGTTTGCAAAAAAGGGGTTCGAATCACATACGAGTCAATAGATTTTGAAAATTCCAAAATTGCATTGGCGTTTTGCATGCACGAAAAAAAAGCTTACAAATTTGCCCATCGCATGTGAATTCTCATTTACTTTCATCAGCTACTGTGGAAAAGCGCAAATGAATGCGAACAGTGTACCAAAGATTTGCATGCGAAAAAAACATTAACTGTTTCTGCACTGAGAAGTGTGAACGCTCTCAAGTAATTTATAGTAATATAAGGCAAATGCAAAAACCAAAGAAACATGTTCTTGTCTATCACTTACACAAAGTTAGTTATGTGGCATAGATGTCAGGGTTGAGGAGTCAACTGCCTTCCCCTGGGCAACAGAACAATGGACTATATTTGTCGTAGTGGTCAGTACCCGTTGCTGCTTTCATTCTCATAAGCATGGAGCTAATGAATAGGCTGCCTTTGTCTGTCCTTCATCTCAGAAGTGAGTCTGACCCCTTTCTCCTGTAGCTTGTCATTCTAAATATAGACCATTCACCATTGTGTGAACATGGAAGTTTCATTTTATTGCATCCTGCATGGACAAAACAGTACAAAGAAAACATAAAGAGTCCTTTTTTTACCTTTGCGGAGTCTCCGTGTAGTGAAATATTAGTTTCTTAGGATTCCAATGGGCTTAAAATAACAATTATGTTCTACTTTGTTCTTTATTTGTAACTTTAACAATCATTTTCAAATGGTTATTTTGTGATCTCATACCTAAGTTTCCCGGGAGAAAGTATCTGCTTTCCAATCTGCATTTTCCCCTGATAAGATAAGCCACAGCTGCTAGCTCCTCCCTCCTCTGACATAAACGTATAGGCTCAGCTAGACGATCCGTGAATGTTTACGTGGTTGTTAGCCTGTGGGCCTTTGGATTGGGCATCCACATCTAACTACTGTCTCATCTTAGTAAGCTTGAAGCCCTAGTTCCCGTCATCAGTCTCTATCTTCTATTTGGCATAATACAGTATGTACTTCTTTTACTTACTCCTCTCCTCATTCTCTGTAGAAAGTCACACAATTTCCTGCTGCCATCCCTCTGACATCACATGAGAAGTCACTGCAGGAGATGGATATGAGAGGAAAGCTACTAGGAGGGCAAGGCAGGTAGGAAAATAGTAACTGCAGTGCACACCATGACAGGCAGCTATAACAACACCTGCTTCCCAGAGCCACTCTATTTTGACGGAGGAGGGTTGTACAGCTATACAGGGTATTATGGCATTATTAAGCAGAGTATGACTGTACAAGGTGAGCCAGGAATTACTGGAGGAAATGGTCATGGTTTGGGGCAAGGGTGATGGTGAGGGAAATCATGGTAACTGTTGTAATGTGGCGTCCGCATGACCAACTCCTCTGCACACTGATGTCACACCGCCCTACTACAGACTTACAATCATAGTAAGATCGACCAAGTGTTTTACTTTCTTAAAAATCAATGAAAAATGTATGCTGGGGTTGGATAAAACCCAGGTGACAGGTAGCCAAACCTTACAAATAAAGTTGCTGTCTATTGTTTGAGTTGTTGTTAGTGGATTTCATATCAGTTTGTCTACCCCTGATCAATAGACTATTTTCTAAGCAGCGGCATAACTACTGGAGAGCAGCCCCTGCGATCGCAGGGTAGACCGGAGCTGTGGTGGTGGGTCCCAACTACCACTTCATTCCCTTCAATAAATAGGTCAATTCTTCAGATCAGGTGCTTGTATCGCTACACTTGTTTTACAATAGGCCTCCAGCTGGGATAGTCACCAAGGATAGGCAAGGGAAACTGTGTGAAAATTTGGGACCCATCACAGTTTTGCTGGGGGCCCCAAGATGTGTAGTCATGCCCCTGTTTATAAGAAAATCGTTTAATAAATGCAATAACAAAAAGTGGACTGAGAACAGGGCACCCGGTAAGTCAGAAGAACTGTATACACAGATGCTGAAATACCAGGCAACTTTCCAACTTTAGCCAATGAGGCTTTCTGGACAGAATCTGTATGGCTTGATTGCAGAGGTGGAGATCCAGTTACAAATACTGTGTATGTGGTAGCCATTATGAGAATAAAGAATCATAACGGGTGCCTCTAGAAGCCTATCATTTTGCCAATGGGTTAATGAAGCAGTTCTGCTGGCAGTGGTTCCAGATACAACATGGCTCCTGCAGATAGTGGATGGTGAGGGCTATTTGAAGTGTTACTGGAGAGAAGTTACCTTGCGCCAATATGAAATCTTTGTGAGAGTAAAGGCGTTCTTTCTCTTTATGTCTGGGGTAGCTATGTAAATAAGTATTCCTATCCAATAACTGCTAACCAACTCCCCCTCTCAAGTATTAACTGTAAGAAGAAGTCCACAGAGGAAAAAATGGATTAATTATAAAGTATGTGGAAGAAGAACAAACATTTTGTTTTGAAGATGCTTATTTCTTTTGTCTTCTTTTAACCAAAGAGACTTTGTAAATAATCATGTTGCAAGGCCTGTGCTATGAGCGTCGTGCACTGGGGATTGCACATCCAGGGTATTGCCTTGAACGCTAAAGAAGCACATAGGGGAAAACAGATGTGTTAATAAATCATAAACTGCTTCTACTGCGCTTTGTGCAGCACATCAGAGTCCAGAGATGGGAGCTCACAGCTATTTTGCCAAAGGAAAATGGGCCCACTCCAGTAATTACTTCTGTTTAGACATCAGAAACTTGTGTAGCTGACAGGAGGTCATAGGGCAGGTCTTTCTGGATCATGTCACCTAAAGGGCTTTAAGGATTATTTCTTCTAAGGCAGCTCTGGCTATTGATCATTCACACCAGTATTGATTGTCCCTGCGCTGTCATTGACTACTTAGATGTTCATGGAGGTGTAATGTCGGTCTTTCAATTAAAAATGAATGAAGCATGCTGGTAAGAGGTATAGCGTACACATAAAACACTTAAAGAAGACCTCCAGTTAAGTAAAAATATTGAGAGGATTAGCATTCCTCCTGTTCACCTGCGTAGTCCAGATCCTGAATCATCAGCTTTTTGTTTTTGGTCAGATAATATTGTATTAATGCAAAACCAAGTGCTATTTTTTTCTTTATATAAAAGATCATCAGTATCTATGCAAAATTCTTTATTTTATAGATTGATCAGGATGGAAGGTTCTATCACGTACTAGTGACAGATGTGGTTCTGTAAGAATTGTTCACATGTTGAAAATTGTAAATTCTTCAATAATTACAAAGATAATTGATTGTTTAATAGATTGTTGTCATGACCTGTAGCTGACTTCAGGGCGACTTACATTTTTATGTTGTAAGTCCACTTTAACCACTTGAGGACCACAGTGGTAAAGACCAGGCTGCTGTTTTCATATTTGGCCACTGCAGCTTTAAGGCCTAGCTGCAGGGCCACACAACACAGCACACGAGTGATCCCCCTCCCCCTTTTCTCCCCACCCACAGAGCTCTCTGTTGGTGGGGTGTGATCGCCCCCCCCTTGTGTTTATTTTTTTTAAATAAATATTTATGTTCATTTTTTTGTACTTTTTTTGTACTAATTTTGTGTGTTGTTTTTTCAGAAATCCCCTCCCACCCCCCAGACGGCCAATCACGCGATCGGCTGTCATAGGCTCCTGCGTATGAGAGCTGATTGCTCTCTTGTCCCCTAGGGGGACATCCATGTCACACGGCTGTCCCCAGTACAGCCCTGCTGCTGATCGCAGCACTGTACTATGTAAACAGACGGCGAGCACGCCGTCTAACAGTGGAGACTGAAGACGGGGCGGAGCTGCGCCCCCGAGAAGGAGATGCGCGCGCACCCTGCGTGCAATCTCCCTCAGTAGTCGGCTCCAGGACCTGACACCAATCGGCGTTAGGCGGTCCTGGGGCTGCCGCCGTGGCCAAGCCCGTGGCTGTGGAGCGGTCTTCAGGTAGTTAAAGCGGACTGGAATTATTATAGGGAATTAGAGTATTAAAACAAAAAAAAAAAGTATTTGGCTTGAGGAATGCCCTATAAACAATAGGAAAGGAACACAATTATGCAATGAGTAAAAGTTCACCTCGGATTCACTTTAAGTCGACAAGGCAACACTGTGCCATCTTTGTCCCCTGTGCCTCCTCTGTGCCCCCCTGTGCCTCCTAACTTTGTATCACCTTGAATGTACATGACTGCCTGCATCTTATAGATTTATTATATTATAGATTTTCCTGTAGAGGCAACGCCAACAAGTGCGATTTTACAGGACACAATGTAGTCAGAGAGGGACTGAAAGGGACCAGAAACTAGTTTCTCCCACAGAATAACTGATCCCCCCCCCCCGACTCCCCCCCCACCCCCCATATCCTTCTGCTGATGGATTAACTCTTTGTGGCCAGCACTGCAGTTACAGCTTAGTTTTAAAATGATAAAAATCTGTTGAGCTGCAGTTTTGGCCTGAAAGAAAACTTAAGGTGTCCATCAATTACACAGTCTTGGTTGGACAATCCTACCAAATACATGTAGTAGAAGGGTAAACTGGGTGAATATATTTTGAATGGATACTTTAGGTAGCCCCTTACATTACATAGAAGTGGTAAGGTTGAACAATCAAGATTGTTGCATTAATGGGTAGCACCATAGGGAGGTAACGGAAAACCAAAGCTTTCCGCTAGCCAGAAAACACCCACTATGCCGCCAGCTGCATGCTTTCAACATGGATCGCTGCGTCACATGACTGACTTTTCCAAAAGTGAATTTCTATGACACTGCTGCATCAATAATGGCATAGTCCCCTTTTCATCTTTATTTACAGTAGATGATCTGGGAGGATGAGCTAGACCTTTAATGATGTCTCCTACTTTGCCCAAGCTAGTTTCTAATGAGACAACTTGAAAAGAGGTGGGCCGGCACTCAGAATGACCGTGATGACAGTATGATCAGCTGTATAGATGGGCAAACTTCAGCAAAAACTGCGTGCTCAAGACAGTGTTGGAAACATGGCATCAAACGTAGAAAAGAAAGAGGAAATGATGTCTGGCACTGTAGTTTAATTTTCAGCAGCAAGTGTACAGCAGTAGTATACAAACATCCATACAGGGTATGTGACACAAGATGTGGTACTTATCGTGCTGGTTGCTGGAGGTGGGAGGCACTGTGGGCGCCAGTGGGTGCACGGCCTTACGACCGTTTCGCTTGGGGTGAGCCTTTCTTCCTCTGAGGCCTAACGTGCACGTTAGGCCTCAGAGGAAGAAAGGCTCACCCCAAGCGAAACGGTCGTAAGGCCGTGCACCCACTGGCGCCCACAGTGCCTCCCACCTCCAGCAACCAGCACGATAAGTACCACATCTTGTGTCACATACCCTGTATGGATGTTTGTATACTACTGCTGTACACTTGCTGCTGAAAATTAAACTACAGTGCCAGACATCATTTCCTCTTTCTTTTCTAGTTTCTAATGAAATGCTGTTTATCATTACTATTGTTTTAGTTATCAGATAACTTAAATCTTCTTAAAAAATTGAAACTCTGTTTGTCTAAAACAATGGATGCAATTCACTGACTGGTATGCAGGATTTACCAAAATTTCTAATCTCTGCTTGTGCCATTGGTTCGCAGTATTCCCAAAAATTCCCACTTTCTAGAAACTGTTTAACTGATTGCTATGCTGCCTTCGCCGAGCAACTTGCAGTGGAAAATCAGTGATTTGGGCACTTTCTATTTGAAATCTCTGATTTTGTAGACGAAAGCTCCATAGATTGTGCGAGCATTGCACTGTGCTGTTAAGAAATCAAGAAAAATAATCTACTATGTATGTGGAATATACTGATACAGTAAAAATAATCAATAAACACAGAAACATTAAATACAAGATAACAGATGTGGAGGGTGAAGAGTGGCAACAACTGCTGCTCTGACGCTAGAATAGAATAACATAAATATTGTTTGTTTTGATTTTTGCTTGAAACCTCCGTTACATGACAGCGAATGGAAAGGACAGAGTGGGGTCAGGCTGGATATTCCACTGATAGAACTGAACTCCTGCATATCAGAGACTTATTATAATTCTTTTGTTATTTACTGACAAAAAAGGGATCTAATGCCTGACACACCTACCGGCGCTGCGTTCACTTTCCACCCGGCAAGAAATATAAGACAAGGCCAAAGCTTAAATTAAAATCCTTAGGTTCTTATCTTCTTCCCACAGGAAAGCAAATCTGTGTTGAAAACCGTAAAATTAAGAGGAGAGCTAGGATGGCATAATTTAGAGAGAATTCATGGTGCTAGATTTTGTGAGCTCTATGACTGCAGGGATAGGGCCAGCCGTTACTAAGATACAGCAATGCAGCCTCCTATAGATTGAAGACTGGAGAAAAAAAAGGCCTGGAAATAAAACCAGAATCAAGCACATTTTTCTATATATTATGTCTATTAACGGTACCAAAAAAAAAAACGGTTATTCTGCATTGGGTATAGTGACGTTTTGTGATTTAACATTATTTATGTATGCGCTTTTTACCCCTTTGTTTCCTTTGTCTGTGGCAGCATGGAGAAGGAGTACAGATCAATAAATACAAGCTTTATTTATAAATCAGGTGGACATCAATACATAGCTTGCCCTTTGACTCTCACGTTGCAGCTGTAGGTCCTGGGTTTCATATTCACCAAGGACACTATCTGCAGTGGGTTTGTATATTCTCCTCGTGTTTGTGTGGTTTTTCCTCTGCATTACAACATTGTACTGATAAATGAATCGATGATGAGCCTGGGACTGGTTGAGTTATTAGATTGAAAGCCACTTTCATTAACAGATTGACTCTTAAAATCAAGAGACTGAACTCCTAGCAGGAGTTGATTTTAAATGAGGGAGTTGAAAACACTGTATTGTACCAAGTTAGAACTCTTGATCTGCAGCAATGAAAATTACCACTGTTCTCCTGCGATACAGCACTGGTCATAATATTGGTGTTACGGTATATATAAATTCTGGAAAGTAAATTCTCTAAACAACAGCAGTTTTATTTTATTTTCCTGTTTTTGTAATGCCTGGTACACACCATTCAATATAGACGAGTCGAACCGATTATTTCCGGCAGGTCTGATCAGATTTCGGATCGTATTTCTGAACACTTATATATGTTACGGCCCAAACCAGAAATCGGCCAATTCTAGAATTGGCCGGCCATTTCTAGAACTGGCCGATTTGACGTCGGCCAAAGTCCAAAATGCTGGGAATTTCTGACATTGGCCGGCCAGTTCTAGAAACGGCCAAAGTCAGTCGGCCAAAGTCCAAAACGCAAAAATCCCAGAACATCCCGGGTCCTGTCCAGAAACATGAATGGCACTCGGAAACTTCTTTCTATTTGTTAGTTACAGCTGATACAAATCCTGCAATAAATCTGCAGTGTGTATACATCCTGCTTTCTTGGGAGCAGGCATATTGTTAACATCCTGTGCTTTTAAATTAGCTGCTCTGCTGTGGCAGTCAGGTGGGTGCTATGCGTGGCTGGAGGGGGGGGGAGGCTTTGCTGAGGGGAGGGGGGGCCTTTGCTGGGCGCTTTGCATGGCGGGGGGAGGGGATTTCCAGGGCGCTTTGAATGGCGGGGGGGGGAGGGGGATTTGCTGGGCGCTTTGCATGGCTGGGGGGAAGGATTTGCTGGGCGCTTTGCATGGCTGTGGGGGGGGGGGGGGAGGGAATTTGCTGGGTTTTTGCATGGCTGGGGTTTGATATGCTGGGCCCTTTGCATGGCCAGGGGGGCTTTGCTGGGCACTGTGCATTGCTGGGGTAGTTTTGCATGGCTGTGGGGGGTGGGGGCTTTTCTGGCTGCTTTGCATGGCTGGGGGGAGGGATTTGCTGGGCGCTTTGTATGGCTGAGGGGGGGGGGGGGGTATTTGCTGGGTTTTGCATGACTGGGAGGGGGGGATGTGCTGGCCGTTTTGCATGACTGGGGGGGGGGGGGGGGGTCTGCTGGCCGTTTTGCATGGCTGGGGGTAAATGCTGGGCGCTTTGCTGGGAACTGTGCCTTGCTGGGGTAGTTTTGCATGGCTGTGGGGGCTTTTCAGGCTGCTTTGCGCTTTGCATGACTGGAGGGGGGCAGCCTGCGCTATTTCCAGACCCCAGATCAGAGCGGCGGAGAGGAGCTGAGCAGCGCGCACACTACCCGCCCTGACCCATACACTTCACATGCGGAAGTGAGCAATGACGTCACCTCTGCATGAAAGTGTATGCGTCTTGCGGGTCGCGTGTGCGGCGCTGCTCTGCCTCTCTTTACCTCTCCGGTCCGGGTCGTCCTGATGTGAGGTCTGGCTAGCGGCATCAGGGGAGGGAGAGGTGAGCGGCAGTTCGGGACTTGGCCGGTCACACTTAGCCAGAACGCGTTCTGGCCGGCCAAAGTCCGGAGGAAACGTTTATGGCCGCATCAGCCGGCCACTTCTAGATTCGACCGGCCAGAACCCGAAGTGGCCAGACTTCGGGTTCTGGCCGTAACATATACAAAATTGATCAGAAAACTGATTGGAAATCAGATCGTACCTGTCGGTATAATAGATTCAACCCATCTATCTGACAGGAAATTGCATGGTGTGTACCAGGCATAAGATTTGTTGTCCTGTATTAAATAATACACCATTAGCAGGGAAATCACCCCATTGCACATTGTTGTTTTTCCAGTGATGCCCTATAGAGAATTTTACCGAGATAAGTGTCTGCTGTTTCACCACTAGTCATGTTGTGGTCACATAATGGTGGATCCGTGTACAGCTGGCAGCATTTTATAAGTCAACGGTAATGATACAAAAGTGGGAGGGACATACAAGGTTACTTTTTACAGGATGTAAATATTTTCAGGAAGATATAAAATATTCATATTTTTGCAGCGCTAAATGCTAATTTCACTAACATTAATAACTAAAAAAGATTCCTGTTTTACGGATGTGTCAAGCAAGGCTACGTCCATAGAGAGGCATGGGACTTAATTGGCCAAGAAACCAGGCCCTTATTCAATTCTCATTTTCTCCCAGGAGATATTTTTTCAGCTTATCCTTAACATAACTTTTTTGCACTCTGCAATTGAAAAAGTAAGTGAAAAAGTGCCATCAAAATAATTAGCATTTTTCTGCTTGCTGGTGGCTTAAAGGCATTTCATTGATAAGGTGTAAAAATATCACCCAGGAGAAAACTTAGGAGAAAAGAGAAAAGGACCCTGGATTGGAGGATGCTTTTTATCAGCACCAAAAATGTAACATTCATTTTTCATAGTTCATATGATTCAAAAAGAAAAACAATTGTGTAGTTCTAAACATGAGTAAATAAACTATCTCAATCATATTCCTTCCATGTAACCTTGAACATAGTATTGTACAGTGGATAATGGCAAGCACAAGCTATGACAACAACATCAGTACTAAAACAAATATGTACATTTTTAATGACTTCCATTTTGATAATAATACAATAGATTGCCCGAGGCCTCATTCACACAAGCGTCTTGGCTCTTCTCTTCTTGGCAGTATTCCCATCTAAAACAAGCGCCATGCTATTAAATGGGAATACGTGGGAATTTGTTACTATGGTTTGTTCAGTGTCTTGTTTTCCAAGTGGTAAAAACACAATCACAATCTCAGGAGCAGCACATGCCTCCTAAACCCGCATTCCTTCATTCCGCATTCTTACAGCCTTCAGGATTGGGTTTGTCTCTAGTTCTTAATGCAGGAATGAAACGTGATGCAACAAGAGGTGGTGGCAAAATATTGACAAAACTAATGCATGTGAAACAGGCACTACTGGCAAGCAGTGAGTGATCCACTACATTGAATCTCAGTCAGATTTCTGTTGAAATGATGAAGTTTTTATAACACTTTCACCTTGCAGCAGTAAAGTCCCATAATCAAATTTGGGGCCAGGCCGCTATTTGTATGTGCTCCCCATGAATGTGTGGTTTTTCTGTAAGCGTTCCTGTTTCTTCCCACGTCCAAATACATACTGTAAGAGTCAAAGGGATCTAAGTGCTGTTTTCATAAAATATATATAATGAACCTTGTAAATGGTGTGGGTGACAAGAATTACTTACCATCGGGCAGCTGCCCCCTCAGTCCAGAGCCACAGGTGACACAGTTTGAAGCGCTGGCAAGGTAGGGTGCATCACTGCCTGCTACAATGCATGCTGGGAGATGTAGTCTTCTATGAGATGTACACGCATTAAAGGACTACATCTCCCGACATGCATTGCAGTGGCCAGGGATGCTCTGGTCGGGGCCCACCTCAGCCAAGTGTGTACAGCACCTCCTAATCCCCCTCAATGCTTTTCCTGGTTTATCCATAGTAGCAGATCACATGGCCGAGGTCATTGCTCTTTCCCGTTTTGTTGTACACTGGTCCACCAGCCCTCCTCTCCCCTCCATAGCAACAGAAAACAATGCTAGCCTATCACCATTATTACCATGAAGGTGCAATGCAAAGCTCCATTCACCTGCTTGAAAAGGTAAAATTTGAACTCTAGGACATTTGTGAAACAGGATGGGAGCAATACTGTTTGCAATACTGAATAAAAATAATAGTTTTTAGTGTAATGTCATTTACCATAAACAGCTTTACTATAATGATACAAAAGTATTCTGAACCTATAGAATATTAAAATCCCCATGTAACCATATAGTATGAGTGTCTGCTGAAAAGGGCAATATGCCTTCACCAAGAGTTGTACTTCTTGTTATCGTTACTTATATTCTACTACCTTTTTCCACTCATTATTTGAAATACAGAGTACCCAGCAAGCTCATGGTGAACCAGAACTCCTAGGAGTGTGTAAGGGGGCTACAAAGGACCAAAAAGCCCTCTTACTAAAATGTTATGCAAAATAAAAGTTTGCCTTCTCAAGTACCTTCTGTTTTATTTGAAATATATATGGTTGTTAACACAAAAATCTTCTGCGGATGCCTCTGGTATATTGTGATCAATACTGTTAATTGATATACTCAAACAATGTCTGTCAGCACAAGCAAAACAAATAGAAGTAGAAAAAATGTAGAAATAGGAGTTAGATGGACTGCGTTCTGTGTTTTGGGTGACATACAGGTTAAGAGCTGCTTCAGTCATCACTGCATACGAATGCTCTCAGCTAACTCAAACATGGTGACAAAGCCTGTGAGTGAGTGACATACCTGGGAGAATGTTTACTGTCCTCTAAGCGGCTGTCAGGGGAAGCCTGCACTAAAACATGAAGCCTGGAAACTTAGTGTTTTTTTTCCTCTTTGATGCATTGGATAGTTGTGGCAACATCATCATTATTACAACGTTATCTTTTCTGGAAATGTGGCAGTCTTGCTGTAATGAAAGCTCACCCCTAGGAACACTTCTAAAATATTAGTGACCAGGGGCTTCTGCAGCCAGAAATACACTTTTGAGTTGAAGTTTAGCAGGATCTGTGTTATTCCCTCAGTGCAGCACCTCCCACTCATTCTCCCCTTCCCTCTCCATAGAACACAACAGGCTGCTTGGCACAGTGATCATTGTTAAACTGCAGTGAAATTGCTCAGCCTGACTAAAGCAGAACATGTATTATTCTTTGCCTGATGAATCCATGTCGTGTTTTCATTGTCGTTCCAGTCAAACAAGGTGCCAGTTGTGCAGCCGTCACATGCGGTACATCCGCTCACGCCTCTCATCACTTACAGCGACGAGCACTTCGCCCCAGGAGCACATCCTTCACATATTCCGTCAGATGTCGGCTCAAAGCAAGGTATGAACTACTGCAGTAATGCAAGAGAACCTGCCTGTCACCTCTTTTATGCTGAAGCTTCCTATTCTACTGAATTGTCTTGAAAGTGAGAGCGCTCGCCTATATGATGGAAATATTGGTTATACCGAAACAATAACTGTAACTAATGTTCTTCTAAAAATTTGCTGAATTGTCAACAGCTGAAACAAAGGTTTCCCAGGGGAGGGGGGTTGGGGGAGGGGGGAGAGTAAGGCTGGTTTCACATATGGGGCAGTGGGATAGTCCTGCAGCAGGGGAGCCCAGGGCAGGACAATCGCACTGCACCATTTCCTTTTCAAGTTAGCCTGCGGCAAAGTGCGCTGACAGGGTAATGTGCAATAATCCCCCCCAGCACAGTGACGTTCTACCTGCTGGACAGGAAGTACATCACTGTTTTTCCAGTGTTACTGCTCATACTGCTTGGCAACTAACTGCTAAGTTTGCGTCGTCTCTGTGTCCCGATGACCACTTCCGCCACATTGTGTCGCAGTGAGGGTAGTGTGGCCAGTTTCATACATAATTATGACCACTGTGACGGGGGAACGGCAGGGAAGCGTACCACGACACAATGTGACACAGTATGTGTGAAAGTAGCCTAAGGACCCGTTTCCACTAGCCACTGTGCGCGGATGGGAGACGTGCAGCGGCACTTCCGGGTCTGCGGGAACGCAGATGAATCCCAGAAGCCGTGCCATGCCATTCGATCGAAATCGGCTACAAATCGATTGAATTGGGAATTTGATAGAATTGATTTCTAAAATCGACCAGTGTATGGGCCCCTTTACAAGCTCCCTGCAGGGAAAGCTGAATGCATCCGAACTGGAGATAACATTATCTTGTGTTTACTTAATTGTATCAAGTGAGGAATGTAAACATTCTCTGGCAATTCAGACACTCCAGAAGACAGAGAGATACTCTGAAAGCATTTCTGAGTACATTACAATACGAATACACCAGTTATGAATAAAATGCAATGTCAACTTTCAGAGCAAAAAAATGTACTTTGGGAACTTGTCATTTCTAAATAAATAATAATACGCATGCAAAAAAGCAAATATGATAACTGTATGGGATATAAAAAGCAGGAAAACATGTTTTTATTGAATATTATGTCAGAGTTTTTATACCGCTTTAAAGGGACACTTAAGTCAAAAAAAAAAAAGAGTTTTACTCACCTGGGTCTTCCAATAGCCCCCTGCAGCTGTCCGGTGCCCTCGCCGCCTCCCTCCGATCCTCCTGGCCCCGCCGGCAGCCACTTCCTGTTTCGGTGACAGGAGCTGACAGGCTGGGGACGCGAGTGATTCTTCACGTTCCCAGACACATTAGCACCCTCTATGCTGCTATATGGTATATGATATATGCTATAGCAGCATAGATGGCGCTATTGTGGCCAGGAACGTGAAGAATCACTCGCGTCCCCAGCCTGTCAGCTCCTGTCACCGAAACAGGAAGTGGCTGCCGGCGGGGCCAGGAGGATCGGGGGGAGACGGCGAGGGCACCGGACAGCTGCAGGGGGCTATTGGAAGTCGTAGGTGAGTAAAACTCATTTTTTTTTGTTTGACTTAAGTGTCCCTTTAATCATGTAACTCCCATTAGATATCCTTGCATGTATGGGCTACAGTCTATTGAGGGACTGTATAAATAAGGGAAGAAAAAAACACACGTTTAATATCAGATCCATATGACTATACATATAAATTGATCCTAAAGCAGACAGACATTGCACAATCCAATATGAGAACTATACAAGCAGACCGTGGGTTGAGAGTAGTAATCTAACGTTATTAAATAAGTTAATAAAGTTGGTTTATTGCTTTGAAGCATTGCGTGCTGACAGATTTAACATCTATTATAGTGCAGAAACAGTCACAAAACATAAATCTCCTAAACTCTTTACACAATACGAGGGTCAATCATGTTATTAATAGTGAACCACTTTGTATTTGCATTTCAAAGCTGAGAAGTACAGTGCAGAGAATCCAGTGTCCCTTTAGGAAAGGGATCAGGTTTCAGTGGTAAGGTCATTAGTGCTATTTCTTGTAAAGTTTATATGTCTTCTACATCCTGACAAACTATAGCTTTGTGCTGGATTTTCTTTATATTATTTTTGTTCTGGAAGAAGTGCTACCAAGGCAAGACAGCTTGACCTTGCCGCCCAAAGGAGTGAGTCTGATGAAGAGCTTAGTAGAAGCTGAAGTGACAATCGGGAGCCAAATGAATCATATCAAGAGTGAGCATTAGAAGCCTAAAAATGATTCCTAATTAGTCAGCGATCCTCTGTGGTTCAACATGGAGAGAAGGAAAATGTATCGCAACCTTTAGGGAATGTATGTTAATGGACAGACCCTAATATAATGTACCTAATCCACAATCCTATTTCGGAGCCAAGTTTTTGGTAGCTGTCTGCTTTAAGAGTTATTGTTTGTATTTTGTATAACTTTCACAAGCAGATATGACCGTATAATAGATGCGCTGGTTTATAGGGAACGGCAGGCTTTTGTTGGTGCTGGTCCATGGGTACTAGTTGGGTTCTGAAGAGTTAAATTGAAATAAAAAATTGCCTAAGCACCTTATAAATGTAAATTTCATGGTTATTGAATTATGCATGCTGTTCATGTATATTTTTCCTCATCCATCAGAAAAATAGAACAGAACTGGAGAAGAGTGACTAATCCATTGAGGGCTGAGAAGGAATTAATGTCCTGCGGGGGTAGAATAGCAACACTTAACTTATTTTTTTTTTTTACACTGGATTCTACCATTATTTGCTGTACATTATGCTGCAGCTAAAATATTGTACATCATACTGGCATAGCTCTGCATCATGTGCATTTTTGCTTTATTAATAGGCATGCACAGGCATCCTCAAGCCCCAGACCTACCTACCTTCTACCCACTGTCTCCTGGAGGAGTGGGCCAGATGACCCCGCCCCTCGGCTGGTGAGTTTATGTTGCGCTTAGACATCTTCAATTCACATTGTGGCAGAAATACAAAACCAACCAATTGCTTAACCCAAATCGATATTCTATTGTTAATGGTTTTTCACCAGGAAGTCACACCCAGATGCACCATGGATATAAGCAATGTTCACACAATGCAAAAGACCTGAGATTCTGCCTGGGCTTCAAATAAAAAAACACACATGCTGGTGCACTCTGCAGGCTGGGGCCCCGAGCTCTGTCACCGCCCGGGACTCCCAAGTCCCGATGCAACACCAAGAGGGAGAGAACGGGTGAGCCCCGGTGCTCCCACCACCAGGGTATTCACCCTCCCTGCCTCTATGTAATTGCTGAATGCTGAATGGATGTGCCATAGAGGGGCATGTCCAAGGGTGCCTTCACACTTATCCCTGTGATTTCTGGCTGCAATGTTCCCATTTTTTTCATATTTTCAATTCTGCGGTTTGCTTTTCACATCCGATTGCAATCTGATTTTTCCATGCATACCAATGAAGTTCATTTACATACATTTGCATGCCATTAACTTGATATTGGTATTCAAATTTTCGCATTTGGAATACCAACACTCCTATTTCCATTGACTTCCATTGTATTGCATGTCCGATGCAAAAAAAAAGCGTAGACGTCTTTTTTTTCTGCAGAAACTTCAGAAGCAAAAATTCACACAACAATGCATGTCAAATTCGATGCCATTGGCTTGCATAAGATATGCAGCAAACACAAATTTGCAAAAATGCAATTCGCACATGAATTCTGTTACATGGAAAAAAGGCCCACACTACCTGCGGTGTGAAGCAATACGACAGAAGTGCTCACGACGATGCTCAGGCGACGCAGACTCTGCATGGGAGTCTATGGCAGTCCAACAAACTATAATATATTGTTGCGGTAGCTCTGCAGTACGCATGCGTCGATCGGGAGAAAACAGTGACCTATTCCCATCAAGAAGGGAGCACGTCAATGTTCGAGGGGCGGCGCTATGCATATTACTTGTGCACCGATCAGTGGGCCAAGCACAAAATTGAAGTTGATCCTAAAGCGGATAGGTAGTCAGTGGAGGAATTTACAGTAGGGAGTAGTGGAGGCAATGCAATGGGAGGAGTCTGGCTGCTGCATTTATTACTGATTCAGGGGGGGGGGTGATGCAGTTTAGGGAATTTCAATAGTCAAGGTGAGAGATGACGTGGGCATGGATATCTATTACCTGCTATTTAATTGAATTGCCTTGGCTCATCTGCTGCATGTTAGGCTGAAAGGCTCCAGTGAAGCTTTGCAATGTAGTAAGTTTTGCTCTGCTAACATGTGCAGCTCTAGTGCCCCTTCTACTTATATTTCCAGTTTTAAATGTCTTTTCTTTCATCTGTTCCTTACAGCACCTTTGATTGTTAAAGGTTGTAAACGTGAGTCTTAAGGTGCTGAACACACACACACACACACAGACAATAACTGCCGCCCGTAGGCATCAGACTGGATCCCTAGGGTGACAGTTTGGCAGATGTGTTTGTCTGAATAGGTGTGTTTTCAGAGTACGTTTGGAGGTTTCCAGGCAGTGGGAGGGTTAGAAAAGGAGAGGGACAGCCCATGAGAAGTCCTGGATACCAGAGTGAGATAATAAAAAACAGCACTAGTTCTTTAACACTTGCTGTACAGGAAAACAGAATTTCTTAGTAGGACTAGTAGGATAAGTACCTATGTTTATGACGTCATGGCCCATGTTTGTTCTGGTGTCCTTTAATGTAAAACTTAGACATTCGAAGCAAAAGGATTTATACTTACCTGGAGCTTCCTCAAGCCCCCTGTAGTCCATTACCTCCCTTTGCGACGGTCCTGTCCCCTCCATTGAGCTGCAGTGCAGTCCGCAATCCAGTAAGGTTGCGGGACACTACACATGTGTGGCCCCAGCTGAGCACGCCCCCTGATCATGCTTCTGTTACCAGCAACATTCTGCATATGTACAGTTACAGTCATACAGTAACTAACCGTGCTTGTGATTAGGAGGTGCGCATGGCCAAGACTGCACCGAGCAGATGGCGGACGTATTAGTATGCTGCTGGTGAGTTAGGCGCAGTATGAACCCTGCTGCTGCTGAAATTCCCAGTTGTGTTAAACACTATTCTCCCTCTGAGTCATAGCTACTTGGTGGGAGAAGTAATTTGGAGTCTGGCAATCGCCAGAAAACCGAATTACTTGTGCGCGGGCCGCAAACTATAGCTTTGCTCATGGCCGGATTTACCATAAGGAACTGTAGGCACGTGCCTACAGGCGCCTGATGATGGAAAGGCAGCTAACTCCTCTCCCCTAGTGTCCCCCTCCCTCCTTCCCTATGCAGAGTCCTGATAAGAGCGTATATGAGAGGTTACTCACCCAGGTCTCTGCATTCCACTGACAAAATCTCTCAATTAGGGGCACCTCTAGCTACTTAATACTAAAGGGGCACCTATAGCTACCTATGACAGGCAAGGAAAGTAAGGGAGAAGTGATAGCTGGGACAGCCAGCCAGCCACACTTGCGGTGCAGTTTGGCGGGTGTTTGTAGGTTCATGGGAGATGAAGTCTGGGGTGCCAGGACATCTGTGCCTATAGGCTGCTGTGATGTAAATCCGGGCCTGGCTTTGCTGCTATAGCAGCACCCAACTCTGGCGCTACATGGCCGATGCACAGCGCCAAGATGACCTGCTTTGGCTGGAGGAAGCCCCAGATAAGAATAAAACCTTCTGTTTCAAATGTCTCAGGTACACTTTTACCTCTATCAGGAATTGCAGGAACATTTTTTGTTTACAAAAAATGCTTTTCTTAAACGGATCCGAGATGAAAAACTAACTATAACAAGTAACTTGTCTATATATGTTACCTAAAGTTTAGATAGTTTACACAGCAAATCTAGCTGCAAACAGCTTTACGAGCCTTATGATTGATTATTCCTGTGATACAATGACAGCAGCCATGTTGTTTGTAAACATTACACAGAGGCAGGCTTATCTGCATCTTGAGCAAGAAAACGTAATCCCCCCTCCTCCTCCCTCCTCCCCTCTGCCTCTGAAATCTCTGGCTAGTAATACCTCCCCCTCCTCCTGCCCAGACTGGGCTCCCATGAGCCCTTGCTACTGTCTGAAAGTGCCTTGGTTCTCTGAAAACCTATGGTTTTAGAGTAGAGTATTAGAGTAGTAGGTTTTAGAGTATTAAAACAAAAACAAAAAAAGTATTTGGCTTGAGGAATGCCCTATAAATAATAGGAAAGGAACACAATTATGCAATGAGTAAAAGTTCATCTCGGATCCACTTTAACCAGAAACGGAAAAGGGACGAGATAAACCTAGGCTGTAAGTTCTACAGTTTACATTCCATGTGAAGATGATGCGACTGTTTAGGAAAGTCATCTCTATATAAAATAGAAACACTGACAACACCCCAAGACTTCTTCACACTAGGGATTGATTTCTCTTTACCCGCTTCACATCCTGCTTCCAATGACATCCATTAATTCCATAATCATTTCTTGGAAAACAAAAGGGTTTCTGTCCAAAAAAAATTACAAACAACATCTGAATTAGATTTCCTTATATGAGTGTGTGTAGAGTCAGGATGTTAGCTTTATACCTCAATTACATAATTAAGCTCATGCCACGTCAGATGAAAAGAACAGGAAATAGCTGTACAAATGATATGTGAAGTGTATAAACTTCCATTACACTATGGATCCATCTGCTCTGTACAGCAGTATTATACCATCCTGCTTCACAGCAGACCCAGAATGATGACTGCACTTCCTTTCCGTTGTCATGACTCTCTCTCTGAAATAAGCCAGTAGGTTTCCTAACAAAATGGGAATTTCCCAAACCTGAGTCATTTTTTAACCATGATTGCCAAGCAAAGCAAATGTCAGTGATGTTTACAAAAAAAATCTAATATTTGTACTCCGGTTTATTAGTGTTTAGCTGCAATTTCCACAGGCATGGACATCAGTTATTGGAGATTTCTGTGGGGTACCTTTCGTTACTTAGGAAATGCTAGGAGAACTTCTATTAGCTGCCTCTGAAATGTTATTCTGATTACCCACAGATCCTGCATGATTTAAAGCGAAACTCCGACCAAGAATTGAACTTTATCCCAATCAGTAGCTGATATCACCTTTTACATGAGAAATCTATTCCTTTTCACAAACAGACCATAAGGGGGCGCTGTATGGCTGATATTGTGGTAAAACCCCTCCCACAAAGAAATTCTGAGTACGTACTCTTGGCAGTTTCCTGTCTGTGAACCTTGCTGCGTTGTGGGAAATAGCTGTTTCCAACTGCCAAAAAAGCATGCAGCAGCTACATCACCTGCCAGCAGTAAAAATGTCACCATGTGATAAATGTCAGAATATAAATCAGGGATTTAAAATATTTTACAATGGCAAACACTGACTAAATCATTTATACATAATTTATTGTAAAAATAAAGCACTTTTTTTATTACATTATTTTCACTGGAGTTCCTCTTTAAGCACAAAAAGTGGCATTGGTAATGTTCAGAATTCCCACTAACGGAACTGTGAAGCCTTTCAAGCAGAATGCAACATTTCTCCTATTTGTTTGTATTGCCTTTTATCAATCTAGAGCGATGCCTTATCTCTTGTCTGAATCAAACTATGAAAACATACTCAGTGAGCGTTGCCTGTCAGCATTAAGCTGGCCATACACTGGCCCGATTTGCGCCCGTTTCGACAGCAGATTAGATCACTGGGATCAAATCTGCTGCCAATCGTTCACGCTACACGCCGAATTTCGATCCATTTCGTCCGATCCCGTCGATCGCGCCGTGCGGAAAATAACCGTCGATCGCCCGCGGGTAAAGAGCGCATCGCTAGCGGCGTTCGAGTGCCCGACGGCCGACGCAATAGAGCCCGCATACATTACCTGCTCCGCCGGCGCGACTCCAGTCTCCCGGTCACCGCTGCTCTGTCTGCGCTCTGGTCTCCAGGTCCGGCATGCCTCACTTCTTCTAGCCCGGCAGGAAGTTTAAACAGTAGAGCGCCCTCTACTGTTTAAACTTCCTGCCGGGCTAGAAGAAGTGAGGCATGCCGGGGCCGGAGACCAGAGCGCAGACAGAGCAGCGGTGACCGGGAGACTGGAGTCGCGCCGGCGGAGCAGGTAATGTATGCGGGCGGGCGGGGGCAGCAGCACCACCACAACAGATTGTGAACGGTTTCAGGCTGAAATCGGTTCACAATCTGTTTGCTGTAAAGGTAGCCATACGATCCCTCTCTGATCAGATTCGATCAGATAGGGATCTGTCTGTTGGTCGAATCTGATGGCAAATCGACCAGTGTATGGCCACCTTTAATCTTGATCCTTCCTCCGACTTTTAAGGGCAGAAGCAGTGTACAGACGCGACCTACCACTGCAGTGGAGGGATGCGTCTGTCGTTATGGAGAAGGGAGGAGGGATGACAGCGCAGCAGATGATTGAGCAGCTTCTGGTGGGAGGGGTGAGGGAAACAATGCATGCCAGATCTTTAGGTAACGTTGGGGGCACCAGTACTCTGCCTAGATTCTTGCCCACGTAGGGCCTGAAAAGAACGCCTCCATTAAGTGTCATCTAGCATGTGTGGCTTAGTGGATAGCACTCTCACCTTGCAGCGCTGGGTCTCCAGTTTGAATTCCAGCCAGGGCACAATCTGCATGGAGTTTGTATGTTCTCCTCATGTCTGCATGGTTTTCCTCCAGGCACTTGGGCTTACACCCATATACTTCCAATGTTGGCTTCCCCCTAAAAATTGACCCTTGACTATGGTAGGGATTAGACAGTAAGTCACTCTGAGGAACAGTTAATTGACAAGACTATGTACTTTGTACAGCGCTGAGGAAGATGACAGTACTATATAAATACAAAATAAGAAATGCTTTATTTCACCACAATATCAGCCATACAGATGTCCCCGGTGATCTATTTGAGCAAAGGTAAAGATTTCTCACGGGAAAGGGGCTATCGGCTATTGACTGGGATGAAATGTAATCCTTGGTTACAGGTCCACATGGTACGTTCCATGTTCAGTAGCTATAGCAACATGTGGAGGGCTTCTTTATAAAGAAGGTAGGGCAGGCCACATTTTCCTAGAAAAAACATGACATTTCATACTGTCTTTTTCAAAGCTGTCAAAGGAATAGATAAAGGAATAAACAGAAGTCGCCGGGCAGAGCGCTCAGAAGCAGCCGTATCAGTCCGCCGACAGTGCGTACACATGCCGGACTGTCGTTGGAACGCCCACCCAGCGGGAGGTGACGACGGACCCGTCGTTGCCTCCAGTCCGGCGTGTGTACGGACCTTCAGGCTTACAGATCAGTCATCCACATGGGCAGTTATAAACATATCTTTTAGTAACATGGGTTTATTTGACGTGAAAGTCCATGCTCATGGCATTCAAGCCTGGACTATTGTCTTTCTTCACTAGCCTTGCAGTGTGTTCTGGCTGTCCCTTTGTCTGTCTATGTTGTTCTTGCTTACATCTTACACAAGGATTAACAGAATTGTCTGACACCCAGTTAATAATGTGAGCCCCCTACATTACAGTGCGTTGAAATGGCCTGGCGTTTATCCCTATGGTACAATAGCTGACAATCAAGGCTGATGTCTAATCTTCTATACTGGAATAATCCCAATCCTCCATTTCATGCCTGTGGTCTATTCTCTCCAATAAAAACAATTCACTAAGTGCTGGGATTGCCAGGAGAGTGGCATTATAGGCACCTGCAGCTTCTAAAGCCATTTTTACATGAAATCTGTCAATCAATAACCTTGTTTGAACTGAATTGATTGAGCCAAGTCGGGTAGGAATGAATCAATTATTCTGTCTGAACTCTTCTCTTTAAATATGTTAATCCAGTTCAAAGTGGAAAGCTGCCCCAATCAAAAAGAAGCACAATATAATGCAAGCAGTTCAAAGCCCACATAAAACAATAATACCTATAGTGTCTGTTGTGATTGCGAAGACATAGTTAGTTTCAAGATAGAATACATTTGAGGATTGAAGAATAATAAATGATTTTCATTTTATGAAATCATATACTTATGGCATACGTCCTTATATGGTCTAAGCCCCCAGACAAAGAAAGAAATAAAGGATAGGTTGCTATGGGTTACAGTACCTCTGAATAATGTTGAGGAATAACCCTCATTATTCCTAGAATAGCATTCATGAACAGGCATATGAAGAAATTCATTGTTCATAGGTAATCTCTTTATAAAGCCAAGCAGAGGTTTTACCACATTCTTGATAATCTGTCAAAGTAGGGGCATAAAATCAGCATAGCGAGCAATGAATAACGTATACATACAGGCAGAAAATGTCTCATTTGTCACAGGAAAGTCATTTCAAATGGTAACTGCTTTATGTAATTAACCAGCAAAATTAACCACTAATATTTCAAATATGATCTGTTCAGAGAACAATGACCTTTTTGTTAGTTCCATATTTTGTTGGATTCATTATATGTGTGTCTGATTTGCCTCCCATATTGATATAAGCATGTGATCCTGGGGAAAGGTCAAAAAGGATGGCTGAAATATACTTCTAAAATGCTATAGGTGCCCATTAACAGTACAATATTTTCCCCAGATGCGATCATTCGATGAGATTCGCAATATCTTAAATAATCAGACGGTAGTAATCAATCATTCCTGTAAATGGGTCGATTAGGGCACTTTCTCTCTTCAGATACGATTGTAAATTCCAACAATCTGATCGAAAAAAATTCTGTGTTCTAGTCAACCATAGAATTGTTTCACCTAGCTTTTCTTCACACACTGCTTGGTTTTCTGTACAACTGAAGTATTAATTTCCTATCAGGCTTGCATTACTTACTTTACCGTCCTTGTTTTGATACTGGCATGTCACCTCAAGTGTATACAGTATAAGCTGTTGATCAGTTTTTATACTGACCGTAAACTAGCTACAGTGTGTGCTGATCTCTGTGATCCTTCCTGCTTTGGAAGTAATCTCATCCTATCCCCTTTCCCTCCACAGTTATGATTCATCCCTTTCAGCTTTGTATCATAGTTGTACAGATGTTATCTTGTAAACAGTATAGTGTAGTGTAAACAGTAGTAGCAGCGTACGTACAAAAAGGGCGCCTGGACAAAAAGGGCGTGGGGTGTAAACGCTAATTAACAATTAATTTTTAATAGCGTTTATAAAAATAGTGTGCTATATTTCGTTTACAAATAATGTTTAACAAATTTATAAATCATTAAATAATGTTTATGAAATCGGAAATTGTGAAAACGTTAATCTTCCCTGTTTCAAAAGTTAAACTTATAATTACATTTATTAAAAAAACAATAATATATGTTTAATTGTTATAATTGTAAATTATTGTGAATAACCTTCATTTATGGTTTGTTCTTATAATAAAATCTGAAAATATTCTTTATAACGATGATATAAATATAACTACGTTCGTAATAAGTGTTGTAAAACATTAGTAATTATTACTAAAATTTTACTAAAACTATACCTAAGCCTACTCTTACACAGAACCCTCCCTGTACCTATCCCTAACCCCTAGACCCCCCTGTTGGTGCCTAAACCTAAGACCCCCCGGTTGGTGCCTAAACCTAAGACCCCCCTGTTGGTGCCTAAAGCTAAGACCCCCCTGTTGGTGCCTAAACCTAAGACCCCCCTGTTGGTGCCTAAACCTAAGACCCCCCTGTTGGTGCCTAAACCTAAGACCCCCCCCCCCTGTTGGTGCCTAAGTAACCCTCCCTGTACCTACCCCTAACCCCTAGACCCCCCTGTTGGTGCCTAAACCTAAGACCCCCCTGTTGGTGCCTAAACCTAAGACCCCCCGGTTGGTGCCTAAACCTAAGACCCCCCTGTTGGTGCCTAAACCTAAGACCCCCCTGTTGGTGCCTAAACCTAAGACCCCCCTGGTGGTGCCTAAACCTAAGACCCCCCTGTTGGTGCCTAAACCTAAGACCCCCCTGTTGGTGCCTAAACCTAAGACCCCCCTGTTGGTGCCTAAACCTAAGACCCCCCTGTTGGTGCCTAAACCTAAGACCCCCCCTGTTGGTGCCTAAGTAACCCTCCCTGTACCTACCCCTAACCCCTAGACCCCCCTGTTGGTGCCTAAACCTAAGACCCCCCTGTTGGTGCCTAAACCTAAGACCCCCCTGGTGGTGCCTAAACCTAAGACCCCCCTTTATTATGTGGATAATAATGTTTTACTAATTGTGGATGCAAAAAATATTTAGCAATTTACGTTACGTACTGATCGCTTTATTTTGTGAATAATAATGTTTTAGAAACAGTAAGGGATAAAACTTTAAATAATGTTTTAATTAGTTAAATAAGATAAATATGTTTAGTATTTTTATAAACGTTATTCGGCACGGGTGCATTTTATAAACGTAAATCACCACAAGCACACTTATAAATCATTAAAAATCTCCTGGAGCCGTTTGTAAATGTTATTTATGTCCTGCGCCCTTTTTTCCTGCTCGGCGCCCATTAAACGTTATTTATTATGAGAGTGAATGGCGGCACCCTTTTTGTCCACTAGCGGCCTGCGCCCTTTTTTCCCGCTTCCGTAGTAGCATGCTTGTATTTTAAAACAGAGCGAAAGTCACATTGTTGATTATAGCTTCATTTTAATCTGTCTACAGCACCCGTATTTATCAGTAAACTAACAAATGGGTTAGGGACGTAATTGCATATATCCTTTCTGTTTGTATATGACAATGCTCCATATTGGCAGCTGCTTATAAAGATGTAGAAATATATTCAAAGTACTTTGGGGATTCAGTGCAATATTCGTATTAGCTTTGTGTGTCTGTGTGCTGTGTGTGAGCAGGACTATTTAACAGTTTACTTGTTTAATTTCTTTAAATATTCTTTTTCTTAGGTATTCACATCACATGGTCCCTGGTCATCCAGGTCCTCACGCAACTGGAATCCCTCACCCCGCTATAGTCAATCCTCAGGTTAAACAAGAACACCACCACAGTGACAACGACCTTATGCATGTGTAAGCTGACTTTCCATCTCAAGTGAAATGTATCTGATAACTTGTGCTAATAGCATTTTTGGCCATATAGCACATTAGAACCCCAGGTACTGAATTCTGGTTATCTACTATAGATGTGTACACTTTGATTACTGCTGTCTGCCCTATTCACTAAACCCAACAGTGTAAGTAGACTCCACCACTGGCAGTAAGCCAGTACAAGGTAATGCAGAACGTTAGTAAGTAATTGCAAGAGATCAATAAAAAAATGTAAACAAATCTTATAAAATGTATGATTAATCATCTGGTCCTGGGCCTGCTTTCTGAAGCCTATATGTAAACATTTTGTAGAAATGTAATGCAATGTAATCCATGATTAAATCTTGTAATAAAGTAGTTGTTCCTCATCTTTGATGAACCTTCAGATAGATTATTGTCAAACATGCTAAGCATGGGTCCACTGCCATCATTTATTTCATCAGATGAGTTCTTTCAACACACTATTTCCGATTGTAAGTAATCGGAAGGCAATTATCAATTGTTCCCATAAATGGGTCAATTAGGGCATTCTCTCTCTTCAGAACTTTTGGATCGATTACATTTTCTGTTACAATCGACTAAAGAATCGTTTTACATTGATTTTTGCCACACACTGCACAGTTTTCTGTACAATTCGATCATAAAAAAAGTGTGTTGAAAGATCGTATCTGATGAAAAAAATGGTACTGTTAATGGGCACCTCAACTGATGAAGAACTGCTGTACTGGCACTTGCGCCCAGCTCAGCTACATGTACATATTTACAGAGGGGGTGGGGAAGGAGCAGGAAGCCCTTTGCAGCTGCTTATTTTGGGACTGACTAATAGTGATTGGTTGGAGGACATGACACCTGACCAGTGACATTTCCTCTTAAGGAGGATCAGACATGGCTGCAAGTATTCATCTTTCACCTGATCTGATCATAAAGGTCACGCTACCAGCAAAAAATTACCTTATGTAGGTATTTTAATCCTTACAGGTGATCCGACTCTTCAGCATTGAAATTTTACTTTTTTGGGTAAACTAAAGATTATTTTTTTTTCGTTACACTTTTTTTAACAAGCTGCCACAATTAACCTCACACGTTGCCCTTCGGTGTTATTATGTCTTTTGTGTGTAGTGCTCAACCAATGTCTCTTTTACATCCATTAGGAAACCTCATCATGAACAGAGAAAAGAGCAGGAGCCAAAAAGACCTCATATAAAGAAGCCGCTGAATGCTTTCATGCTGTATATGAAAGAGATGAGAGCAAATGTCGTAGCGGAGTGTACGCTTAAAGAAAGTGCCGCCATCAATCAGATTCTCGGCAGAAGGGTGAGCTGTGGGGCTTTCTGTTTATCTTCGCTAACCTGACGTCTGTTTCACAAAACATTGCCGACTTGTCCCCCTGACGTGGTCGCTTTCACCAACGTCTGTGCTGTTGCTTGGCAACCTATAAATACAAAGTAAATGAGGAAGTGAACCTTCAGCCTTTGATTTGCCTCCTTTCTTCTACACATCCCAGGCGATTCATTTATAATGTACCAAAAACAAATTTGCTTTAGAAAAGACCTTTGTACGCTTTCCAGCAAGAAGTCTTCAGTGTTTCCTGTGTTGTAATGTCAGGGCATTTCGGTGATATAATGCTTGTGCCTTATCCGGATATTTCAGCTGAATTAGATTAATTACAAAAGGAGGGTAGTGACACACAGACAGCAATGGTTACGCTACTGTGTCATGATTTTCAGTAATATAACACTAATACATAGAATCTGTGTAAAACTGAACTCCATCATTACAAGATTAATGTATGCTCTACACAAAACCCTTTTTAGACACAGTGGGACTTATTTACTGTAGTTTTCCTGTGCTTAAAAGACAACTGAAGTGAGAAGTATATGGCGGCTGCTATATTTATTTCCTTTTAAACAATACCAGTTGCTTGGCAGCTCAGCTTTTCTATTTGGCTGCAGTAGTGTCTGAATAGCACCAGAAACAAGCATGCAGCTAATCTTGTCAGATCTGACAATAATGCCAGAAACACCTGATCTGCATATGATTGTTCAGGGTCTATGGCTAAAAGGACTAGAGGCAGATGGTCAGCAGGGCAGCCAGGCAACCGGTATTGCTTAATAGGAAATAAATATGGCAGCCCCCATATCTCTCTTTATTCAGTTACCGAAAATTAGATTTTTTTCCCCCAGTAAATTTGAAACTACTCCAGAAATGGCTCTATGCAGATGCATGAATGAACTGCAGTCTGTACATGACTGCTATTAATCTAACCATTCCCCCGTTGTCACTATGGTCTAATACTATCCAGGGAACCCCCATTGTCACTATGGTCTAATACTATCCAGGGAAAGGTTGCAAACTGTTGCTACCTAAGGGTTGGGGCCCACTACAAAGCACAAATTGCAGTGACAGAACGCTTTTGGAAGCGATTTTTAAAGCATTCTCTGGAGCAATTTGCAACACGTTTGAAGTGCTTTTTAATTTAATGCCAGCAATTTATTTTTTGTGGTTCTGGGTAGTAAAATCACAGCAAAATCACTTTTGTGCAGCAATTGAAAAGCAATTTTGCAGTGATCTTATACTTTGTATTGAAGCACAAAACACACCAAAATGCTGCAGGACCAGGGCCGGCCTTAGGTTTCACAGCGCCCTGAGCGAAACCGGATTTTGTTGCCCCCCCCATAAGTAACATAGTTGTCCCCATATAAGTAGCATAGTTGCCCCCAGTGTAGGTAGTATAGTTGCCCCATATAGGTAGCATAGCTGCCCTCAGTGTAGCTAGTACAGTTTCCCCCAGTGTAGTAGCATGGTTGCCCCCAGTGTAGGTAGTTTGCCCCAGTATGCCCCCAGTGTAGGTAGTTTGCCCCCAGCAGTGTAGGTAGTTTGCCCCCAGCAGTGTAGGTAATTTGCCCCCAGCGTAGGTAGCTTGCCCCCAGCGTAGGTAGCTTGCCCCCAGCGTAGGTAGCTTGCCCCAGTATGCCCCCAACGTAGGTAGCTTGCCCCCAGCGTAGGTAGCTTGCCCCAGTATGCCCCCAGTGAAGGTAGCTTGCCCCAGTATGCCTCCAGCGTAGGTAGCTTGCCCCAGTATGCCCCCAGCGAAGGTAGCTTGCCCCAGTATGCCCCCAGCGTAGGTAGCTTGCCCCAGTATGCCCCCAGCGTAGGTAGCTTGCCCCCAGCGTAGGTAGCTTGCCCCAGTATGCCCCCAGTGTAGGTAGCTTGCCCCCAGCGTAGGTAGCGTGCCCCAGTATGCCCCCAGTGTAGGTAGCTTGCCCCAGTATGCCCCCAGTGTAGGTAGCTTGCCCCCAGCGTAGGTAGCTTGCCCCAGTATGCTCCCAGCGTAGGTAGCTTGCCCCAGTATGCCCCCAGCGTAGGTAGCATGCCCCCAGTGTAGGTAGCTTGCCCCCAGTGTAGGTAGCTTGCCCACAGTGTAGGTAGCTTGCCCCCAGCATAGGTAGCTTGCCCCAGTATGCCCCCAGCATAGGTAGCTTGCCCCAGTATGCCCCCAGTGTAGGTAGCTTGCCCCCAGCGTAGGTAGCTTGCCCCAGTATGCCCCCAGTGTAGGTAGCTTGCCCCCAGCGTAGGTAGCGTGCCCCAGTATGCCCCCAGTGTAGGTAGCTTGCCCCAGTATGCCCCCAGTGTAGGTAGCTTGCCCCCAGCGTAGGTAGCTTGCCCCAGTATGCTCCCAGCGTAGGTAGCTTGCCCCAGTATGCCCCCAGCGTAGGTAGCTTGCCCCCAGTGTAGGTAGCTTGCCCCCAGTGTAGGTAGCTTGCCCCCAGCGTAGGTAGCTTGCCCCAGTATGCCCCCAGCATAGGTAGCTTGCCCCAGTATGCCCCCAGTGTAGGTAGCTTGCCCCCAGCGTAGGTAGCTTGCCCCAGTATGCCCCCAGTGTAGGTAGCTTGCCCCCAGCGTAGGTAGCTTGCCCCAGTATACCCCCAGTGTAGGTAGCTTGCCCCAGTATACCCCCAGCGTAGGTAGCTTGCCCCCAGCGTAGGTAGCTTGCCCCAGTATGCCCCCAGCGTAGGTAGCTTGCCCCCAGCGTAGGTAGCTTGCCCCAGTATGCCCCCAGTGTAGGTAGCTTGCCCCCAGCGTAGGTAGCTTGCCCCAGTATGCCCCCAGTGTAGGTAGCTTGCCCCCAGCGTAGGTAGCTTGCCCCAGCATGCCCCCAGCGTAGGTAGCTTGCCCCAGTATGCCCCCAGCGTAGGTAGCTTGCCCCCAGCGTAGGTAGCTTGCCCCAGTATGCCCCCAGTGTAGGTAGCTTGCTCCAGCGTAGGTAGCTTGCCCCAGTATGCCCCCAGTGTAGGTAGCTTGCCCCAGCGTAGGTAGCTTGCCCCAGTATGCCCCCCCTTTATGTGGCAGAAACCGACTCACCTGACATCCAGCTCCAGCGCCTACGTCACTCTTCTCTCCCCGCCTCCGCTCCATCTATAGTTAGAGCAGGCTACAAGAAAATGGCCGCCGTTTGTCTGCATTTGTGGACATCTGCGGCCATTTTCTTGTAGTCCTGCTCTAAATATGGACTGAGAGGACACCGGGAGACAGCGGGGCGGCGAGGGGCGACAGGGCACATGCGCCCTTGAGACGACGGCACCCTGAGCGACCGCACAGGTCGCTCATAGCAAAGGCCGGTCCTGTGCAGGACCCATGATTGCAATTTGGGGAAATCACAATCGTTCCTGTCGAATCACCTCCATTGCCTTTCATAAGTCTAGCGCTTTTGGAATCCCCAGCAATTCCAAAGCACATCTGAGACAGCTCCTGTGAGTCCTAGCCCTAACTGCAGAGAATTTGTAATGACTACAGGCCAGGTAAGCGGAATCACTTGCGTTTCTCTGGTGCTCTTAAGTTTTGTAGGACCGCAGCAAATCAAGTCCAGGCGCTCTTCAAACTAAAATATTAAAAAGGAAGTGAAGATTCAAGTAAACAAAAATATATATGATAATGGAGATACAGATGTTACAAGTACTAATCACTTTGAATTTGAATCATTGTTTTATAGATAACTTTTACATCTTGTACAAACTAAAACCCTAAGTAACCACCTGGGTCTTTTTATTTGCTAGTAGATGTTGGGTGACTGTAATAATCCTGACTTGACAGAATAATAGTATAAAATATATGAATCACTCCACTTTAAGTATATATTTCCTATGACTCACATTTCCAAGAAACGTTATGATTTCAAAATCTGTCATAGTTAAGATGCTAATAAACAGGGCTGAAGTGCCGCTAAACATTGACACTGGAATATTCAACTGCAAGACTGAAAGGCGTTACACGTCTCGGGCATGCACACACAAACGTACAGGCATACACATACATGCACGCATGTGGGGACACACAAACAGGCACAAACACCCACATACACACACAGGCACAGAAAAACACACAGACACGCACACATCTGTCACACACATAAAGACATTTCACTCAATCTTTTGTTGTCTTTGTGAAAGCAGCTAGAGAGACAGAGGCAGGTAGAGAATGTATGCTTTAGGGAGAAATAGTTTGTAGTTATGTCTGTTTTACCAACTTACATCTGTGATTTATAGGGTGTATTGTGTACATAGGTTATAACTATATGTGCTTAGTGACAAATTACAGTAAGGTATCTAGTCCTCCAGCTTGTTTGCACCTAGTACTGTTAGAACTGTCAGCTCTAGGATTCATTAAGTGCAGATGTACATAGGTTAGAACTGTGTGTGCTTAGGGACAAATTACAGCAAGGTACCTGTAGTCCTTCAGCTAGTTTGTTAGGTGTACACTGCAATTTGCAAATTAGCTTTGATGAAAATTCACAGAACCGTGCGAAGTTTGAGGAATGTTTTTTGAGACTGGCAAAAGCATTCTTTCTTATCCCTAGTACTGGTTTGTAACTTCATTATAATTGCTACACAAATACAGATTCATTAGAACTGGAACTGAATACTCAGTTTACATTGCATTTTCCACTTGGATTCCCTTTAAATGTTTTGCTGAAGACCAGCTTCTCAAATTCCACATGTTCTGTGGAAGGTACTTCATTTACTTCTTTCACAAACATGGAAGAGTTCCTGCTATAAACTGGAGACTTTTGTTCAGGTTTCCAAAGCACTGTATGGTAGCTTGTTTTAAACATCTCCAGCAACCCCTGGAGTATCATGGAGGATATGAATGAACTGTGGAGGCCTTTGGAAGTGTAAATCTGGTTTGTTCTCTGATGTTATTCTGCGTTGGACTCTGCACTAACAGTGACCTGTGACTGGGAGGGCTCGCGTATTTCTGAACTGGATGGAAAGTTCAGCATAACACCACTGCTGAGGCACCAATATTCCTCATTTACATGCCTTGCTTCCCTCCTGCGCTATACCACCAGGATGACCGCTTCCTCTGGTTTTATCCCAAAAATAGCATAAAGTAGGTTTTCTGCTATAAGATTATTCTTAGCTTTGAGGTTATTCTAAGTCTATTTAGACTACACTGCACATGTAAAAAACAATAATATTTTACAGCAATGACTGAAAGTAGATCTTTATAAAATAGTCGACAAATATTTTAGTAGAAAGTGTGTAATGTCACCTTCAGACCCATACACACCCTCGATTGATGTCCCCTGCTGGGGATCATGGTGCAATCCCTCAGGTGACAGTGCTGGGTAAAGGCTGCGGAGTCTACAGGCTGACAAAGCGTTCTGTCTGAATACACTTGGGGGGAGGGCCGATGGAGAGAGGCAGAAGAGACGTCACGTGGCGGGTGTGGCATGCAGCGAATACAAACCAAGTTGGCCCACCTGCCAGTTCAGTGGCTTGGTGGAAGTCGGGGCTGGAGTACATGCATCCGATTATCGTTATTGGCTACCTCAGCCGTCTTTAATTTAGTGATGCCTTACTACTCCAGAAGATAGTTTAAGCAACCAATTACGGTAGATTTCTTGCTTTATTTTAGAGATTATGATCGGTCGGTGAACAACTGCTCCAGTTGAGCTTTAGTTGGCATTTTCTTATGTACCGTAAATGTGTTCAAAATGCATCATAAAACATAGACACATTCACAAAACTACTTTAAACGTTACATTGCTCTGAAATTGCATGGATTTATGGATTCTTTGTAAAAAAAAAAACATTTACTAATAATGTATGGATACAATTGGCGTGCTGGCTGGTATCTTGACTACATCAGTGATTGCTACACACACATACACAGTTGTACCCAACACTACCAATTATGTTCCCTATTTCCTATAGACATAAGAGGGGGGATGGAATATGAACAAGATGAGAGTTACTGCCGTTTGTCATACCAGAGTACTGAAGAAAAAATATAGACCAGGTTCTTCACTGTTTTACAACTCAGGAAGACTTTAGTAGCATCATGCTTGGCCGGCATTGCATGTTTGTATCAGGAAAGAATAGTCTGTTTTCGAGAAGCAAGAGGACCTTATTTTAGGCCTAGCTGATGCATACAGTGCTTGAATCTGTGTATTCTGTAATGCACTGCAAGATGGAAACAAACAAGCAATCTAATGGTGCACTATACTGTATACTGTACTTACAATATAGTTAAAGCCTGTCTTTCAAGATTTATTATTTTTATTTTGTTATTAGTATTTATTTATATAGTACCAACATCTTCCGTAATGCTGTACATAGCATCAAACAAATAGTGATGAACACAGGTACACGAGACGTTCAAAACTTATCCAGCAATACAAATACAGACATTGTTGAGTGGTTTGAGACATCAGCAATACTGGTGCATGTTCATATGATAATAAATTACATCAGAATAAGAAACACTAGGAGGAGGTCGCTGCCCTTGTGAGCTTCCAGTCTAGAAGGTTGGGGGTTGGACACATTAGGGAAGGAGACGAGATTCGAGTTGGAGGAGAGCTTAGATGGTGATAAACCACAAACCACACTGAATAAAATTGCTCACATATACTAAGAAATAAAAAGTTGAAAAACTCTGCTTACTAGAAAATGGAAGCTTCATATGAATAATGTTTAATGCAAGCTCTTTTCTAGGTTTTAATGGCGTAGAAAACCTTCATTAATGTCATTCATTTGGTAGGTCGTCTGGCACCCTTAGCATGAAGTACCAGATCAATAGTCAGGCAGATCCGCTCCAGATGTGAAGGAAGTGCTAATACCATTATTAAACATCAGTATGTAATTAAAAGTGGTAGAAGCACTTCAAAAACTAATTAGGTGTCTTTTACAGAGTGGGGATAAGGCACTAATGACTAGGCGCCACTAGAGATCTCATAGACCTGGGGCTCTTTCCTCACAAACTGGGTTATTCTGGTGACTTCAGACTAAAACAAGCACATATCCCACCAGACACATAATGCATGTGACACTTCAGCTTGACATAATTACACATAAACTTCATCTCTCGTTAGTGCAGTTTTCCTTATTAATCATTTCTTGCTTCTCCAAATCAGTTGCTGATATTTGAACATTTTCAAAATGCGTGTTGTCTGTGATAAGCATTTCTATTTACCCTTTTCATGCGACTAATCTCCATGCCTAAGGCCATCAGGCCTTCCTCTCTTAGAGCATGTACAGCCACCATAGTATTTTCCATGGCAACATAACGCCTATTCACTTCCTGGGCACATATGTCACACTGGCGGCTTGGTAAGCTGACCAGAAAAGGGGATTATAGTGACACCATTTGAAGGATTTACGAATGGCTTTGTGGTAAATAACAGTATGTTAATGCAGAAATTCATATCTGCAGGTCTATACATTTCACTTAAGTTGCACAGTTGAACAATCACAATATTCTTTTCTGTTTTGATCTTGTTTATTAGAGGACTAGTTGGATCATTGTATCAATTATTATTATTATTATTTAGTATTTATATATCATCTATGCATATAATGTATATATCTTCCACACCACTGTACAGAGTATATATTATCTTGTGTCCCTCAGAGAGGCACACAATCTAATCCCTACCATAGTAATATGTCTATGTATGTATTGTGTAATGTATGTATCCTATTCTAGGACTATTTTAGGGGGAAGCCAATTAGCTTTTCTGTATGTTTTTGGAATGTGGGAAGAAACCAGAGTGCCAGGAGGAAACCCACACACAGACACGGGAAGAACATACAAACTCCTTGCACATAGTGCCCTGGCTGGGATTTGAACCGGGGACCCAGTGCTGCAAGGCACCAATGTGCTGCCTACCAATCTCTAATTTCACTTTACTGTGATTGTATCAATGTTCTCACTCTACTAATAATGTTAAATCACTTAATTTGGCCAGTTTATAGAATAGGACATGAAATCATGTATCAGGAGGCAGACATGAATAAAGACTACGTGGTTGAGGTTGCACATGCGGTGCAAATTAACTTTTCTTGAAGCAATAATGGATTGGACACTGAATGGAAATTACTTGTCTAACTAATATTTTTAAAATAATATTGTTTTTAGCTGTACAGATTTAAAAGGATCACTATAGCGAAAAAAAGTAAGCAGTTAAAACTTGACAGAACCAGCAGGTTTTGGTCTAGTCCATCTCCTCATAGGGGATTCTCATGGTTTTATTTGTTTACGAAAGCATTTCCTGAACATAAGTTACTGAGTCTAAGGTAACTGCCAAATAAGATACAGCCAGCATCCCTAACAGCAGTTAGACTTAGCAACTGCAGTTCAGGAAATGCTTTTGAAAACAAAGAAAAAAACGAGAATTCCCCATGAGGAGATGGTCTAGTCCAAAACCTGTTGGTTTTACCAGATTTTAACTGCTTCCTTTTTTCACTTTTAAACACTTTCTGTATCCAGCTGACCTCATCTATCTGAATGAGTTGGGAGAGAAGGAAAAGAAGCAGAATATTTGCATTACATCTTGAATGAGAATAGTATTTTCTTTAAACACATTACAGTGGCTGTGCTCTACAAAGGGATTAGCTTCTCATTGTTTACACAGTAGGGGTGTCATGAAAAGCTTCTGAAAGTCTATTTAAACTCAGTATTTCACAGTGTGTTATAAGCAAGGGAAGCATTAAGGCAGCCATACACTGGTCGATGTGCCATCAGATCGACCAGCTGACAGATCCCTATCTGATCGAATCTGATCAGATAGGGATCGTATGGCTGCCTTTACTGCAAACAGATTGTGAATCGATTTCAGCCTGAAACCGATCACAATCTGTTCAGCTGCTCCTGCCGCCTGTCCTCCCCCCGCGCATACATTACCTGACGCTGGCTCCCGGGCATCTTCTCCACGCTGCACCGCTCTGTTCTTGCTCCATCTCGGCGCTTCCTGTGTCACTCCGTGACCAGGAAGTTCAAATAGAGCGCCCTCTATTTGAACTTCCTGGGTCACTGCAGTGACCCAGGAAGCGCCGGGATGGAGCGGGTGCAGCGCTGAGAAGATGCGGAGAAGACGCCCGGGAGCCCGCATCAGGTAATGTATTTTTCATCGGATCGGCCGCCGCTAGCGACGCGCACTTTACCCGCGGGCGATCGAGGGTAATTTCCCGCACGGCGCGATCGGCGGACCGATCCGATTTCGGGAGGAAATCGGATCGTCGGCGGCGTTTACCGCGAACGATTGGCAGCAGATTCGATCCCAGGATCGAATCTGCTGTCGAAACGGCCGGGAATCGGGCCAGTGTATGGCCACCTTTATTCAAAGATTAATTGTAATAAATGACATTAGGGTGGTACTTTTATTTAGCACATACTGGAGCTGTCCACTTTCTTCCATTCGCCACCTAGTGGCCATTGAATTCATGATCTAGGAAATTGATGCTTTATGTTATATTAAAGGGAACCTTAACTGATAGGGATATGGATGTTTCCTTTTAAACAATACCAGTTGCCTGGCAGTCTTGCTGATCTCTTTGGCTGCAGTAGAGGCTGAATCACAACCCTGAAACAAGCATGCAGCTAATCCAGTCTGACTTCAGTCAGAACACCTGATCTGCATGCTTGTTGAGGGGCTGTGGCTAAAAGTAATAGAGACACAGGATCAGCAGGAGAGTCAGGCAACTGGCATTATTTTAAAAGAAAAAAATCTGCATCCTTCTCAGTTTAGGTTCCCTTTAAAGGTGGCGAGCATATTTCTATCAGCTAGTTAGAAGGGCCAGAAAACTTTCAACACCTTTTAAAGTGTAACTGTTGGGCATAAAATAAAAAAATGAATTCTTTATTTTTATCTGGTAAACAAGTAATAAGGATGCTAACCAGACAATCCAAAATACAATCCAAAAGTTAAAATTAATATTACTTTTCTTATTGATAAATGATCATTCCCCAGTTTACCTTTCTCTTATTTGGTACGCACAAAGGAAGTTGCAGGGTATGCTGGGTTGTCCTTTTTTTGCTTCTCTACTTTCCCTCAGACTTAACTAATGCAGCCTGATTGGCTGAAGCCTGTTTCCCTCCTGTTTTCCCCTCCCCACCTCTGTTCCTCTCTGATTGGCTAATATTTCTCATGCGGAGGAGAGTAAGGGAATAAATTACATGAGGGTTGGCTTCAAAATAGCCACTGTTAAAATGGGAAATGTTAAGAAGGATTTTCTCTTTTTTTTTTACTGTAGAAAATCACTAAAATCAAAATGTGGACAGTGCAATACATATGTTATGTAAGTAGAGCAAGTATTTATCTACTTATATATGTATTGTTGTATTTTTCTGATATAGTATGGCTAACAGCTCCAATTTAAGTAGCTCAGTATACATGTGACTGAGCTTTGACATTGCATTAGGCCAATCATTGCTTAAATTGCAAATTCCCAAATCCTTCCCTCATAGTCTGTTCTCTATCAGAGAAAATTGTGTTCACAGGTTTTGCTACACAAATCATGCTTCCTCTGCATATTAAATATATTGAAATGGAAAATTTAAGGGTAAAACTCTGTGGCTGAATTAAAGAGGAACTTTACCCAAGGCGTAAACTTCATCACAATCAGTAGCTGATACCCCCTTTCCCATGAGGAATCTTTTCATTTTCTCGAGTAAATCATCGGGTAAAAATGAGGTGGCTTACCTCAATGATGACAATCACAAATGACAAAAAGATTTATTGAGCTCTGGCAACGCATTTCACGAGTCGCAGCCTGCTTCCTCAGGTGAATAAAAGTGCCAATAGTAATACCAGCCAAAAGCTTTGAGCGCTTCCAATGTTGTAGGATGACTGAAAAAACAGTTTCTTACATTGTTAACCTGAATGTAATTACTGTACATTTACTCTGCACTTTCATTGCTTTGCTGATGCTGATTTGAGTATTTTGTTTCTTGCAGTGGCACGCTCTGTCCCGGGAAGAACAGGCCAAATATTACGAGTTAGCACGCAAAGAAAGGCAGCTACACATGCAGCTCTATCCGGGCTGGTCTGCAAGAGACAACTATGTAAGTCATTGCCACCATTTTTCCATAAGTAAAGAGCATAAGGTAACAACCACTACTCTCATACATAAATATTGTATACATAAAGTGCCTACCATAATACTCATTTAAGAATTGTGATATTCAGGGAAATATGTGGTGAATTTGGAAGTACAGAATAATAGATGAAATCTGAATGTCATTGAAATAATATGATAATCATAAGGGAAATGTATAGGGTTTTTATTGCATTGTTTTATTAGTTTTATGTAAGGTGTTTTTTATAAATCAGGAAAATATTGATTGTCACAAAATACAGTGCATTCTGTTAAGAGCTCCACCTGTTGGTGTAAAGGTAGATTTTCACCAGCCATTAAGATCTTTTGTGATAAGATCGTTCAGAAATATAACATGACTACAGGTGTCCCCTAACACAGATGACAATGTTAATGATCCTGCATATTGGATCACTAACGCCCAACCTGTCCTGTTTGCAGATTGCAGTCTCCTCAGCAGGGCACCTCTGACTTCTATTACCCCATCCTCTTTCCATAGAACAAAACAGATCTTTCCAGGCGACACTTAATGAAAGTGTGTATGCAGCTTTAAGCTGGCCATATACCAATCAATCTTCCCAGCAGATTTAATTACTTTTAACAAATCTGCTGGTGGACTGTTATCTCCAGTATACTTGATTAATCAAAGTGTTTTTGGGCATAGCTGTGAATTTTCATCAAGCAGGTGGGGGAGGAGTGGCGGGGGGTTGACAGCCAAATGTGTGTGTTCTGCATCAAGTGGTACAACTTTTCAATCGATTTTTAGAGTCCACTTTCACACTAATGAATTGCAGAGTGATTGATCAGGGCACTAATAAATAAGTGAAAGGGATATGGAGGCCACCATATTTAGTTCCTTGCAATGCATATTACCTGGCTCTCCTGCTGATCCTCTGCCTCTAAAGGTGCCCATACCTCTAGCAATGATGGGAAGATTTGCCCAAGGGACAGATCTCCCTCTGATTGAATTCGATCAGAGAGAGATCTGTTGGCTGCATATACACGGCAGGCTGATTCCTGCTCGATTTCAGCATGAAATCTCTCAGGAATTGGCCTTGTGATGCCCCAAATGTTAATTGTGGATGAACAATGCGGCAGGCAACAGCAGACAGATAATATATTTTAATGCATGGGGGGCACATTTACATTAGGGGGCACCACGCTGGGGGATCCGTTGCTGATATCGCATGCTGTTGCCGCCATGCTGCCAAATCGCTAGATGTATGGCCACCTTAATTAATTTAGCCAAAGACCCTGAATAAGCATGCAGATTGACTGGATTAGCTGCATGCTTTTTTCAGGTGTGAGATTCAGACATTACTGATGTCAGAAAGATCAGCAAGACTGACAGGCAACTGGTATTGTTTAATAGGAAGTAAAATGGCAGATCCCATATGCTTCTTACTTCAAGATGCCTTTAAGAAGCGGCTAGATTAGATCCATAGAAAGCATTACAGCATAGATTTAAGTTTGGTATACATAACCAATTTTGGTTGGCCAGTGATTGGCCAATTTCATCTATTCCATGTAGTATGGAAGCTTACCCATGCATGTTCGTAGTACAGTATTCAATATCTGTAGGTCCTCATGCTACATGGAGGTGTTAAAATTGGCAAATCATCGACCAATCAAAACTGGATGTTTGTAGCAGACTTAAGTCACAGGACTTCGTATTTGTAATGCTGAAGATATTTTTTTTTTGTTACAGTAAAATGATATTTCTTCTTTTTCTCACAAAAGATGAAACTTTTTAAATAATATTTCATATGTTCCTAATTAAACATTATTGTCATTTTTTTTATACTAAAATAATTAAAAAAATAAACACAAAAATTATATTATAAAGCATTATACATTCTTCTATTACGTACAAAAAATCCCAGGTAGGCAATAGCAACACACATCTAACCATCATTTTACTTTTTTTTTTTTAGCCAGATGAATTTTTTGTCACCTAATCTTCTGATAATCCTGTGCCTTTATATAGGTAAAAAGCAGCGACCCTGCCCAATCAAAATCTGCTCGGATATCAAATGGGTAGGATGGAAAATCTAGTCTTATGATGACATCTGTCTGTGTGCTGCCATTGTACATCACTTTCTGTTGTCAGCTCAAGAGCAGAGCATCCTGACTCCTCAGGTTTCCCCTCACCGATCAGAGATCATGGTTCAAACAAGACTCCAAAACTCCTTTAGATTTTTGTAACCATTTAAGAATTTAATGAAACATAACATAAGGAAAATCCCTAAATTTGAAAACTGATAGAGATGACGATTAGCCTGTTTTATGGTAGAAGTTCGCTCTCCCTCTTATAAACTGACTGCTCATTAGATGTAGACTTGTTAAGGTGTTAAAAGATATATCATGGCCCGTTAAAGTAAACCTAAAGATGCCCATTGCCAGTACAATTTTTAGTAAATGATCATGTAATCAATTCCTTAAATTGATGTGGCAGATATTTTGATGGATATGATTGCAGCCGGTATAAATACAATTGCAACTTAGATTCTTTAAAGGATGCACAAGGTGAAGGACAGACGTGTAGTTTAACTTACCTGGTGCTTCTTCCATCCCCTGCAGTTTATCAGGTCCCTCGCTGTGGTTCCCATTCACTCCAGTGTGCTGCTGACCCCTGTGAAAGATCTGCAAGGCACGTCTCAGATGCATGCCTCCTTGATCAAGTCTTTATGACCTGCACATACAATTGAGGAGGCACAGGGCATGCATGACTTTCTGATCTTTTGGAGGGGGTAGCAGCACACTGGAGTGGATAAGGTAGGTTAAACTGCACTTCTATCCCTATCCTCGGGTAACCTACAGTGCTGTGGATTGATTAAATAAGATCTTTTCTTTTGGTCTGATGATCTTTTCAAAAATACAATCCTTCACTTGAAATCACACTGTTAATGGACATTAACCGTGTTTTCTAGGTAGATTTATCACCTTGTACTCAGTGCCTGATTTGTAAAACAAGGTTCTCTTTCACAATGTCAATCTTAGCAATACACTCGAAAGCTTACAAGCCCAGATTCAGCCCTACTCCCAGTACCCTGCTGCCCCATACATGGCCTCTGCTCCAAAGAGCCGGAACATGAGGAGGCCTACATTTGTGTCCCAACTTAAGAGACCTGCTGGGACTCTGTATTGCCCAGTTTTTCATAACAGACCCCACCAGTAGCTCCACTTCCATTGTCTTTACATAGCACATACTTCAGGTGCAGTATAAAAATCCTTAGTGCATGCAGTGAGCTTCAGTGTGTCACAGAGGTCCTTGAGAAGAACTAGGACCACTGTTGCGAAAATCCTAAAATTTAAAATATATGTAAACACATATAAATAAGAAGTACGTTTCTTCCAGAGTAAAATCAGCCATAAATTACTTCTCTCCTATGTTGCTGTCACTTACATTAGGTAGTAGAAATGTGACAGAACCGACAGGTTTTGGGCTAGTCCATCTCTCTGTAGGGGATTCTCAGCATGGCCTTTATTAGTGGACCTAAGCCCATTTAAAAACGGACTAGGTCTGTCACTGCGCATGCGCCCACCGCACCCACACAATTTCCGCCGCACACGCTCCCACCCTCCGTGTGCGTGCACAAAGCACCCACCCACCAGTGCACGCCCGCCGGCCCATCTGCCCCTTCGCCCGTCATTGCTCTCGCTCTCTCTCAATGTCTCTGCGTCCCTGCACATGTGCAGAGCGCATGTGGGACACACACAGGGACATGGGACGCAGAGACATTAGGGATTTATTATAGAGGATAAAGACACTCCCTGAAAAAGATTTATATTAAGATGTTGGCCTGTCTCCCTGCCCACTGTACACTTTTTTTGGCAGTTGGATGGAGCAACTGCCATTTACTAAGTTCTTCTGAAAATAAAGAAAACCCTGAGAACCCCCCATGAGGAAATGGGCTAGTCCAAAACCTGTCAGTTCTGTCAAATTTCTACTACTTACTGTAAGTGGCAGCAACATAAGAGAAAAGTCATTTATGGCTCATTTTACTCTGGAAGAAACATACTTATCTGTATATGTTTACATATATTTTAAATTTTAAGATTTTTGCAACAGTTATTATTATATAATAAATAAATTATTATCTATTTCATAAAAAAATGCAGTTTTATATTCTAGCTAGAAACTTTCCTATTCCAGTTAAAGTATTCTCGAAATAAAACTGAGAAACAAATAGAAGATGCCAGTAAAGGTGTCTAAGAAGCCAAAGCGTGGTTAGAAGAGGCAAATAATATCAGGTTTCAGGTTCCTGTAGACCAGTGTTTGTAGCAGCTGCAAGACTGGGCCAACCTCCAAATACTTCATTAACCCTGTCAGTAAGAGAGAAGCCACCAATCCAGCACTAGATTTACGATACTGCTGTTGTTTGCCAACCAATTGCCATTTCAGCATGTTTATGTATATTTTAGCATCAAACTATAACTATCCCATGAAAGTATAATCCGGTGATAAGTAGGTTTATATACTTTTCTCGGGAGACACTTTGGCTGACAAAAGTAGAATCATTGGCAGCGGTGACCCTTGTTGGCTCTTCTCCACCACGTCTCTGTGATCCCCCTGTGTACAAGTGCAGCTTTTCCGTACAGCTGGGATTAATGCTGGCTAGAAAGCCGGGCAGCAGAATGTAGACCTCTGTACACATCTCATCTTGATAAGTGGTCTTTTTGTATGAATGACGTTCCAGCTGGTTAAACACGGACAACGGAACATTTTCATGTGGAGACTCCTGACATCAACTGTAGTACTTTTTAAAAAAAAATTATTTTCACTTAAGTATCCAGGTGGAATCAACAAAAACAGAAATGATCGTGTCATTAAGCTAGTCACCAAGCACCGATCTGAATAAATATTTATATTGTGATGTTAGTCGGATAAAAACTGATAAAATGTATAATATCTCAAACGAATTTCCCACTTAAAGAATAATATAAGATGGTAACATCTAAAGCTACATATGTATTTTAGACTTTCCTTGGCTGATGTAATTGTTCATAATCATCATTCAGCACAAATTGTATAGTGTTTACAGCCTTCCCTGATGTTGTTAACCCCTCCCCCCCCCCCCCTTCCCTGGAGAGGTTCTGGCAGGATGTATTGCTCTTGCCTGACATTTTTTTTTATTTTCTGGAAACTTCCTTTGCAGCTCCCACAGTAGGGTGCCATTTGCTCATCTACCACCCCCCCCCCCCCCCCCATATACCTAGCTCAGAATACAGTATGCTGCTTAGCAAAGGGCTGAGCAGTGTGTCTGCACATTGTTTGTTCCGGGTAAATGTCATCCAAACTGATCAGGGAGCATTGCTAAGGGCAACAATCTTCTAAAGTATATATGTGGCTTAAAGGGAACCTGAGGTAAATAATGCACATTGCTTGGCTGTCCTGATAATACTCTGCCTCTCATACTTTCAGATATAGACCCTGAACAAGCATGTGGATCCTAAGTCTTTGGATTAGCCACATGCTTGTTTCAGTTGTGTGATTCAGACATTACTAATACCAGAAAGATCAGCATTACACCAGGCAACTGGTATTGTTTAAAAGGAAATAAATATGGCAGCCTCCATATGTCTTTCGCCTTAGCTTCCTTTTAAAGCTTCACTTCTATGTTAGATGCATTTGTTAAAATTTAACTAGAGTACCCACAGATAAAGGGAAATCATCAGATCTGCTAAAAACTTGCACCTGGGCTGCCAGCCAAAAGCAGCCGCTCTCTGTGTGTGTGATGGATGTGAGAGTGCTTGTATCATACCTCCCAACTTTTTGAGGTGAGAAAGAGGGACACTTAAGCCACGCCCCTGCCACACCCCTGATCACGCCTCCTTCACACCCCTAGTCACACAAACCATAAAAATGTAATAAGAAAAAATATGTTGTTTTATTATTCAAACTACACTGGTCCTTTCTATCCTGGTTCATTTTCCTTCATATTTACATTTTAAAATTAGTAATACCGGTATATCAATTTAAGGGATGGGAATAAGTGAATCAAACACATTTTTAGTAGATAAATATATATATTTACATAGAAAGAGGGACAAAGTCCTGAAAGAGGTACAAATTAGGAGGAAAGAGGGACAGGGCTCCCAAAGAGGGACAGTCCCTCCAAAAGAGGGACTGTTGGGAGGTATGTTGTATGTGTGTGCATGGGTGTATGCACATTAGTGTATGTGTGTGTGTGTGTGTCTGTAGGGGAATGTGAGAGATTGTGTGCGCATGCCTGTGTGTTTGATCACAGTAGTTTCCTCAGATGACCAGGACTGGCTTTGCATGTATGTGTGTGCGCATTAGAGTACATGTGTGTGTACATGAATGTGTGTGTACATGAATGAATGTGTGTGTACATGAATGAATGTGTGTGTACATGAATGAATGTGTGTGTACATGAATGTGTGTGAATGCCTGTGTGTTTGATCACAGTAGTTTCCTCAGATGACCAGGGATGGCTTTGCATGTATATGTGTATTTGTGTGTGCGCATTAAAGTATGTGTGTCTGTATGTGAATGTGAGTGGTTGTGTGCGCATGCCAGTGTGTTTGATCACAGTAGTTTCCTCAGATGACCAGAGCTGGCTTTGCACGTATGTGTGTGCATGTGTGTGCGCATTAGTGTGTGTGTAGGTACATGAATATGTGTGAGTGAGCGTGTGCGCATGCCTGTGTGTTTGATCACAGTAGTTTCCTCGGTTGACCAGGGCTGGCTTTGCATGTATGTGTGTGCATGTGTGTGCGCATTAGTGTGTGTGTAGGTACGTGAATGGATGTGAGTGAGTGTGTGCGCATGCTTGTCTGTTTGATCACAGTAGTTTCCTCAGAACACCAAGGCTGGGTTTGTCTGTCCTTAGATTTTCCTTCCGCATGGGCTATTTCCAACAAAAATGATATGTGTTACAGGACAGAAAAATGGATTTCATAAAATAATTTTGACTACAATGATATGGTGTTTATGTAATGGGACTTCTATTATATCACAATTTATTTATGCTTTCAACAGAAAGTCACCTTTCATTAATATGTCTGCCTGGATTTTCACTTTAGTCATGTTAGACTGAAGTATGTTCATCTTCCACTGAACAGAGATTAGGGCAACAGACACACGTGTTCATGCATGCTAAAAAGTGCATGCAACATGTTATGGAAAAGAACAGGATACCGCAGTGCAGGGTGGGATATAGGTCTGGGGTTTACAGTAACATGATTATTGCTTGTTCGATAGCTACAATTACATGTCTGTACTTAGCTATACAGTTATCTCTGATTACACCGCTTATACTGGAGATGTAGACTTAGAAAATAAATGTATTATGATGATCTTTTACCAATCAGTACAAATAAGCTGTACACGTTTTGTTATGACAGGGTAAAAAAAAGAAAAGGAAGAGAGAAAAGCTCCAGGAATCCACATCAGGTTGGTTAAAGTGACTTTCTATCTTTTTGATGTGACTGTGTCCATAAATCCCTTCTCCCTCCCTCTCCCCCTTTGCTTCCCCTTCTCTGCACCCTTCCCCTGCAGTCCTTGGAGGACTCCGCCTGAAGTGAAAGGGATATGCAGGCTGCCATATTTATTTCCTTTTAAACAATACCAGTTGCCTGGCAGCCCTGCTGATTTTTGAGACAGCAGTAGTGTCTGAATCACATACCTGAAGCAAGCATGCAGCAAATTGAGTCAAACTTCAGTCAAACGTCTGATCTGCATGCTTGTTCCGGGTCTATGGCTTAAAGTATTAGAGGCAGAGGCGTGTAAAGTAAATAAATATGGTAGCCTCCATATCCCTCTTGCTTCAGGTGTCTTTTAACCACTTCGGTACCAGCAGCCTCTGCCCCCTTAAGGACCAGAGGCTGCTGGTACGCTAAAACGCAGCATACCGACGAATCGCCGCAATAATCCGTCCCTCCCGCCGGTCACGCTGCTCTGTCCCCGCCGCAGGATGCTCTCTCTGCCATCTCTATGACGGCAGAGCGCTGTGCGCCAGTCAGGAGCTGCTTTCATTGGCTCCTGACCCTGTCACTCAATGTAAGCCAATGGGATTGGCTTACAGGTATGACAGGGCCAGAAGCCCATGAAAACGGCTCCTGCCCGGGTCACAGTGCTCTGCCGTCATAGAGGCGGCAGGGCAGCACATTGTGGCGGGTAGAAAGTGCGAAAGCGGCGGGAACGGGTGGGGGCGCGCGCTGAATGGGACGTAGAGCTTACTTCCAGTCAGAACCGCAGCGCCACCCGCCCGACGTAGATTTGTACTGCGTCTGTCCCTAATTGGTTAAGCAGAACTAAAGTCAAATAAAGAAAGCAGCATAATGCAAAACAATTACATTATAGTGCCAATATGTATGGCCAGTGGTGTAGCAATAGGGGTTGCAGAGGTAGCGACCGCATCGGGGCCCTTGGGTCAGAGAGGCCCTGAGGGGCCCTCCCTCAATCACAATATTAGCTTTCTATTGGCCCTGTGTTGCTATCAATCATTTCTATAAATGCTTTAAATAGTAATAATCATTAACAAACTGTTCCCCATCCCCCTCTTGCACCTCTGACACTGTTGTTGTCCTTGGCAGGTTTTGGTGCACTGTATCAATTGTTATGTATAGAGTGCTTGGGGGCCCCATGTAAAACTTGCACCGGGGCCCAGAGCTCCCAAGCTATGCCACTGTGTATGGCCCTATCCACGTAAAGTTTTACCACTGGACATATGAGTTGATTTACTAAGGATATCGAACACTGAAGATAAGTGAGCCAGCACTCCTGGATTGCTGGGGCCATATCAGGCCATATTGGGGGTTTCAGAAATGTTAGACCTGGTACACACGATGCAATTCGATTATTTCCGACAGGTCCGATCTGATTTCTGACTGATTGATTTTGTATAGAAGTGATCAGAAAATCGATCATAAAAACCATAGTCAATCAGATCGGACTTGTCGGAAATAATCAATTTGACTGTCAAACTGATGGAAAATTGCATTGTGTGCACTTGGCATTAGCAGTTATGCTGCTATCCTCATTAGCAGAACTTACACTGATATCCTTATCCTCTGAGGTGATGGCTGCAAACTTGTGTTACCTAAAAGCAGACTCTTTAAAAAATGCATTCCATGATTTTTGGATCACTTATGTTCTCCAGTTTTCTCCAACCTTTTGAAATTAACACTTTGCCTGAAAAGGTTACCGATCCGTACCAGAGGTAGCGCTCACAATTGAATCACCAAAATTCACAATATTGAAATATATTAAAACCACATCTTCACATATGCAATGACATGCAATAAAATAATAGTCTCTATATTGAGGGGTGTCTCCACCAATTGGACTGTATAGAGGGTGAGATCAAGCCTGTGTCTCTTCACAACTCTAGGGGACCTCCACCAGCACCCTTTGTGTGTCACTCACCGCAATTATAAGACCAACAAATGGTCTATATGCGCTTTGGGACCGTTCCCTGGTCGTCCCCCACCTCTCAGGCAGATATGACCTCTGTTTTCCTCCTCAGATTCGGTGTGTATACTCAGTTTGTATCCATATACCTCAATGGAAAAGACTCCACATAGTGTGATAACGTTTAAAAGTATTTATTTATAAAAAACAGTTGCACTCACATGTCCACAAAAGATTCTGCGCTCAGAGTAATTTATAAACGGGCTCTCCCCCGTATGTTGGCCGGGCTGGCAGGCTCCGGGACCCTACTGTCTCAATGGACCTCCGTTGCGCACTCGGTGGCCGTTGGACGCCGTTCCCGTCTCGCCTCCACACTCCGCTTTGCGTGCGTATCCCACTTCCGCATCAAGCTCCACCCGATCGATTTCGTCACTCAGTGACTCATCAGGGGCTCGGAGCCTGATGCGTCTAGTGGGAAGATTAAGTGCAGTCTGCCCCTCCCACCCCATAGCGTCACACTCCCTCCTCTCCGTAGCCTGCAAAAGCCATCACCGCGGGGAGTGGCCCTGCCATCTATTGTGCATAGTTACGTATATAACAAATAACTTTGCTGCTGACATTAAGCTGAATCAATTGTTCCTATGCTCATATTAGCATATTAGCATACATTTAGCATTCCTCGCTACAACATATAAAAAATATAAAATATAACATGATGCCATAACGATAAAACCATGTAAATGCACCATAATAAAAGGTATTACGTTTATGAGAAGTTAATAAATGAATTAATGAATAAAACATAATTAAAGATGTGTACGGGCCAGCACCCCGCCCCCTCCTCTACCCCCCCCCTTTTCCCCTTATATCCCTATTATTCTTGCCCCACCCCCACCCCCCCCCCCCCAAAAAAAAACTTATCTCCCCTCCATTCCCTTAATTTTGCAGACAAAAATTGGGGACAGGTTGATTGCCCATACACTTACAATCCTCATCCATTCTTCATATATGTATGCATAATTTTTAAAAACTACTAATTGTACCATTCCTACATACCATATAACCTCATAAATATATTCATATGAATTACCTAAATAGACCAAACAGTACCCCCATATTTACAATCCCGACACCCATACCACATATCTATATATTCCCACATACATTAATGTCCTAGCCCCCACCCCCCAAAATGCAAGTAGAAGGAAATTAAGATTTTAGATCCAGTGTGGATCCCGGGCCCAGGTGCATGCACACACATCACACCTCACTGACCCAGGAAGCACACCAGATCGATGTCTATATTAAGTCCCTCAGGCCTCAAAGTTCCCATTCTTTGAATCCATTTTGTTTCTTCCTGTGATACCTTTCTCACCTTGTCACACCCTCTCCAATCTGGTATAATTTTTTGGAGCCCACAAAACGATAATTCCTTGGAGTCACAGTTATGATCCCTCCCAAAGTGAGCCGACAGACTATGGTTGGGGTACCCTTTACCAATATTACGGACATGCTCCCCCATCCTTTCCTTTAGAGTCCTTGTTGTTCTCCCAATATACTGCCATCCACACTTACACCAAGCAAGGTTACCGGTTGCTTTACCAGTCTAGTAGAATGACCTGGCTTTGGTTTTCTGAGATGTGGCAGCTTGCTATTGGTCATTCACTTAACAAGCCATTGTATCCCAGTCTGACTATGTTTACATACAGTATGTCCCTCCCCATGCCTGGCTTCTGGACAATGGCTGAAGTGAAATAAATTATAGGGCTTTTAACGTATTATAATTACAAGGACCATTTTGTAAGCTGGAGTGCTTTCTTCTTTTGACTTTAGCTTCGTTTTATAGCAAACCTGTGTAAAGTACCAGTAATGCCCTCTATCAGCAGCTCTTGCACAGCGGGAGCCCACCTCACTTACTATGGTATATACCCAGGCTGACAGGGCCCGTTACATGTAGAGTACCAAGCGTGTGCAAATAGACACCACGGTGTGTAAGGTTGGCAAAGACAATGAACATAACAGAGTGCGCAGACACCCTATGGAGCCTGCTTACCTAGTACTATATAGGATTATTGCACACAAGTTCACTTTACAGAGGGAAATGTAACAGTCATTCCAAATGAAGGATGACATTGATTCATCAAACATTGAATCAATGCCATTGATTCATTCATAACTAAAGATTATTCATTAGTTTTAAGAAAAATGTGCTTGTTTCATGTATAATCTAACATTGTTATACCAGAGTTCCATCAGGCAATGTACGCAATATACGTTGTCATTTATTGTATCACTATGCAGTGTGAATGTAGGTATTAATGTCACTGACATATAAGGTTATTGTACTATGAGTTCCTCACCTCTACAGCAAATACCATGTGAGCTCTGTGTTTATTGACTTTAATATATAACTAAGTAATAATGAATGAGTTTGATTTCAACATGCATCGCTCTGTTTAGCCTTTTTATTTATGCAGCAGAAACAGCAGTGTGGTGGTTATGGACTGTAGTAGGTGTGACGCCGGGCGACGCCCAGTCGTCCGAGGATTCGCGGCCGATTGTCCGATCGCAACCGTGATCGGAAAACTGACATTCTTTATTTTTAAAATAGAAGTTTTTCCTTCCTGCCTTCCCCCCCCCCTTTTGCCATGAGGGCTGAATGGGCCTGCGTTAGCATATGGCTAAAGCAACCTGGTTTAGCAAGAAATCCTGTTAAGGCTCCCGGAAAAGCTCTGGTGACACTAATGTGCTAATTGGGCAGAGCTGAAATACCAACAGAGTCTATTCAACAGGGGAAGCTAGCACAGCATGAGGTCTATTGACACCTACATTCCTCCCAGTCTTGACGGCACCGACTAAACTGAGTATGGAATGCATGGTGTTGATAACTTTGTCACATTTTGCAAATACCATCCATGGGAGGAATATGAAAATTACATAATTTTGTTTCCCTAATTCTGTAGAATATGGTGATACTAGACATAGCCAGGTAACCCGAGCAGGGGCTGAGATATGAATAATGGGGTCCCCGTGCGCCCCAAATATTGCAAGTTTGATGTCCTATGAACGTGTATTCTCAGCCCAATCTGAATATGAAATCGGTTTGCATGTGCGACAAAACCCCGGCGGGGTATGAAATTGGACATATTTTGTGGATGGCTGGAAGTTCCTCCCCTGAGAACTCACTGCCTGACACGCCCCTGGGCTGAGCTTGAGACTCCGCCCAGAAATGTCAGTGCTCAAAACTGATTGCATGAGGACCCCCAGCCAATTCCCCCACTTTCCATCATACCGAAAAGACTGCCACTGCTTGGGGAAATAGCAGTGGCCATCTTGCAGGCGGAGCAACGGCCATGTGGTTCGGCCATATTGCGAACTAACTGCAACAAAGGAACTTTGTCTTTTCCCGAACGGACTTTCCACAGAATCATAAGTATTTGTTCTTTTTATCCCTTTTTCTTTTATGTACTGTGTTATCACTGTCTCTCATCATTTAATTGTTCAGGATTGTCTGTATATATTAATTATTTATATTGTAACAAATAAAGGCTTTTTAAAAGGTCTTTACCTCTCAGTAAAACCTTCTATTCAGTATACACAGACGAGACCTAAACTTCCGAAGGGACGCTACTGTTTTGATAGATAGATAGGAATTGCACAGTTTTAACCGGTTGTTTGTTTCACAGGTCTATAGCCAGTTAGCAGTTATCTCTGGGCTGATAGAAAACAGAGATGGTGGCAAATCTACCCCTGGGTTGGAGTAAAAGTGTATTTTCGTAACCTCACAGGCTCCCTACTGCGTCGTGACGCTCAAACTCCGCCAATTCTACGCAGATTGCGTCCATAGCTCTCAATCTGTGTGCTAGAATCGGATCGGACGGTTTTGCGTGTTCACGGCCAGTGGGGCTCGTGTGACAGTGGTCGGCAGCGTTTGGGATCTGTGTGTGCTGATAGTATCTCAGGTAGGGCTATCGAATTAGCCCTATCGAGAAACGAACTAATTCGTTGGTAGTGACTGAGTGCAATATATTTTTCATATATACAGAGAGACTGTGTAACCAGTACCCCTCCCCTAAGTTTTCTTTTATTTGGCATGGAAATGTCCGGGAATTACAAGGTCATGGTCCTATCCGACCTGCAGAGTCTGTGCGAGGCGAGAGGCATGGACATCCGCGGCAAGAAACAGCAGGACCTGATAACGGACTTGTACCGATGGGATAGCCAGAATCTGCGGACGCTGGAGGTGTCCACTGTGGAGGACACCGGCTCATCTAACGCAAGTCGAGGGGAACCAGAGACTGAAGATCCTGTGCGTACCGAGGTTGAGCAACCCGCGGGCAATGCGGCAACAGATACGCAGGAGGCTGTCAGTGTGATCCCCGACCCCAGAACCCCTGAAAGTACTCGCCTGGAACCGGCCAGTACTGGACTGTCCAGTTATGTTGATCCAGTAATGCAGCAGGCATTGCAAAAGCTGATGGAAACTGATGTGGACAAGTACCTGCAGTACATGGCGGAGCAAAAGCGAGAGGAACGCCAATCTGCAGAGGCGCGGGAGAGACGACAGCATGAGCTGAACATGGCGAAAGTGCAGCAAGCCAGCCGGAGTTCAACGCCCAGCCTCCCTGCTGAAGGGACTGCCGCTCCAGTAAGTGCAAAATTTAAATTTGCTATTATCGAAAAAGACACTGACATTGACTTGTTTTTGAGGTCTTTCGAAAAGGCCTGCCGTCAGTATCGTCTGTCCCAAGACCAGTGGGCCAGACATCTGACACCCTTGCTGCGCTACAAAGCGCTTGATGCTTTCTCAGAGCTGCCTGTGGAAAAGGACAATGATTATACCGCTATAAAGGAGGCTATAATCACTAAGTACCAGCTGACGCCAGAAGCCTACCGGAAAAGGTTCAGGTCCTGGCAGAAAAAATCTACTGATTCTTATCAAGATGTGGTCAGCAGTCTGCTCACCACACTCCGCCAGTGGACGCTAGGCCTCACTAAAGGGTCTTACGGTGTCCTGGAGGACTTAATCGTCCTGGAGCAGTTTCTGAACATTTGCCCGGCTGATGTACGCCAGTTTGTGCTGGAGCGCCGACCGGCGTCAGCGACGGTCGCTGCAGACCTCGCTGAGACCTTTGCAACGACCAGGGTGCCGGAGACCCGCAGGACTGCCCCATCTAGCTGGAGAGGAGGTCAGTCCCACAATTTTGCAGACTCTCCTACCTCTGTGAGCCGTGCGCCCCAGAGGCCCTCCAGCGCAGCTGCTGCGTCCAGGCCTGCAGTAACAGAGGGCATCACCTGTCACTTTTGCCGCAAGCCCGGACACATGAAGTTTAACTGCCCGGAGCGGAGGCAGACCGCGCCAGCTCCTGCACCACCTACACCTCGCCCACGGCAACTGCCGCCAGCCAGCGCACCCCAGCCGGGAGCACCCAACAACGTCATGTTCGCAGGTGGGAGAGGGATCCACTCCGCTACGAGCAACCACCAGCTGGTTACAGTGAACGACCAGCTTGTTACCGGTTTCCGCGACACTGGAGCGGATGTCACCCTGGTGCGTGCGCACCTGGTCCCGACGGAAAATATCCTCCCTGACAAATACCTTACCCTCACTGGAGTGGGGGGCACTCTTTCTCGCATTCCCCAGGCTCGGGTGTCCATCGATTGGGGGGTGGGGGTTCAAGAGAAGGTTGTTGGGGTCCTGGACCAACTGCCGGTCCCAGTTTTGTTGGGGACCGACCTGGGCAAGCTTGTGTCCTATTATGAACCTGCCCCAAGCCCCTCAGACTGCCAGGAGGGAGACGGACTCTCCGCCCACACTAAGGTACTTTGCACCAAGGGGCAAGAACAGGGGGGAGGTGGGTTGAATGTGCCCAGTCCAGGGGTACCGAGTCCAATAGTACCTGTGTCACAGGTACCTGTGTTTGATATACCGATTGTTTGTGATGAAAATGTTGTTGTACCTGTCACTGTAATTCATGCATGCAGCCAGGATGTGAGTAATGCCAGTATGTGCCAGTCTGAAGGTGTACCTGTACTGGCAGTAACACGCAGCCGCGCTGCTCAGAACCTGGGCTCAGAGCAGGTGGAAGAGGTTCCGGCCTCCTCCCCCTCCTCTGACCACAGGGATGGTAGCCTTCAGCCACTAACTGCATATGCCACGGGCCAGCTGGCTGAGAGCGAGAGTGCTGCATTTGTGCAAGCACTCCAGACTGACCCTAGCCTCGAGGCACTCAGAAGGCAGGCTTCGGAGCCCCTCACGAATGAAGATACCTTCAAGGTATATTGGGAAGGTGGTAAGCTGTACAGCGAGCCTGTACAGCCCACCGAAGGTGAAACAAGTGTGGGTACCAAGTTGCTTGTGGTACCCAGTGCCTTCCGGGGGCATGTGCTGAAGTCCGCACATGACATTCCCCTGGCAGGGCACTTGGGAATCCACAAGACACTTGACCGTATCCAGGGTCATTTCTACTGGCCCAGGATGCGGATCGATGTGACCAACTATTGCCGCTCATGTACTGTTTGCCAAAAGGTAAAACGGGCTGGGAACCCCCGCAAGGCTCCCTTGTGTCCACTGCCAATCATAGGTGAGCCCTTTCACAGAGTGGCAGTCGACATAATTGGACCATTGCCCACTCCCAGCAGCAGTGGCAAAAGGTACATCCTGACGGTGGTGGATTACGCCACCCGCTATCCTGAGGCCATGGCGCTTTCCTCCCTGAGGGCGGACAAGGTAGCAGACGCGCTACTTAACATTTTCTCCCGAGTCGGGTTCCCTGCGGAGATGCTCTCCGATCAGGGATCCCAGTTTATGTCCGAACTCATGGAGGCCCTGTGCAAAAAGATACACATGACGCACATTGTCTCCAGTCCCTACCACCCGCAGACCAATGGACTGTGTGAACGGTTCAACGGGACGCTGAAGCAAATGCTGACCACGTTTGTTGAGTCGCAAGGTGGGGACTGGGAACGATACCTGCCTCATCTGTTGTTTGCGTACAGGGAGGTGCCGCAGGAGTCAACCGGGTTTTCCCCGTTTGAACTCCTGTATGGGAGGAATGTCCGAGGACCCTTACAATTGATGCGGGAGACATGGGAGGGCAAGGGCGACCCCACTGATGTCTCCGTGGTCGATTACGTCCTCAAGTTCAGGGACAAAATGGAGTCCCTGTCCGCAGTAGTGACCAACAACCTGGCCCAGGCTCAGGCCAAACAAAAAGCATGGTACGACCGCACTGCTGGAGAGCGGTCATTTGATGTGGGTGACAAGGTATATGCCCTTCTTCCCGTGAGGCAGAACAAGCTGCAAGCAGCCTGGGAGGGGCCTTTTACTGTAGTGCAGCGGTTAAACCCTCTGACGTATCTAGTGAACATGGGGGGCAGGAAGCAGAAGAGCTTTCATGTAAACATGCTGAAGGCCCACCATGACAGGACCCAGTATGCGCTGCCAGTGTGCAGCCGGTTAGAGCAGGGAGAGGCAGACCCCCTGTTAGACCTGCTGGCTGACGTACGAGATGTGGACGGCGACCTAAACGTCAATCCACAGCTCGCCTCAGCCCAGCAAGAGCAGTTACAGAAGGTGCTGGGCCAGTACCAGCACACCTTCTCCGGTATCCCGGGGCGGACCAGTATGGCGGTGCATGGGGTAGATACAGGTACCCATCCCCCCATCAGGCAATCCGCTTACCGTGTCTCTCCCGAGGTACAGGCGGACATGCAGAAGGAGGTGAGGGAGATGCTGGAGTTAGGGGTGGTTCAAAAGTCCAGTAGTGCCTGGGCAGCCCCTGTTGTCCTGGTCCCCAAGAAGGACCAGACAACTCGGTTCTGCGTAGACTACAGGAAACTGAACGCCATCACCACTACAGACGCCTACCCCATGCCTCGCATTGATGAGCTGCTAGATACACTGGCATCAGCCAGGTACCTATCAATCATGGATCTGAGCCGGGGGTATTGGCAGATACCACTTGCACCTGACGCGAGGCAAAAGTCGGCCTTCATCACCCCTTTCGGCCTCTTCGAGTTCACGATGATGCCCTTTGGGATGAAGAACGCCCCCGCCACGTTTCAGCGGGCCGTGAACGACCTGCTAGAGGGAATGCAAGGGTTCGCTGTAGCGTATCTGGATGACATTGCGGTGTTCAGCCCCACCTGGGAAGAACACCTCAAACACCTGTCCCAGGTACTAGAGAGGCTGGCCATGGCCAATCTGACGGTTAAACCGAGTAAGTGTCAGATTGGCATGACCGAGGTGCAGTACTTAGGTCACCGGGTGGGGGGTAACACCCTGAAACCTGACACGGGAAAGGTGGACGCCATCCTGGCATGGCCTCGACCTATCACGAAAAAGCAGGTCCAGGCGTTCCTGGGGACCGCCGGCTACTATAGGAAATTTGTTCCCGCCTATAGTACACTGGCGAAGCCCCTGACCGATGCCACTAGCAAGAAGCACCCCAAGGTTGTTAGCTGGACCCCCGCTTGCGAGAATGCCTTCCAGGCCTTGAAGCAGGCCCTCGCAAGCGCCCCTGTGCTTCAGGCCCCAGACTTCAGTCGTCGGTTTGTGGTGCAAACCGATGCCTCTGACTACGGTCTCGGCGCAGTCCTCAGCCAGGTGGATGGAAAGGAGGATGAACACCCTATCCTCTACCTGAGCCGGAAGCTCCTGCCCCGAGAGGTAGCCTACTCCACAACTGAAAAGGAGTGCCTGGCGATCGTGTGGGCCCTACAGAAACTGCAGTCGTATCTGTACGGCCGCTCCTTCACGATCGTCACTGATCACAATCCCCTGAGTTGGCTAAACCGTACTGCTGGAACCAACGGCAAGCTCCTACGGTGGAGCCTGTCATTGCAGCAGTACGACTTTACGATCCAACACAAAGCAGGCAGCCGACACCAAAACGCTGATGGGCTGTCGCGGTGTCAGGGGGAACCCGACCCAACAGCACCAATAGCTGCTACGGAAGGCGTCCTGTTGACACCTCCCTGAGCAGAGCTCGGGAAGGGGGAGGTGTGACGCCGGGCGACGCCCAGTCGTCCGAGGATTCGCGGCCGATTGTCCGATCGCAACCGTGATCGGAAAACTGACATTCTTTATTTTTAAAATAGAAGTTTTTCCTTCCTGCCTTCCCCCCCCCCCTTTTGCCATGAGGGCTGAATGGGCCTGCGTTAGCATATGGCTAAAGCAACCTGGTTTAGCAAGAAATCCTGTTAAGGCTCCCGGAAAAGCTCTGGTGACACTAATGTGCTAATTGGGCAGAGCTGAAATACCAACAGAGTCTATTCAACAGGGGAAGCTAGCACAGCATGAGGTCTATTGACACCTACATTCCTCCCAGTCTTGACGGCACCGACTAAACTGAGTATGGAATGCATGGTGTTGATAACTTTGTCACATTTTGCAAATACCATCCATGGGAGGAATATGAAAATTACATAATTTTGTTTCCCTAATTCTGTAGAATATGGTGATACTAGACATAGCCAGGTAACCCGAGCAGGGGCTGAGATATGAATAATGGGGTCCCCGTGCGCCCCAAATATTGCAAGTTTGATGTCCTATGAACGTGTATTCTCAGCCCAATCTGAATATGAAATCGGTTTGCATGTGCGACAAAACCCCGGCGGGGTATGAAATTGGACATATTTTGTGGATGGCTGGAAGTTCCTCCCCTGAGAACTCACTGCCTGACACGCCCCTGGGCTGAGCTTGAGACTCCGCCCAGAAATGTCAGTGCTCAAAACTGATTGCATGAGGACCCCCAGCCAATTCCCCCACTTTCCATCATACCGAAAAGACTGCCACTGCTTGGGGAAATAGCAGTGGCCATCTTGCAGGCGGAGCAACGGCCATGTGGTTCGGCCATATTGCGAACTAACTGCAACAAAGGAACTTTGTCTTTTCCCGAACGGACTTTCCACAGAATCATAAGTATTCGTTCTTTTTATCCCTTTTTCTTTTATGTACTGTGTTATCACTGTCTCTCATCGTTTAATTGTTCACGATTGTCTGTATATATTAATTATTTATATTGTAACAAATAAAGGCTTTTTAAAAGGTCTTTACCTCTCAGTAAAACCTTCTATTCAGTATACACAGACGAGACCTAAACTTCCGAAGGGACGCTACTGTTTTGATAGATAGATAGGAATTGCACAGTTTTAACCGGTTGTTTGTTTCACAGGTCTATAGCCAGTTAGCAGTTATCTCTGGGCTGATAGAAAACAGAGATGGTGGCAAATCTACCCCTGGGTTGGAGTAAAAGTGTATTTTCGTAACCTCACAGGCTCCCTACTGCGTCGTGACGCTCAAACTCCGCCAATTCTACGCAGATTGCGTCCATAGCTCTCAATCTGTGTGCTAGAATCGGATCGGACGGTTTTGCGTGTTCACGGCCAGTGGGGCTCGTGTGACAGTAGGGAAGTGAATATAACACACGCAGATCGCTCACCACCTGAATAGCTTATGAATTCTTAATAGTGGAAGCCTAGTCATGTCCCCTTCCATGTCATAAGGCCAGTACTTCAGTCTGGGTACCAATACATGGTGACATGATGCAGAGTGTGGTCACACTGGGGAGGTGGGCCAGTACTACGTGCAGTCAGAATCCAGTCAGTTGGACTGAGTAGGATGATTGCGGGCAGAGGAAGAGGAGACATGTCCCAGCACACTATTTAATGTCAACTGATGCTTCAGTTTGAGGGTCCCAACATAGCACCAGACAATGCATATATCATGCAGTGTTTTTATAGTATAAAATAACACAGGTCATCCATATGTAAAATACATAACCCTAGGGGTTCCTTTTTTTTTTAATTCTTATTGATTCAGGGGGTACATGTACTTGTCACAATCAAATAATTGTATGTTTTATTTTTTAAGAATGGGTAATACTATATACATATATATATATATATATATACTCTCCCCTTTTGTGTCTTGAAAATTATCATACATTTCATTTATCATGTTTCATTGCCAATTCTGTATTTTGTGTCATTTTTGTATTTTGTCACTAATTATGTACTGTTACTTGTATATTGGTGTACACTATTGTCTGTATTATTATGTCCCCCATGTTCGTTTCTTACTTTGTACACCGCCACGCAATATGTTGGCGCTTTATAAATCAATAATAATAATAATAATAAAAATGATAAATATAACTGAAGAAATGTATATTAAAAGTATGCAGCTAGATTCACACTTAGATGCATTGCGTTGAGTTGCAGTGAGTTGTGTCCAGTTGCATCGCATTGAAAAAAGCATGCTGCAACACAGCTCAAAGCAACTAATGCAACGGATCTGTGAATCCAGCCTTAGGGAATGTTTGGAGAGCATTTATATATAATTAAGGTTGCACTACCAATAAATGTAATGGTGTCCAGAGCTAAATGGAAAACCTGATTGGCCGATACTGCTCTCTATCACTAGGCCCACTGACAGACTTAATAATAATCTATTTTTCCCTTTGAAAAGCTTCTGAAAATGACAAGTTGACATTTGGAGCCCCATATATGTGAATATCAGGATGTTGTAGCCAGGGGGGCTGAATTTGTGAAGGAATGTTGGGTGTACTGTGGTAAAATGATAGTTATAAACAAGCCCATCTCATCTGCTGTGATTGATTCCATTTCCTAGTGGTATCCTCTTGACAGGCTTTTTGTGAAGTGTGTTTAGTGTCCTCAAGGCAGGCATCAAACACCTACGTTTTAGGATATACATAATTAAAAAGCCACATAAACTCACCACTCAAACCAAACATTCATCACTCTGTCAGATACTAGTATGTGATAAAACTCCTTTTCACACTGAGCACATTCCCCCCCCCCCTCCCCACCACTAAATGAGCTGTCCAGTGGTGTCACATGCATAAATAAACATAGCATGGAGACCAATAGTGAGATCAAACCTTCAGAGACCAATCTCTGCTCAGCTTATAGATGCTACATTGGGAGCAACTTGAGGACCAGACCTTACTTCACACATATTTCAGCCACTCTTTACCTTCTGCAATCAGAGAAACACAGTAGTACTCTCTGTTGAAAATCATGATACTGTATGTCCTAAATGCATTTAGTTTACTTGAAATAAATGAAAGCTGGCTGTTGCAGGTTGATGCACAGTATTTTATTTTTGATACATGTAGGTTCCATAATAGTAGAACAGAGAAGAGGCTTTACCTGAAAATTCACGTAATTATTATTTTTACACAGCCCTGACATTTTCTGCATTGCTGTATAAAGTATATTGTCTTATCACTAACTGTCCCTCAGAGGGACTCACAACCTAATCCCTACCAAAGTCAAATGTCCATCATAGTCTGGGGCCAATTTCGGGGAAGCCAATAAACTTAAGATGTGAGAGGGAACCAGAGTGCCCAGAGGAAACCCACGTAGACGGGGAGAACATACAAACTCCTTGCAGATAGTGTTCTGGCTGGGATTCGAACAAGGAACCAGCGCTGTAAGGCAAGATTGCTATCCGCTATTTCACCGTACTGCCCTGTGATTCCCAGAAGAGAAAGCATTCTTGCCCTGAAGCTGTGTAGATGGTATTTGGGGCTTTTATACTTTTTTTTCAAGATTTTGTTCAAATTCTCCATAGACATTAGTCATTACATTACATTCCCAGCCTATGTTGGATTGCCATTGCCGTGTGTATGCATGCCCTGAGACAGGGACAGATACTGACTGATAGCAGAGGGCATGATGATTGGACTTCCCTTGGGCTCAGCTTAGCCTGCCTGTCCAGAGCATAGGAAAGCATGGCTGGCATTGAGCACCTGCAGTTTTTATAACTCCAATGTTTTGGGCAAGAGGATGTACTTGATCAGATGGCACATTCTAAATGCCATTGTATATTTACTGTATGATAAGCTTGCATAGAATGATGCATGGTAAGCAGGGCCGGATTTAAGCAAAGGCCACATAGGCCATGGCCTAGGGCACCACAGGATCAAGGGCGGTGGACAACAGGCTATAATAGGTGGAAGGGAATAGTCACCTGGCTACCTATACTTGAGGGAGGGGAGTCGTCAAGCTATCTATACCAAATGGGGGGGGGGTCATCTGGCTTCTTATACTAGAGGGAAGGGGGGTAAGGGTCTTCAGGATACCTAAACTGGAGGAAGGGGGGGGGAGTGTCATTTGGCTATCTATACTGGAGTGAAGGGTCAATGGGCTACCTATACTGAAGGGGGGTGGATGCTGATAGTGGCCTTGGGCGGTAAAGAGAACAAATCCGTCCATGACGGTAAGGCTTATAAAGACTATCAATATATGTTGTTCTCATTTATACTTCATTATTATTTAGGTTTACTTGCTTTGTATGAAGTTGAACATATGTCCATGGGTAGCAGTATATGGTGGACGGGAAAGAGATTTTAATGTTATTCATCACCTTCTGTCCTGGTGACCCCTAGTGTATACATTAGTTCTAGTGGTCACCAAGACAGGAAATCCATTTTATTGAAAAAGGACACGGATGGTAAGAACAACCTGGTATAGGTTGTAAGAACATCCTATTTTTATTATTATGGAGTGGTTTTCTACATTAGCTTGCTGTTGAAAAAGTGCTGTGGTATAATAAAACAAGCATTTGCCATTTTGCTTGGCCTGAAACATGTCAAATATAACTATTTCAATTTGTTATAATTTGCTGCCTGTAAACAGTGCCATAGTAATGTTCTAGTAATGAAAATTAGTAATCGTAATGAAGATATTGTGGATAGGGGCTATATTTAACCTCAGAAAGATGTTGGCTACTACTACACCACACATGAGTAGCATAGAGAGGTAGTGACATTTGGAGTTTTGTCCTCCTTTGACCTCTAACGTCCTTAATCTTTGACTCGGCCTTAGCATGTGGTTTGCATGTCATATTCCCTGGCTGTTAATTTCCCCAGACAGCTGTCAAAAGATCCCAAACATTATGTAATATTATCGGTTAAGTTGAAAGTCACATTTGTTTCCCTGGAATGAAAAGAATTGGTCCTAGAAAACAAGTCACAAGTGTAGTTGTGTTCATAGCCAAAATGCATAACCTATTTACTGCATGTGAAGGTGGGTGCGCTAGCGCCGCTAGCTATCAACAGTGCAGGCCTTTCATATTTCACAAGTCTTCCAAGGGCTGTTCAGCACACTTGTCTGCTAGGCTTCAGTTGCTCTGCTATATCCGGCAGCTACAAGCAGCTCTCTGTCAGTTCTAGGAGGGAGGTGAATTACAGTGGTTCTCACTAACTTCCGACAATCGGATTTGAGAGAGACCAGGAGCCCAATGGTGCGATATCGTTTTCACATCAGAGGCGCTCATGCTCGATTTTTCATTGCTATAAGGCACTTTTATTGACCTGAAGAAGCGGGCTAACCCCCATGAAATGCATTGTCTTGATGTACTCAAACAAATAAACATTTTTCCCTGAAAGATTGGTTTGTCCTTTAGAAGAGGTAAGGCATATTACCGCTTTGTTTTAAAGTTCAGAGTAGAGATTGCAATTGTATACACTCAGGGCACCTCCACCATTGTTATTTTTAGATACTCAGTGAGTTCTGTACTGTGTACACTTTTTACAGGAAAACTTTATAACTTTCTTGTTTTCAAAGGACAACACGAGGGAGTGGAATATGGAGGCTGCCATATTTATTTCAATAGACTTTGCCTGTCTGTCCTGCTGATCCTCTGCTTCTAATACTTCTAGTCATAGAGCCCGAACAACATGCAGCAGATCAGGTGTCTGACATTATTAGCTGCAGGTGTGTTTCAGGTGTGTGACTCCAGCCTCCGACACTAATGAAACCAGCAAGATCATCAGGTCACCAGGCAACTGGCATAGTTTATTAGGGAATAAATATGGCAGCCTCCATATCCCTCTCACTTCAGTTGTCCTTTGTCCTTTAGCTGTTAACAATCTTAGATAGGGACTAACACTATTACAGAGCTGTGTTCCAAGTAGGGAACAGATTGGGGGGGGGGGGGGGGGATTTAAGTTTAAACAAATCCTTTCTGCTTACACAGTTCCCTAGTCCCAACACTTAACTTAAAGGTGATAAATAGACTTTGTCTGTGCTTGCATGCTTTTGTTGAGACACCATGGCATCCCTTTACTGTTCTATGCTGTGGTCTTTCTGCAAATCTGCTTATGATCAAGGATGGAGAGCTGAGATGTTTAAATGGTTACATCTTATTAGCAGGAAGATGATACTACATAAAAGTCCTAAGGTTTAGCTCCAGCACTGCTCTATCCCTGACCCCAACCACAGCTCTTCTTGTGCTAATGGGCCAATGTCAACACAGTCTCTCTTCAGTGGAACTGAAGGAAGGCTCTGCTGAAGTCTATATAAAATGGTGTGGGCAAGAGTGCTGCTGCTGGTGAACCTGACATATTTTAGTTTTTCAGTTTTAGATGCATAAATTATGCACCTTCACTGAACCTTACCTTAGTTATTTAAAATAACTCTGAAGGTACTATAAAAAAAATAAAAACCATAAGGTGCTGACACAATCTGAAGTCCTCGACCCCTGCAAGTTCTGCCTCCAATATGTTAATTGTTAAAGCTCCGTGTAACATCACACTGGGGGGAGAGGGGGTGGTACAGCACAAACTAGATAGGTATACAGCCAGTATATCAGTGCTGCTGAGTTTTGATATGACCTTTTTAATTTTTTGAGATTTCAAGCAGGTCAAGCAGGTCTGCATTCATTGTTAATGTCCCCTGTGACTTTATTATAGGACAAGTGAGTGTTAAAGGAGAGAATCATCTTAAAATTGACATGTTAGGGTTTGTGGAGTTTTTAAACCAACAGTAATGCAGTGCGGGCTTTAAGCTGGCCATACACAAATCTGCCCGTAATCTGCTGCTCCAGTTAGGGAACAATCGGCTTGCCATATTGAGCCATTATATGATATAGCCATGTATGACTAGGGTGTCTTTCAGTACCTTTATTTACAGTAATACAAGTTATTTTGTGTGCATACTGGAAGGCCTCTGCTGCAGAATCCACCAGGCAACCTAGACAGGTGTTAGGGCCTAATGGGTGTCAAATGGCTGACCTGACACCTTCTTTGACCTCTCTTTGCTTGAGCTTCCCAAAAGGACCACATGGGGGGGCCCAAGTCTACTATCTTGCCTAGGGCTCCATTACATCTCAATCCATCTCTGCTCAACTGTGGCTTAAGATAAACTGAGGCCGTCCTTTCAGCCCTTCCATAACCCTGGTTGCCAGCGAATTAATAAGCATGCAGCTATTAGCAGGTGTATCGTTTTTATTAGGTTTTTCTATGTGGGGTTTCTGTCAGGTGAATTTAGGATTTTCATTTATTGTGATTCACATTGTGAATGTTTGCAGGTTTGCTTAAGCCACCTAATCAGTGGTCAGGCTCAACCTCTTGACATTTTACATCTCTTGACGGCTCCAGAGGTGAGATATTCATGCTCAAGTTCCCAATGTTGTCTCCTGCAGTAGCTGTACTACAGCCCAGAGATGGAGGCACTCCTCAAGATCTCTATTCCAAGCTGTAAAATAAACAGTGAACGTAGCAACATAGCAAATCTTATCTGATAGATGTAATTGAAGACTCCTTGGATTTTATGAGTACATTGGTGATCCACACTGTGAAGGTGCCCATACATCTATAGGTTTGGCGGTCAATAAACCATCTGATTCAACAATTTGATAATTATTGTCGGATCAGTAATTCGATTCAATAATTATTATCGAATCCAATGAGTTGCTGCCACCAAAAGCATGCTCGATCAATGAAGCAACCAATTTCAGGGCCGAAATTGGTTGCATGTATCGATCGGACATGCTGCAAGATGTCGGGCCGACATGTTCGTTCGGGTGTGCTTCAGAAATGGATTGCAGTAATCGTGAACGGCAACCGCAATGGCACTGTCCCCCCAGTGTAAAATGTGTCCCCCTACCCCAGTGCCCTGTGCGGGGAAGCTGTGTTTATTATTGTTGCAGCCATCTCATCTTTATTTGGGTTGAAGGCCCCATCAAAGTTCTGCTAAGGAGACCAGTAATTTGTAATTATGCCTCTGTATCCATTCAAACTGAGATTCCTGTTTTTAGTGGACTGACCCTTTAAGAACTGTCCGTTAACTCACATTAAGTAATGGATTGGCCCCAAATGACATCCTTCACTGGTGTGTGCACTTTAAGACTCATGAATGAGTTTTCTTCAAACATCAGGCTCTCTCATATAGATGAAAATAATGGAAAGGTCAGTGAAAGAGCTGCCACCTGGAGTCCACTGACTTCACAGGCCAGATATTGACCAACCATCCGACCTTTCTCCAGGCGGTGGGGATAAAATGTGCTTTGTACAATATCAGTGCATCCGGGGTAACATGAAGGAGAACATCATTAGTAGATTGCATCCTGAGACTTACAAAAGAAGCAAGTACCGTAATCCCTAGAGAAGTCTTACGGCTGGTATAACAACCATTACACCAAAATAATGTGGCACAGTGGCTGTAAAGCAGATTAACAATATGCATTTTGTTAAAAAAAAAGTTTCTATCAACAAATTAAAAGACCCAAATTTTCTGCAGGTGCAGGCCCACCAAGAATGACAGCTGCCTACATCTGAAGCATGGTAAGAACATCTCTTTAGCTCTTTCTTGTTGCTAGATGGGACAACTTCCTGTTTTCCAAATGCCCATCTACCTTAGCTAACTCTTCTTCTGCTAAAGAGAAAGTGCTTTGTCAGAATTATTTCAATGTTAATCATTTTCATGGGAAAAAATGGCAATGGTTTTTATACCGGCTTTGTGGAAAAAGAACAGATATTTTTACTTTTTATTTTAAATTGCAGTCTAACCCCAGACATGGAAATGTTTTAACATAAAGCCAGAGCTATACTTTACGCTGCCCTAGGCATTCTGTTATAAGTTCTTCTATATATTGTTTTCTTCTTTTGTCTGCTGTTCTTGTTAAAGATAAGCTAATGAGAAAAACATTTGCATCTGTCCGCAGTCTCTTAAAAATGACTTTTTTTTAGATATCCCACAGTTTTATTTTATAATTAAATCTAGTTGTTAAGTCTTTACTGTTTCATTGTCTCTGCTCAATGACACCTTAATTGGATTATATCAGAGCTCAAATCTATGAAATATTGATCCTTTTTATCTCTTTCCTGCTCTCTAAAGCCATTTACTAACTGGAAAGTGTTTTATGGCTGTAACTACTTATCAGTGATGGTTATACTATAGACTGACCCAGTCCAACCCGGTCCCGACCCGGACAGAAACTGTAAAAACAATGGAGCATGAGCCAGCCTGGGGCCCCAGGAACTCTCACTGCCCGGGGCCCCAGAACCAGCATCTAACACCATATGTGAGCGAAGCCAAACCCTTGGAGCTGCCACCCCCAAGGCCGGTCTCCTACTGCTCTAAAACTTACCAAACACACAAATGGAGAAACTCACCTTTCTCCATTTGTGTGTCTGGACAGAAACTGTCACTGCATACCTGATGTTTAACTTTTTCAGGCAGAGAAAGAAAAAAGGAACACAGCCTAGTTATTTTTGTGCTTGGCACTGTACATACACGTCTATCTCATCATGTCACATGTCACCTCGATTGTCCTTTAAGTGATTATCATAATAACATTTAAAGCCAAAATAAACTATCTGAGATAGGATGCCTATTGCTTTACTTGCAGAGCGCCTGGTCTTCTAATGTTCAGTTTGAAGGGAGAATGGAGATTGCTGCATGTTTTTTGAGCTATAGAAAATCGTGTGACTCCTCTAAGTAGGCCACACATGCTTGCCTCTAGAGATGGCCAATGACATCCTAACAATGCTTGCTTATTGCAGATTGTATGCAAGTTTTTTTTTTTACACTATAGTTATATCTTACCAGTTTAATGCCAAACAATAACGATAACTTTCACACTTTCCTGACGCTTACCTGATTCTTGTTGTACTGCTTTGGTAATTATTATGAGATATATTTCTGAAACACATCATGAGCAGCACAGCACAAGAACTCTTGCTCCAGCAGTCCTAGTGTAAACTGAGTTTCAGGCTGAAAACAGACATGAAGGTCTCGTTTCCACTTGGAGAGCTTTTTGCATGCACACATTTCTCTGCACGTTGTGCATGCGCAGCTGGTTACAAACACACATGTTTTCACTAGCAGCATAATGTAAGACTTGGCAGGTATGGGGCCTGTAGCCACTGAGGGTACTGTGGGAACGGCAAAATGGAGATTATACTGTGGGTGCTACCTACACTGGAGGAGGGGGGCACTACTGCTGGCTATCTATACTAGTGGGGGAGCCTCTGGCTACCTATGCTGGGGACTATCTGGGGCTATTTCTAATACTGGGATGTACATCTGGCTACCATTACTGAGGGGCTACTTAAAGCAGATCCGAGATGAAAAACTAACTATAACAAGTAACTTGTCTATATATGTTATCTAAAGTATACATAGTTTACTCAGCATATCTATCTGCAAACAGCTTCAACAGTGTATGAATATTTATTCCTGTGATACAATGAAGGCAGCCATGTTCTGTTTGTCACATTGTCACAGGCTGAGAGCTAGAGATGCTATTAGCTTGCCTGTGAGTAAATTCAGCCTCCTCTCCTCCTCCCTCCTCCCCTCTGCCTCTGAAAGCAATGGCTAGTAACACCTCCCCCTCCCCCGCCTAGACTGAGCTCCTATAAGCTCTTGCTACTGTCTGAAAATGCCAAGGCACTGTGAAAAGCTGTGGGCGAGGCTTGTTTAGTTTTTAGGGATTTCGAGTATTAAAACAAAACAAAAAAAGTATTTGGCTTGAAGAATGCCCTATAAACTATATGAAAGGAACACAATTATGCAATGAGTAAAAGTTATCTCGGATCCACTTTAAAGGGAACATGAAGTGAGATGGATATGGAGGCTGCAATATTTATTTCCTTTTTTTTTTTTTTTTTTTCACTTTTTTTTATTGTTATTAAACAGAAGAGTTAACTTTTAACATCATAGAAAATTAGAAAACATTTTACAATTGTCAAAGGCATTTCTTCATGTTGAGATAATCAAGATTAGAATAAACGGGGAATAAGAGTTTTTCGTAGTGGTTTCTTGATGTTTGGTGAGTAATGGCAGATAAGTTCAGGTAGTCCCGGTAAGTATTCCTAAGAATATTTATTTCCTTTTAAGCAATGCCAGTTGCCTGGCTCTCCTTCTGATCTTCTGTTCGTAATACCTTTAGCCATAGACCGTAAACAAGCATGCAGCAGATTGGGTATTCCCTACATTATTGTTAGACCTGACTGGATTAGCTGCATCCTTGTTTCTGGTGTGATTCAGACACTACTGCAGCCAAACAGACCAGCAGAGCTGCCAGGCAATGGGTATTGTTTAAAAGCAAATAAATATGGCAGCGTCCATATAGTTCTCACTTCAGGTTTTCTTTAATACTGGAAAGCCTCTTTCACTGGTTAAAATTGGTGTGGGGTCAGTGCCTTACATTTTTTTGTGGGTGGGGGGGGGGGGGGGGTTGGGAGGGCAGCAACCAAAAAATATGCCAATATGCTATGGGGCCCCATTGGTTATATACTGTATAGCTATGCCCCTTGCACCAATAACAACTCAAAGTGCGCAGACCTTTTTCTACATTTACTAGTTTTTTGGTTGGAAACTTTTAAGACAGTACATAATGTATAAAAAAACATTCAGTAAGTCCAGCGTTTGTCCGGGTGAAAAGTTGTCTCAGTTAATCTGTAAGGAGATCCCATTTTAGCTAACACTTCATATTTATACAGCCCTGTAGAGGAGCAGTCCAGACCACTGGCTCCTGAGATCTTTAAGGTACAACCCAAATTATATTCATGCGCTATGCTGTTATCCAGGATATTTGTACATTTATGAATGCAATTTGCTGATTTATTTTACAGCTGTTTAAGCACTCTCTCTTCCCTTGCCCAGTCTATAAAATGGAATCTTAGAATGGTAGGCATTTCCTTTCATCTGGCACAGTTCCATTGTTTACGGTCTGTGTGGTCTGACTGCTTGCAACATGCCACTCTTTAGAAGGACCCTTTCGGTTTAATAAAGACATCTGTTTGCACCCGGACAAAGACGTTCTGTTAAGAGGCTTCAGACGCTGCAGGAAATCTGCAGTGTGTTTGGGGATAGTTCACAAAAAGCAAAAGTCTTCCAACAGACAATAGACATTATTCTCTGCATAAACTTTCCCAAATCATAGCATACTGATTTTTATCATTGCAGAAGACTTTGTTTCTGCTTAGCATATGGGTACTATGTGACATCTACAGCACAAATCAAGGCATATGTAAAAAATATGCCTTTAATATGGTGCTGTGTTTATTAAAACACACACACACACACACACACACACACACACACACACACACACACACACACACACACACACACACACACACACACACACACACACACACACACACACACACACACACACACACACACACACACACACACACACACACACACACACACACACACACACACACACACACACACACACACACACTAGCTTTGCAATCTTACTAGCTATGCATTCATTCTCCAGTGATACCCAACCCTGCATGCTTGATGAAAATTACTGTATCCAACATCCACAGTACTGCTCCGGGGCCTTCACACTTCATGTGGCTGCTCCGGGGCATTGGGCATTGACATTTCATGTGGAGCACATGCATTCAATGGAATAGTAATAATAAGAATAATTTCAGTATTTGTAAGGCGCTGTTTTCTGGGTGGGCTCAAAGTGCTTGCGAGGCAGCTACTAGAGTTCACTCAGTTAGCAGTAGCAGTTTTAGGCAGTGGCGTAGCAATAGGGGATGCAGAGGTTGCAACCACACTGGGGCCTTTGGGCTAGAGGGGCCCACTAAGACCCTCCTTCATACATCTTATTACCTTTTTATTGTTGCTATGCTGATAATGAATACCTATTTATGTGCATTGAATTGGGGTATCTTAAAAGACAAGGACAATGGTTTTCTGCCTTCATTTTTCTGCACCATACATATAGTTTATTGGGCATTCTTCTGCTCAAATGCTTTATTTTATTTTATTTATTACCTATTTGTATATAAATGAATGTATCCACCCCCAGCTCCTCCAGCGCCTAGGCATTCTGAGTCCCATGCTGCAAGAGGAGAAGGCTTTTGCTGAAGCATGCATGAGATTTCAGAGGCAAGGGGGCGGAGAGAGGAGGAGAGGGGGTGGAGTTTTCACAGGCTGAGGGGAGGAGATTCAGAGCAGCTTGCCTGTGTGTAATGTTACAAACAGAACATGGCCGCTCTCGTATCACAGGAAGAAATAATCATATACTGTTGTAGCTTTTTGCAGCTAGATTTACTGTGTAAACCATGTAAACTTTAGATAAGATATATAGACAAGTTACTTGTTATAGTTAGTTTTTTGTCTTGGATCTGCTTTAATAAACTGTTTCCTTACTCTAAATACACCTCTCTGTCATTGCAGCTGTGCTTGGTAGGTATCAGGGCTCCGTATCATTGCTTGGGACCCCGTGTAAAATTTGCACAGGGGCCTCAAGCTCCTTACTTACGCCACTGGTGTCAGGGAGTCTTGCTGTAACGATTGTGGAATTCTCTCCGTGATCAGCGCACAGGACGTGCGCTGACACTGCGGAAATCCTCCACAAGCGTATACTTTGAGGGAACCCAGCAAAAGGTGCAACGCACCTATAGAGGGAAATTCCTGTCGGCAGATGGAGCTGTGGAGTGCAGAGGAACAGATCCTCTGCCCTGCCACAGACGCCAGACAGGAATTGTACGAAGGGCAGAAACGCAGGACAAGATAACCCTGAAAGAGAGAGATCAAAGCGACAGAGGGTATGTGTGTCCACCAATCTAGTCGCCACCCTGCGACGATGAACACACAACCATGAAGATCAGGTGAGAAGGCAATCGCAAGAGATGGCGATTGCTAACAGCGACACAAGACCGAATAAGCACAGATGATGAATGTATGTGTGTCCACCAATCTAGCCGCCAACCTGCGATGGTGGACACACAACAGAGGAAACCAAGTGAGAACGCAATCGCAAGAGAAGCGACTGCGAATGAGAACGAGCACAGAGACAGATTGTATGTGTGTGCACCAATCCAGTCGCCAACCCGCGACGGCACACACACAACAGCAGATACGAAGTAGGAACGCAATCGCGAGAGAGGCGATTGCCAGAGGTGACACAAGGCTAAAGCAAGACAGGACACGAGAGTAGCAAAGCCACAGCAAATCATACAATGAGAAGATAAGGAAAATAACAAACGCTAACTAAACGCGAACACCGCACTCATTCGCAACAGCGAACACGTTTTCCACGCAGTCTCCGCGTGTTAAGCACAACAGAGACAAGCACGCCTAACTAACCACCGACAGACAAACATGAAACAGAGGACGCAAGCGCTTGCTTAACGGTTACCTCACCGAGCCTCCAGCAAGGATTCGTATCAGACAAGACAGATACACGAAAACAGGAATAAGTGAGAGATACGATCCACTGCTCTTTCCGCCAGAGTGAGTGCGATCCAAGTAAGGCAACAGAGCTAGCAGGATCCACTGCTCTTTCCGCCAGAGCTAGTGTGATCCAGGTATAGCAAGAGAGCTTAGCAGGATCCACTGCTCTTTCCGCCAGAGTGAGTGTGATCCAAGTATAGAAACAGAGCAAGCTGGATCCACTGCTCTTTCCGCCAGAGCAAGTGTGATCCAGGTATAGCAAGAGAGCTTAGCAGGATCCACTGCTCTTTCCGCCAGAGTGAGTGTGATCCAAGTATAGAAACAAAGCAAGCTGGATCCACTGCTCTTTCCGCCAGAGCAAGTGCAATCCAAGTATAGCAAGAGGGTAGTAGATCAGAAGGATCCACAGCCGCTACCGCTAGAGGCTAGTGCGATCCAAGCACGACAGACAGATGAACAGAAGGGCCTACCAGTAACAACCGCTGCTCTGGTTAGCACCCCACAGACAGACAGAACAGGCAATACAAATAATACAATCCTGACTGCTCTAGCAAGGATGCCTAGTGCAGTCCCCAGAATTACTCTAAGCTAATCTTTAAACAATAAGCATGGCTGACACTCCAGGAGTGTTACACAGGACAAACCCTTATGACCAGGGAAGTACTGTGAAATCACATGGTATTTATAGAGCAAGCCTACAAAGGATGTGGCTAGGCAATTTGCATGACAAACGTATGCAAATTCCTCAGCAGCAGCAAGCTGCAAAACTGACAAAAGGTCTCTTTTCCAGAGACCTGCAGAATGCAGACCTGAACAGTGGTCAAAAAGCTGCCTGCCTGCGCAGGCAGCTGAACGGATCATTACACTTGCCCAATAACTTTCTATATCACTAAACCTAACATTTAATCTATCTAATAAAAACCTTTCAGGTCTTCTCTATCCATTCCTTCCCTCAACTCTTACATAGTTACATAGTTACATAGTTATTTTGGTTGAAAAAAGACATACGTCCATCGAGTTCAACCAGTATAAAGTACAACACCAGCCTGCTCCCTCACATATCCCTGTTGATCCAGAGGAAGGCGAAAAAACCCTTACAAGGCATGGTCCAATTAGCCCCTAAAGGGAAAAATTCCTTCCCGACTCCAGATGGCAATCAGATAAAATCCCTGGATCAACATCATTAGGCATTACCTAGTAATTGTAGCCATGGATGTCTTTCAACGCAAGGAAAGCATCTAAACCCCCTTTAAATGCAGGTATAGAGTTTGCCATAACGACTTCCTGTGGCAATGCATTCCACATCTTAATCACTCTTACTGTAAAGAACCCTTTCCTAAATAAATGGCTAAAACATTTTTCCTCCATGCGCAGATCATGTCCTCTAGTCCTTTGAGAAGGCCTAGGGACAAAAAGCTCATCCACCAAGGTATTATATTGCCCTCTGATGTATTTATACATGTTAATTAGATCCCCTCTAAGGCGTCTTTTCTCTAGACTAAATAAACCCAGTTTATCTAACCTTTCTCGATAAGTGAGACCTTCCATCCCACGCATCAATTTTGTTGCTCGTCTCTGCACCTGCTCTAAAACTGCAATATCTTTTTTGTACTTTCTCTACTGCCAGCCCTTTGCTTGCAAAGCAAAAATGACAGCACCAAGAAAGGAATGCTGAAAAGTCTCTCTTCATTTATATGAAGTCTTGGAAAATACTAGAAGCCACTGACCCAATGAACTACAGTTACACTTTCAGTTGCAGGAGGCCTGTTTGACTTGATTCATTAGTGACTTGCAAGGTCATTATTCTTAACTCCCAACTGTCCCTCTTTTGGAGGGACAGTCCCTCTTTGGGAGCCCTGTCCCTCTGTCCCTCTTTCTTCCTCATTTGTCCCTCTTTCAGGACTTTGTCCCTCTTTCTATGTAAATATATATATTTTCTACTAAAAATGTGATTGACTCTAAACTTTATTCCCATCCTTTAAATTGATATATTACTAATTGTAAAATGTTAATATGAAGAAAAATGAACCAGGATAGAAAGGACGAGTGTGGCTTGAATTATAAAACAACATATTTTTCTTATGAAATCTTTATGGGTTGCGTGACTAGGGGTGTGACAGGGGCGTGATCAGGGGTGTGACGGGGTGTGGCTTAAGTGTCCCTCTTTCTCATCTCAAAAAGTTGGGAGGTATGTCATTATTGATTTGAGGTACTTGAGAACTAGAGTGTTCTGAAACGGGTTTACAAGAGTTTATTGAATCTGGGTGTGAGCACTGATAGTACAGTCGTGTTTTAGATGAGCAATAACTATAAACAAAAAGCTGGCACTGTTTTCCGGTGAGTGGGGAAGCAGTGCTGTAATTCAGCATTGTCCCAAGGCCAGTCACACTGTGTTCCATTTGTCTTTAATCATGGAGGAAAGAGTCCCGCTGATTTCAGGTTTTGTTTGGGGAGACTAATGAATTCCACAATGGAATTTTAAGCTTCAATTATTTGCAGACATTGGAGAGGCTGAAGCAGAACAGATTTCAGTATATATTTCTCAGTTTTCTCTTGTATTACGTGTGCTGTATTTTTCTAAGTTGTAGCTCAAAAGTGTGCAGTGTTGGAAATGCCCTTTAATGTTTATGGACTTCTTTGTGGGATCATTAGTGCTCCTTAGTGTGTGCTAGCCAGAGTTTTACTTTCTGTGGCAGTCATGGTCATGAGGGTGAGAGTTATTTGCTTCTGGAAACAGTGGTTTGATGTGTATTGCAGTTGTTCTGTTTATGTAAAGATCCAGAAACCAGTAATCCACACAGTTGTGGGTTTGCATGTAGTGTCTGCTTGCTTCCTCATTGGCAGGTTAGAGGAGGGACCAGTTAAAAGGAGGGAACCATGTACCAAAGCCGGTCATAGACACGCGCTCACTGCCACACTGCGCCTGACCTGGGCCATAGATGTAATGTTATTTCGTCTATAATGACATAGCAAGATTAGAGTGTCATTCGGGTGATGGCGATAGCCGGACCCTAAATTACTTCTCCCTCCGTGTTTCTACGACTCGGAGGGTAAATAGTATTTAATGCCTCCAGGAATGTCAATCTCACGTGCACGTGCGCACACGTGCATGAAAGTGTGTGCATGAGCACATCCATTGGTGAAGGGAATGCTTTGGAAGTTTTGTTCTGCTTTAGGAGTTGACCCAATATAATGGCATAAGTATATTTTGGAGGTTTTGTCCTGCTTTAGGAGTGGGCTTATATAAAAGCATCCCTCCCAGATTCTCCAGCTGAGACTAGATTGTTCAAATGATAAAATTTCACTCTGTGTTGAAAACCACAGAAATTTCATTAAGATGTTGTTAACTACTGCTTCATTATTATATTGTGACAGAAGCTTGGAGTGACTGAAAGCTGCTACAAATCTCTTCTATAATCCTTTGTATCTACAGGAAATCTGTTATTAGAAATAGACATTTTACCTTGGTGCTATGAGTACAAATTGTACGTCTTTTTCTTGTGTATTATAATTTGTTATCTTTCTTTTTACACTCAGAATGCAATGAGTGTGCATTAAATGCTCTCCAAGTAGGCGGCTTTATGTTGCATATTTTGTAGCATGCTGCCATCACATGGTGATTGTGATTATAGCGTCTTTTTAATTACAAGTAATTAAAGTCAACCTTCACTTTTAAACTTCACTTTGCTATATGAAAATACAACAACAACAGTCCCTTCAGATCCACTCTGTACTGCTCTCCCAGTTTTCAGAGATCGGACTTTATTAAAAATATAAAATACAGATTGTGTTTAAATATGGGTCTATTTATTAAATAATCATTTCTTAAATCTGTGATCCTCTTTAACCATCTACCTTTCTACAAAGTTGACTATGGAGACCTTCCTGTCTTGGACAATGCAATAGCAACACTGGTGGTACCAGCAATAATACAGATAAAATGCATTAAACCTAGCCTGTCCAATCAGCTTTCACCTCCTACCCATTTATAAGCACCATCGGGAAAATGGAAGTTGATTAGCATTTGCATAAATCTCACAAGCCTATTTTCCAGACCTTGTCTCAGTGTTCAGCATTTGGTCCTAGACTCCTAACTAGAGGACCAATGAGATGATAATTGTCTGAACTGATGCAAAATCCGTTGCAAACTGCTTGGGATTGGACCGGTCCAAATTCAGATCAGTAGAACCTGCAATAGGCTCAGTTTCATGCTTCATATAGTATCTGACCATATTTGCATCAGCTTGACAAATCTCAATGAAATTTTCTGCATCTCATTGATCATCTCTGGTCCTGATCAATGTCACTATGAAATTCAAAGGAATAAAGGTATCATCATAGGCATGAAAAGGGACTGTTTTCCTACAGGTTTTTATTAGATGACAGCTCATAGCTGTGCCTAACTATGCCTACATCTAGGCATGGCATGTACAAATCTTGTAAAAATTCTAACAATTACCTTTTCTGCATTATGGCATTTCCTACCTGACACCAACACCTAACATGTTCATTGATCCTAAAGATCAGTACAGACATGGAATGTTTTCCATCTGTCTGTGTATGCATCCTGTCCTCTCTTAATCTTTTCTTCAGCACTGGTTGCGTATCACTTAATTTTACATACACGGTCTTGAAAAAATATATTCTGTGAAGTGTAATTATATTAATATGGCTTCTGCAATGAATCAGCCCAATAGTGTGGTCTGTAAACACACACAGCCTTTTACAGACCTGGGATTGTGGAGGGAGTGTTGCCATCAGTGCACAGCCCAACCAAGGTGGTTCTACTCTTCTATTGGGGGTGGAGTTTGGAAGAACACAGTCACTGACATTACCTAAAGGGGACACAGAGCAGTTGTGCTATAGAAATGGAAAGTATTTCAGGCCTTGACATTGACATTCATGGAGCTACTCATTCAGTCATTTATTGTGAAAGACTACATAAGCTGCATAGATGAGTATCATTAGAGAGATCAGCTTTGTGTCTCATGTGGTCTTTCACCATTCCTTCACCAGAAGTTACAGAATGAGCAGGATCTGTAGTGCCATCATTTTTCTGTAATCCCACTAAGTTGTCGATTGGTGGAACTAACATTTGAATAGCTCTCAGCTACTGTGGGTTTTGGCCTTAGTAATGAGGGATTGGGTTGCATTCTGTTTGATTTTTTTTGAGTGCTTACAAGAATGAATTGTTCAATGAAGTTCTTTTTTGTTTGTTCTAAGGTTAGCTTTTACTGTAAAAGAGAGATTCTCAGACCGCATGATCTTTCTATACTCCAGCAGTCAGCCTGTAATTCTACCTTTGTAAATGATGTGATCTGCAGTTCAGCCCCAATAAATGTATTCTCCCCCTATGGTGCTGTCACTTACAATAGGTTGTCAAAATCTGACAGATCTGACAGGTTTTGGACTTTAGAGGATTCTCTTTATTTTTAAAGTAATTTATAGTGCCTCTGGGCAAATGTATAACTTATATGTATATATTTCAAATTTTAAAATGTTTCATGACAGTTGTCCTTTATTCTGTGTACAGAATTATATATAATAGATTCTTCAAAACATGATCCAGTTATTGTGCCTAGTCTGTTTAGTGATGCCTATATAAACAGGCATCAAGCAGCCAGTATTCAGATAGATCTAAACAGGGGGTTACTATGCCACCAGCGCCAGGCGGGCACAGTGGCCGTCCTTTATACAGTTAATGCAGAGTTGTAGCGGAGTGTTATACATAACATTACCTGTTGCCGGCCGTAAACAGGTCCTCTTCAATCCAACTCATCACTGCACTATGCAGCCAATCACCATTCGGCTCTCAAAAAACATGCCATATGACATGCAGAGACTGGAGCCGCAAGGTGATTTGCTGCACGGCATGGAGATGAGCTGGAGTGAAGAGGACCTGTCCTGTCATCAGGAGCAGGTAATGTATAATGCTCCACTGCCGTTCCACATTAATTACGTACAGGCTGGGAACTAGCTGGATAGTTTTTCTTCTCTCATATGAGAAGGCATGTGTGAACTGTCTCTAGTATCATCACACAGTAACCAGCCTTTAACCCTTTAGCAGATTCAATAAAGTTATGTCATTTGAGATAAGTGTACTGGTTTTGACCTCAGTTGGTAGAACTTGTTGTGCTGTAAATTCTTGGAATGCTTTTATCTCTCTCTGCTAGCAGAAAATATAGAAACTGAAAGCAGAAGTCCTCTGTTATTATCTCACACTGCCCCCTAGTGACAAGTGGCCATAAGTACACATTACAGCAGTACTAGTTAGAAGCAGGGAAATGTAACAAATAAGAAATTAAAAAAATGTGCTAAAATAAGTTGGCCTGGAGCACTTGCAAGCCTCTAAATAAATTGGATGCTAAAGGGTTAATGAACATTCCAAATTGTGTCTAAAATTAGAAGTGTTTTTGCTGTTTTATAATCTCCAGTCAGAATAAAACACGTTGCCAGAAAAGAATATATATTAGTATAATTACAGTTAAAGTTGTCCCCTGGATCAGGAAAGCAGATGCAATGTTGATGTGCATGCAGGTAAACATCTCAGATTGAATTAGAGCCACAAGATCCACGTGACAAGCAGGAAGCTAGCATCCTAAGTTAATACAGTGACTAATAGCAACCAATTAAAGTTCATCTTTCTCCAAACTGACAGCAAGGAAGGAAAATCTGGTTGGCCGCTTTGAGTAAAGGAAATTTTACAGCTCTCCAAACCCTTTGCTCTGCCCTATTAAAAAAAAAGCCCATGTGAGTGAACATATGAAAACATGTCTTGTGCTTTTTTTCTTCTCCCCCTGTTCACGTTAATGCCAGGATGAATAGAACAGACGTACATACTGTGCCTTGAAAAGACACAAGCCCTCTCTGGGAATATTTTCTGGTGTTAGCAGTAAGCTCAGCACAGCATCGGCATTAAATGTGAAGCCCAAATAATAAGCACACAGTGGCTTTTATTGAGCATTGAGCCTAGGACTTCACATATGTAAAATGTGACTTGCAGCACTCTCTTTGAAGCCTAACCACAGCCAGGGCGCAGTAATTGCAGCCTTTGATTGTGCCGACTTTACTTGTGGATTGGGCCGTGCAGCGGCATGCCTGGCTTGGCAGGACTTCAGCTAAAAGCCCCCCAGTGAAGTCTCAGATGTGGGCAGTCCTTAGTCTGCTAGCTGCATGCCTGTGGTTTCTTGAAAAGAATCCTGATTTGACCTGTTTTTCTGTCTGCTCAGTTTTCTCAAAGGTGCTTCTTACTTTAAAGAGCAACTATACTGGTTTTCAGTCAATCTTAGCTAAATATCCTTTGGACTGTACACAAAGTTTACAAACTGGCGATGTTTGATTATAGATCATTTCATTATTTGTGGTACCAGGTTGTTTGTTTTTTCAATAAATGTTTAGTACAGAATTAAGCCATGTTACTTAGTTTGTAAAGTCTGCTGGATTTTCTCATAAGAAAGCTCAGAGCTCCTGCTTGCCTGGAGATACGCTGCATAACACGGAAGTAAACAGGATGGGCTTTTGTCTCCTGTGTTTTGCTGGGAAAGGGAGGAGAGGGAGTGGGTCATTGCTCAATGATGCATTATGCCTGGTACACACCATGCAATTTCCCATCAGATCGATTTGACAAATCAATAATTTCTCTCATGTTTGATCAGATTTCCGATTTTTTTTCTGATCACTTATGCACAAAATCGATTGGAAACTTTATCAGACCAGTTTGAAATTTTCAATTCAACCTGTTGATCTGACAGGAAATTGCATGGTGTGTACTGGCATTAGTCTGCAGCACAAGGAAATGCGATCTGATAATACTAGTTTACCCCATGATAGTTTGGAGCTCCACCTATTGGCTACACACTACAAATATGTAATAATTATAGGGATTTATACATATTTATCAATTTAAAAAGTGTATTTTGCAGAGAAGGTTATAGTAAACAGAAAAGCCACATACCCTAAATACTCTGTTTCACCCCCACAGACTATGCTATTACTTCAACAATTTTCAGTTCAGTTTAGCCATTCAAGAGAAATTCCCTTTGGAAAATCAGCCACTGAGAAAGCTAGCAGCTGCCAAGTGTTGCTTCCCCAGCCAGTGAACAGCTTTCATTCATCAGCACAGATAACCTGACCCTGCCCAACTCACCCATCTGCTGCTTATAGAACTCTTTGTGGCCAGCACTGCAGCTCTTCCTGCCCAGTTACTTTCTGCTTGTGTAATACCAGTGGCGTAGCTAAGGAGCTGTGGGCCCCGATGCGAGTTTTACAATGGGGCCCCCCAGGCACTCTATACATAACAATTGATACGGCGCACCAAAACCTGCCAATGGCAACTACAGTGTCAGAGGTGCAAGAAGGGGATGGGGAAGAGCTTGTTAATGTTTACCACTACTCAATGTATATATAGAAGTGATTATTATGAGCACAGGACCAATAGAGAATTAATACTGTAGTTGAGGGAGGGCCCTTCGGGGCCCCTCTGGCCCAAGGGCCCCGATGCGGTCGCTACCGCTGCACCCCCTATTGCTACGCCCCTGTGTAATACAGCATTTACTGTAACTCTTCTCTCCCCAGTGTTTATAAAAAACATGTATTCCTCTCATCACTCTGCCCTGCCTGCAGTATAAAACCTTGGCCCATATGCAATTCACTTTTTCTCCTGAGTTTTCTCCTAGGAGATAATTTTTTAATCTTCTGATTAAAATAACTTTTCAGCACTTTGCAGCTGAAAAAATACCAAAAGTAAGTGAAAAAGTACTGTCAGAATTATTCATTGTATTTTCTTGCTTTATGGTGGCGTACGGGGCATTTTATTGACAAGGTGTAAAAAGATCAACTTGGAGAAAAAGTGAGTTGCATATGGGCCCATGTCTCGAGTCGTTACTATTTTATTTTATCTTGCTATAAACATGCTGTGGAGAGCGTGGGATGGATAAATGCTTTATTACAGACTGAACAGACAAGACAAAGAATATTTATATTTTGCTTTTCTCCTGGTGTACTCAAAGCGCCAGAGCTGCAGCCACTAGAGCGCGCTGTGTAGGCAGTAGCAGTGTGAGGCCTGGAACCCACTGAAAACCGCAAACGCAAAACGCAACCGCTAGCGTTTTGTCTGAGTGGTTTGCAAGCGGATTCATGCGCGTTTTTGGTCATGTTTTGCAACATTGTATTTTTTTCCCCAGCGGGTGCCTAGCGTTTTGCGTTTTTATCCTGATTGGTCCTGTGAACTATTTTTCATTTTGTTACAGTGTGCTGAACCGCAAAACGCTAGCAAAACCGCTCAGTTTAGGTTTTGCTGAGCGTTTCTGCTAGCGTTTCAATACTTTACATTGAAGCGCTAACGCTCCCAAAATGCTGCAGGTCCTGCGTTTGCGTTTCTGGGAAACGCAAATGCTCCTGTGGAAGTTGCCCCATCCATTAACATTAGCCCAGCGTTTTGGCAAACTGCTAGCGTATCGCAGTGCTGCCAAAACGCTGCCAAAAGCGCTCCTGTGGGTTCCAGCCCTTAGGGAGTTTTGCGCAAAGTCTCTTACTGAATAGGTGCTAGCTTACTTTAAATAATTATTCATTACTTGAATGCAGCACTGGAACTGCTCAGATATGGAAGCCTCGGAAAACTCTGCGTAAGCAGGCAATGACCATTCCCATTGGCTGAGGCAGGTCTTACTGGGCAGTGAAGTTATTGAGTGGAGGCAGGTGCTGATGTGCAAATGCTTCTAGGCAACTTATGCCAATGATGAGATGTGATACAAATGGGAGATTCGTTTCTAATTTACCTAATTAATGGTTACCCCTTAGACTTGTTATTCCAGAGTGAGTATACATTTCCCCTGACTTTACTAGTCACACCTTCCGCAACCCAGCGTATCAATTACTCTTGCCCAACTACTTTTGTCCTTGTTTTGTAGTCCCCTGTGAAACTTCTCATCTGTCCCCAGCCCCCTCACCTTACAGAAACACAAAGGTCCATTATTGTGTGAATGTATATCTATCAGGAGGGCGAGGAGAATGAGCTGCCAGCAGAGGCTGCTGTTGTTGCTTTTTACCAGAGCAAACTGTAATGATAAAAACAGGATTCCCACACTGACAAGTCAACCCGAACCCCAGTGTGATGGTCCAGGAGGCACCCACAGACATGAGATTGTCGCCAGATCGGTTTAAAATGGGCAACTGTCATCTCGGGACTAAGTGAAGCAGTATATACACACAGTCTCCCCAGCATTTCACTGGGATCAAAGATTTATTGTTATTTATAACTGCTTTGCAGAGCCGGATCACCCACAAGCCACATAGACAAGTTACTAGAGCCTGGAGAGAGATTATGGGCCTGGTTGGCGCTACCGGTAATTTCCAAATCTTAATCTAGGGCAAGGGTAGGCCCAAATGTGTTACTTGCCTAGGACCCCATTTCACCTTAGTCTTTCTCTGCTTCTTTGGATGGTGCAGGAAAGGTTTGGGGTAGTCTATCGTTTGAGCTGTTACTGCTGTCTGAGGAGATTTCCTCCCACTTGCTGACACGTTACATGGAGAGAAAGGAAATGACCCTAAACAAGGAAGAAATTCCATGTTGCTTTGGAACAGTTTCCCCACTGGGAATTCTACTCTATTTCAGTGTGACCATAAACATTTAGGATTCACCCCATTTTTACTTTGGTTTCATCCATCATTGGACAGGAAATTAATGGAATTATCCGCATGCACAGACAGCATTAAAAGGAAAAACCTTTCAACGGTTTCAACCCTTTGTCCCATCATATAAAGAAAAAAAAGGCGTCTGCAGTTTCACTTTTATGCTTAGACTTTACTGGGTTTCATAGTGTTATGCTATATACTGCTACAGACACAAGGAAAAGGTAAAACCACATCTTACACAAGTATAATACGCTCAGAGTGCTGAACTTACTCTTACAGGCACATATAGGGTGATGAAGCCTACTTCTCACTGCAGATCCTGGGGTTAGGGCTCCACCCTAAAGACATGCTAACGTCCAAACCAGGAAAGGTCAAGAAGTTCAGCTAGATGGAAAGTGACACTCTCCTTAGACAAACAGTCATCACTGTTCCCATGGCCAGGCAGATTCCTGGATTTCACTTCTCTGCTATGCTGTGGTTTCAGCCACAAGGATTCAGCCTATTTACATTCTTCCTTAAAGACCAGGGATGCTGAAAGCTCATTTGTCTCTATTTTGTCATATCTCCGTCAGCTCTGCATGTTCTGGGTCAGCACAGTCTTCTCTGAAATGGAGAATTATTTTGGATGTTACCTAGAAAAGGAAACTAAACATACAAACAATTAGATCACTGTAATATGGGCAGTGTTATTTAGACTGCTGTGCTTATGTGCGTTTTTTAAGTGACATGAGATGATGAATTCTCCGAGGAGGATTTGTCCTACATGACTGATGTGACTGATTTATTAGGTGATTGATTTGTGTTTTTCTGGCAGCAGCAGCAGCAGCATATTTATAGCCATAAGCCCAGGTACAGATTTTCCACTGGTTCTCACTCAGCACTGTACATACAACAGTATAACACAGTACAGAACACCAAAACCACTTACCAAGGACAGCCGAGGTGTGAGAGCTGTAAAAGAGAAAGTGGTTTCCTAGTAATAACCACTACATATAGAGGTGATTGCAGTATTAATAATGAGCTAATGCAGCAGCTGAAGGAGTACACAACATTGGTCCTCTGGTCCAAGGGCCCAGATTCTGTCTCAATCTCTGCATCCCCTTGCTATCCCAAGTATTATCGGCTGATCATTAGCCAGTTAGAGAAGTACAAAATGACTAGCTGAATGGGTCATGTGCTTCTCCATGAATTCTGCTGGCTAAAGTAATTGAATATATATATATATATATATATATATATATATATATATAGTCTTTTTATTAAAGTTTTTCAAGACAATTAGAAATTTACATTGACAGTCAGATTATAATTGATTATATTTAAGGCCCCTCTTACACTTGCATTGCAAGTGTGTGTTTTGTGTTACCCTGTTTTACTGCAATGCAGTAAACAATGCAATGCAAAACAATGGGGTGTAGCACAGTTACCGCGATGCATTGAAAGTTTCTGAATCGCCACTGAGCTGCCACAAAGTCAGCAACGCATTACCAGTGGTTATCCACTTTGACGCAGTGGCAGCAAAAATGATGTAATCAGCGATGCATACCTTTTGAAAAGGTTGATTGTGGCGAAACGACCGGAACGGGAATCCCAGCAATGCACTTCCTGTCCAGTAAGGATTACATCACTGCGCAAGGGGCAGAGAGGGGCATGCGGGGGGGGGGGGGGGGGGGGCATGGGGTCAGGCATGTTATGCATATGACCCTGTTTGCATGCTCTGCCACAAGGTCATGTGTTACTAATTTTTAGTGTTGTGGTGCATGCAGCTAATCTTGTCAGATTTCACTAAAATGTCGGAAACGTCTGCTGCATGCTTGTTCAGGGTCTTTGACTAGTATTAGAGGCAGAGGATCAACAGGATTGCCAGGCAACTGGTATTGCTTAAAAAAGGAATTAATATAGCAGCCTCCAAATACCTCTTGCTTCAAGCTCCCTTTAATTTAGCCAATAAATGGTATCATCCTGTTAGCTGGATAGTGTACTGGTTAAGGGCACCGCCTTTTACATGGGAAACTAAGATTTGAATCCTGGCTAGGGTCAGTACCTATTCAGTAAGGAATTCAAGGCAAGACTCCCTAACACTGCAGGATGGCTTCTTGAGCGCATCCCATTGGCTGCAGCTCTTGAGCGGTTTGAGTCTTACAGGAGAAAAGTGCTATACAAATGTTTGGATTATTATTATTATTATTATCCTGATTCACAACTTCTTGCTTTTACTGATGGATAACACAGTACAATACTCGCCTGCTAAGCTACGTGTACCTTACAATAAGCACAAATAAAAAAGTCCATAATGTTTGGTTAGTGCTAGGTTTGTGCCCATTTGAGCTGCAAAAATTAAGATTTGTGCTGCTTTCGTTATGAAGATATTAGCAATTATATTTTCCCAGACAGTAACATCAGCCAGCCCCTGTACAACAGCCTACTGACATGAAACGGGTATCATTGAATAGTGCTATGTTAGTACTCGTGTGTGCTGAAAAAAAAATCATCATTCTATCTTTTATAGTTTTTGAGGTATTCAAGTTTTTTTATAAAGGTCAAAATTTACTCCCCTATAACATTACAAAAGATGAGTGAACTTTTGACCTGTATAAAAACTTGAATATCTCAAAAACTACAAAAGCTAGAATGATGATTTTTACAGCACACATAAGCACAAACCCAGCACTATCCAACCATACCAGCTTCATGCCCGTAGGCTGTTGTACGGGGGCTGGGTGATGTTATCAGCTGGGAAAAATGAATTGCTATTATCTTTAAAACAAAAGCAGCACAAATCCTAGTTCTTGGGGCACCAACCTAGCACTAACTAAACATGATGTAATTTTTATTTGTGCTGATTGTAGGGGGGGGGGGGGCAGCTTTACAGAGCCTTACTGCTACTACTTCTGGCAACTCAACCATATAGTCCATCTTTCTTCAAGTGCCTCCTTATTGTGCATCTTGAAATTGCCACACCACATTTTTTTTCAAAAGAGTCCTGTATTTCATCTGAAGTTATTTGTGAGGGTTTTCCTTGCATCCGGAACAATGTTCCTGGCAGTTGTGGCTGAATTTCAAATGAACCCATAATTCTCCACTTCTTAATTAGAGTTTGAACACTGTTGATTGGCATTCTTAATTTCTTGGATATTTTCTTATATCCCGTTCCTATTTTATAGAGTTTAACTACCTTATCCAGCAGATCCTTTGACATTTCTTTTGCTTTCTCCCGACTTAGAATCCCAAAAACATCAGTGCAGCACTGAATGAAAGATGAAAGTCATGGGGAAAGCAAAATAATTGACATTATAATTGATATCATGCACGATGTCAGCCAAAGAACCTTCATCCCCTATCAATGAATGTTGCCCGCAGGTCAATTGCTGGGACGGTCGCGGCATTGATATGCTCGCGGTAAACAACATTTCTGCCCAGTTCGGCACTTGAATTTCAAATTGGGCGAAATATTGTACAGTGTATGACCATAGAATAGCTAGAGCAAATAATACATTAAAGGAGCGTTATCTTTATTCTCCATTGATATAATAAATGTGACATGGTTTAGATTCCTTCATCTTACAAAGGGCATAAGGGACAGTAAATTTGAAGCTGTGGTAATATTCATTGTAGTGAGGGGCACATGTTTTGGGGCTAATAGCACCTACTTCCTCAGTATTGAATTATTCTTTGCACTGTAATTCCCAGGTCTAAAGCATTGCTATCTCTGAGTCTTTAAATTCCATCAGATTTCACGGCCTCCCTCTCACTGCTGAGGTCTAGAGCAAGACTGCCATAGTTATTATAACCTCCTGACTTCAAAGACGGCACAGGGAAGAATTGGTCTAAACACAGCAGAACTGTATTTCTCTTGCTGCTACAGACATTCCTGGCTCCTAATCGGCAGCAGCTCTGAATCACAGCTCTTGTATCGGGCTGTTGTGAAGCGAAAGCTTGGCGCCTCCGGGACATTCCTCAACAGGAAGCCCAATGTTTTCATGTTAGGCTGAGAGGAAAACCTTCCCAGGAAGAGCAACCTGGACCAAACCCTTTGAACGTCTGGGATGAAAAGGCTAAAAGTAAATAATATCCATGGGGTGCTCTTACTGGTATTGCTATGCAGTTAGCATGGACACTGGTTAACTCTTCAGACAGCTAGCTCTGTAATCCCCAACCGGAGTACTCACACTTTGCTGCCATGGTGTAGGACAGTTAACAAAATAAAATATCTTAATTCAAGGACAATAGCACGCAGGTAGAAAAATGGTTCTTTAATGTTAATGTTCTCAATATTTATTGGATCAGTGTCATAGGCTGTAAAACATATTTAACATGTAAAGGTGCCGCTTAAACAGGAACTGTAATGAAAATAACATAATTAATAAAATTGATTATTTTTTACAATCAGTGGCGTAGCTAAGGAGCTATGGGCCCCGGTGCAAGTTTTACATGGGGCCCCCCAAGCACTCTATATATAACAATTCATATGGCGCAAAACCTGCCAGGGATTTCCACAGTGTCAGAGGTGCAAGTAGGGGATGGGAAACAGTTTGCTAATGATTACTACTATTTAAAGTATCTATAGAAGTGATTATTACCAGCACAGAACCAATAGAGAGCTGATATTGTGCTTGAGGGAGGACCGCTCTGACCCAAGGGCTCTGATGCGGTCGCTACCTCTGCAACCCCTATCGCTATGCCACTGTTTACAATATTATTTACAATAAATTATTGGGATTTAGTCAGTGTTTGCCTATTGTAACATCTTTCCTCCCCTGATTTTCATTCTGAAATGTATCACAGGTGGTAACATCTTTAGTCCTTCCAGGCGATCTCTACAAAATGTTTCTTTACTGAGAGTTCCAAAGCCAGTACAAAAAGTACCTGGCCTCGATAATTCACGATAATTCAGAATTCAGTCTGGGCTAAGAATCAGTGGGAGGGCAGGGCTATGTACCAATACTCAGTGGCAGTGTTCTGATGCTGAAACTAGGAAAATGAACTTAAAAGGGGGTATTCTGAATAATTGATTGCATTCTACTATATGTTATTACAGTGCCTCTTTTATGATAGCAATACATTTAAAAATGATATGGAAACAGAAAATGGAACATATGAAGGAACAAAACAAGTATGGCCTTGTGTCCAACAGTATGTTAAATAAAAAAGTTCTTTACCAGTGTCTTTTTTTGTTTGTTTTGTTAAAGTTATTTGGCGAAGGATGTATGTAGTATTGTGCACATGGTGTTTTTCGTCATTTGTGATTATTTCAGGAAAAAAATCTAGCATGAGTACAAGTGTCACTTGACACCACAGTACCTCTACAGTGATCCGTCAAGCTAGATAGCATTCAGCTGACCAGTATTGCTGTTCCATTTACAAGCTATAGCGGGAGTCCTCCTGCTTGTTTCTCTACAGAACGGTCTCATCTACAGCTTATCTGTGCACTGGTGGGCTGTAAATGGTCTCCCAAAGTGATCACAAAAGTCTGTTTTGGACTACATCTATTACGTATGTACGTTCTTTAGGCCGTTCAGCAGAAAGTTATTATTGACTTGCTTTTCTGTATTCTGGGCATTAAATCATTACAAACAGTGTAATTCCATCCAGCAGTGGCTCTTCCCAGCCATCCTTGTAGTTGGTGCTGCTGCTGGGAAGAGATATAGAGCATTTACTGTCATAACTCCCAGTCATCAGTATAACAAATCCCTGTGGTTATCTGACATTATAGATTCTATCTAGTAGTGGTATACTGTATATTCTGAAGAAAATTCTCCATTCATCTTCACATTGCTACAGAGTGATACACACAGACCAGGAGGACTATGTATGAATATAAGTTGTAAGTGACAGGCCCTCTTTACAAAGGACTATGGCTGTAGGATTGGCGACAGCCTAGCTTACTGGTGCTGCAGGAGGAAAATTTAAATCCAATGTAATGTGATGACAGCAGAGAGCATTATAGGATGCTGATTCCATCTTTGGTTCACCATGGCAGCAAGATAACCAATTGTCCATGATGTAGCTAATAGCATGAGCCGCCCATGACATAGCCAGTAGTCAATTCACTTATAATAACTGGAGAATGTGCTGCAATAAGTGGCCATTCATTACTATGAACTAGACATTATTATGAACGAGACACTGATGAATGAATATAATACATTGCTCTTCCCTCCCATATCCCGTGTGTGTCACAAGCAGTTCCCGTGCAAGGCTTTTGACTGAAACAGCAAACATGTCACCTAGCTGTAGCCATATCTAGCACAGTTCAAAATAAGCCTTAAAGGACCACTGTTTTAAAATACATGTGTACAAATATTTACAAGAAGTACTTTTCTCCCAGATAACTATGCACAATAAATTTATCTTTCTCCATTTGCTGCTGTCACTTCTAGAAGGCACTATAAATCTTACAGTTTTTGGACTAGTCCATGTCCTTATAGGGGATGAGCAGAAGTACTTACTAAAGGTCAGTTGCTCATTCCCAACTACCAAACTGTGTGCAAATGAATAGGCAGGCTGGCCAACATCTCTGTATAGATCCTTTCCAGGGATTGCTTTTGTAAAGAATAAAGGAGACCTTGAGAATCCCCTTGAGAAGACCTTGAGGAGATGGACTAGTCCAAAACTAGTGAGATTTTTAGTGCCTTCTCGAAGCGACAGCAACATAAAATTAATTCATAGTACATTGTAATCTGGGCTAAATGTACTTCTCAAAAGTATGTATACACATTATTATAAATTTTACAGTTTTTCATGATAGTTGTATCTTCACACTAAATGGAGGCTCGTCTATTTGCAGTGCTTGCTAGCTTGTTGGGATATTTTAATTCCTTATTAATTGCCATGTTACTTTTATGTAGTTCAAAAATGTTGACTTTTTTTTTTTTTTTTTAATTTTACAGGAGGAAAAAAGAATTCATTTTCAACGTGTAAAGCAAAGGCGGCAACAACATCAGGAGGACTCCTAGAAATGGAGGCTTGTTAGAGCTCTCCAGCGTCCCATCAGTAACCACCATTTCCTGAGGAGTCTGCTAATGACATTGATATGCCACTGCTAAAGACACTGTACTGTATAGACAATCACTGCCTGGCGTTTGGCACCTCTGGTACCACGGGCCTTCATGTCACACAGCTATATTCCCATCAGAGACATCATTACGGCATCTTGTTATTCCAAAGTTTTCATACATCCTACCTGCAGAGTTCAGTGTGTTCGTGAAGCGCCTAAACCAGACACAGACCAAACAAAGTGCTAACCTTGGACATAAAACATGGACAAGACGAACCTCTTTTATTTAAAAAAACAAAACAAAACAAAAAAACAATGGAGCAAAAGGATCAAAGTTTGTGTTTTTGTTTCTTTTTTTTATCATTGTATTGTTTATTCTCCATAAAACTTGAATGCTTTTATATATCAGATTTAGGATTGATTGATGTATATTTTATTAGTCAGGGTATAAAATAATCCCTCTCCCATTTCCTGTAAGAAACTGTCCCTTATCTTTCACACAAATATTTGACTTTATTTTAAACTCCTTTCTTCATTCTTCCGAGGTTGAATAAGCAGCCTTTCACATTTCATTGGCTGAAAGCACAGGGACTCTTGTTTACCTGTACAGCCACTGGGGGAGCTGTAGGCTGCAGATGACCCTCGCCTTGTGTTTCGGCAAGGCAGATCTCTGCAGCTTTCCGTTATAGGTTGATTAGGATAACATGGTCGAAATAACACAGGCGTGTCATTATAAAGGGTGACTTGTGGATAGGACTTTTCGTAAAATAAAAGTGAAAAGCTGATCCAGGCAAATAACCCAAATCATTTTGTACAACTACCCCTGGTTGGCCAAGGACGGTAAGATAGTCATTTCATTAGGAAACAGTATAAGGCCTGGGGCACACCAGAGGAGTTTTTCTGAGCGTTTTGAGTTTTTAAATCTGCTGCTAATGTTATCCTATGTGTCTGTGCACACTGGAGCAATGAGGTTTTGTAAAAAAAAAGCCATAGCATTACATTGGGAAGAGCGTTTGAAACCTCTAAAAGCTCTTCCCAATGTAATGCTATGGGGTTTTTTTTTACAAAACCTCATTGCTCCAGTGTGCACAGACACATAGGATAACATTAGCAGCAGATTTAAAAACTCAAAACGCTCAGAAAAACTCTTCTGGTGTGCCCCAGGCCTATCAAAGGTTGCCCATTTACATTGGTTTGTAGCTCATGTGAAGCTAACATCTACTGGATTTTCACTGCTCTCAATTTTGTGCAGAAAAAAAAACTTCTCATTGCTAGATCATGTTAGATTTCAAAAATAGACCTTTTCCTGGCCAACCCACGCCACTAATTAGCATTGCCTTTTTCAGCAGTTATCAGAACTACGGTCAAATTAAAAAAAAAGAATATAAATATATGAAACAGCCCGGAATATGGGAAGTCACTGTAATAATGATGTTTAAAGTCTTATCTTAAAATGATAGAAATGTAAACATGTCATCCATAGAAGTGTGGAATTGTTTCTCAGTGTTAATATTGTGTCATTTGCCTGCAGCAAGCTGTGAGACGGGCTGGAGATCAGTGGATAGTAAGGCTGGAGATCGTTGGATAAAAAAGTGCCCATTAACAGTACAGTTTTTTTCATAAAATGCAATCTTTTGACGCAATTTGTACGATCGAATTGTCAAACTGTGCAGTGTGTGACGAAAATCGATGTAGCAATCGATAATTACCTTCCTATTACTTTTGATTGTAAAAATTGATTAGATTGCATCTGATGAAAGAATTGTACCGTTGATGTGTACCGTGAAACCTGGAGATCAGTGCTGGAGATCAGTGCAGAGTCTGTGTGGTACAGTAAAACTGTGACACTTTGCAACTCTAAAGATACCCAAACTTCTAGCTATGTATGGGCAGACCGACTAAGAGACAGATCTCTCTCTGATCTGGCTGCCCATACACTGCAGACGGATTCACCAAATCTATAAGGAATCGGCCTCGCAGCACTGCTGGTTCCGTCAGCTTGGCTATTCCCCTTAATGCCATGTAAATCTCACCTTTCCAGCTGCCACGACTCCCGGTGTCCTCCGCTGTCTCCCCCGAGCAGCATCACTCACATGTGCCTGGTGCCACACAGGGGAGACAGGGCAGGAGAAGGGGAGTCATGGCAGCTGGAGAGGTGAGATTTTACACTACACAGGCAACAAGGGTGGGGGGTGGGTGGGCAGATAGGCAGGCAGCGTTCATAAGTCATTGCGATATTGAACACTGTTACCGTTAAACTGATAACTTTTCAGCATGCCCCATCGACACATTCGACTGATTTCAGCTCATTGATGGGGCATGCTTGTTGCGGCACCGATTGTCATCCAATTTGATAAAAATCATCAATTCGCTGGTTGATTGGCCTACAAAATCAGTAGATAAAATGGGCAACTTAACCTGTGTCATATCAGATCACAGTGAAGACAGCTCAAACGATTATTAAGAGAGTGCACACTCTTGCAGTGACAGCATTTTTTTTGTAAATAATTTTGGACTAAATGGAATCCTTAAAAAGTATCCCACTTCAGTTGTGTGCATACATCTGCAATCACATGACTGTTGTCTCATTAAAGTTTTTGCAGTCGTCGCTATAATCTGATATGAACTTTTGCTACCTAACGTCAGACAGGCTTACTGGATGACTGATACTCTCCACTGATGTCCAGCTTTTGTAAACCAAGCTCAGTGTGAGCTAGATTGGGAACCACAGCAACTCAGGATTTCTAATAGAAGAGATGTATGCCTGGACTATTACTGCAGTTGGCAAGTTTCCAAACGCTAGAAACAAAAACCTTCTAAACTGCCTCATTACACAGTAATCATTGTTAATACGGTGATGTTGCTATTTGCTGGGCTACTCTCTTTACTTGGCTCCAGTTTGGTTTTTAATGATTCTTTGTTTTGTTTAGAAAAAGTTCCAGTGTTTCACTGTTTGTATTGCCAAATACTTCCATTTAATATATACCTAATTTGTTGACCATTTGGATACATCCCATTTGTCCCAAGAGGAGGGTGATACATTTTTTAGTATTCCCTTAGCACCATGTTGTGAAATGAAAGCCCAGCACTTGGATTCATTGTAACAATGTAAATTGTTCTGTATTGTATTTGTATTATTTTCTTCTGATAAACCTCGGTGGGATTTGATGCCAGTTGGGTGGGGTAAAAGAATTTGGATAAATCCCTCTTACGGACAGGAAAAGAGCAGGATTTACAGGAAGAAAATTGTCAGTTATTTTTTTTTTCTCGTCATTCCAATTTGAGTTAATGTGCTGCGCATATGTTTTTAAAAAAATGCTTTGTAATAAAAAAGAAAAAAATATTATACTATTTGTTGCTAAGGAATGTGGTGTGTGGTATTTTTTCACTTATGACACTTTCATTTATTATAGCCGTGACATTATCGTTATTATTGTGCTCAGTTCTTTTGAAGTACACTTTCTTCAGAATGAATGATTGCTATTTTAGCCTCTTTGTTCAAACCCAAGTAAAAAATAAGACTTAAAGAGGGACTTCAGCCTAAACAAACATACTGTCATTAAGTTACATTATTTATGTTATTTAAAATAGATAGGTAATATAATCTCTTACCCACCCTGTTTTAAAAGAACAGGCAAATGTTTGATTTCATGATGGCAGCCATCTTTTTGGTTGTAATGAGGTGACAGGGAGCATGAGACACAGTTCCAACTGTCCTGTGTCCTGATCACCCTTCCAAGTTGCTAAGCAACGTGAATAACAACATAGCAAATCCCATCATGCTCTGCACAGCATCAGGGAAAAAAGCCCGGGCTTTTTTTCTTTGATAGGTGGAGCTTAGATAAAAATACAGCAAAAAATGATGCTTTGGTAAGAAAAACAAAGTTCTGATGCTGTGAAACTGTTAAAGAAATACCAAGCATTTTCAGTTTTGCTGAGTAGATTTTTAGTCCGGAGGTTCCCTTTAAAGAGGAACTTTAGCGGAAAGGGAAACAAAATAAAGCAATACATTGCAAAGTGAGAAGTTAAAAAAAAAAAAAGAAGAAGAAAGACCAAGAAATGATTGATATTCACCATGTAATTTGTTCATATTGTTTGATCCACTATCAACCTGCACGTCATCATCTTTACTACTGGCAGACATGAAAACAAAAACAGACAGCACCAACTGCTATTATCTATAACCACCCCCTAACAATGCGATAGGCTTGTTTTTTCCATAGATATACATATGCACAGAGAGAGATGCTGGTTGCTTGGCAGTTGGAAATAGGTTCCCCACATTACAACAAGGATCCCACAGTGTGATGTCAGTACCTAGGTCCTGACATCACACTGTGGAAGGAGTTTCATCACATTATCAGCAATACAGAAGTCACTGATAAACTATTCGAGAAAAGGAATAGATTTCTCATGCGAAAGGGGGTATCAGCTACTGATTGGGATGAAGTTCAATCCTTGGTTACAGTTCCTCTTTAATCAATAATTTTCTATGTTTTGCCCCTATAATTGTGTGTTATCAAAATACTTTCACATTTTACTGACGCCAAAACTGACAGCAGAATGAGCCATGAGGGGAGGGGAGGGGAAATTCCCCTCACACTTCATCAGTTAACCCTGTGTGTAACTCTGTGTGTGAGAGAGAGAGAAAGCTCCCAACAGCTGCAGCTTCTGTGTCCTGTGTTTCTGACTAAAGTGTGTTAAGAGAGCCGAGGAAATGTAACTTGTTAACATTTGTATTTTCCACAGCATTTGATACTGTTTTTGCTTTCAGAGAAAAATACTCTGTAGTCTGATATGCAACACTGGCTGTGCATTGAAGCAAACACACCTTCTGCAGTTAATTTGTCCCAATAAAGCTAAATCCTACCCTCAATAAGTTAAAGCTTTTGCCTCTGATATTTAACATGAAAAGTAGGACAATGTTTACACAGCTACTTAGACATTATTTCTACATGACATTTTAGAACACTTGGGTATTGATAGTATTCCTTTAAGGGGTTCGTTCTCTTGCCTCGGGTATAATTTTTAGCATTGGTACTATATTAATGCAGCACAGCACCCAGCATACCCCCCTTTGAGGCACCACAGCTCCCAGCACGCCTCCATAGAGGCTCCACAGCTTCCCAGCTCTGACTCTGGGGGACATCCAGGGCACGCCAGAATAGATCCGTGGCATGTGCCACTGATCTTTGGGGCTAGCAACGCCCTTGGATTTTAATATATAAATATAGCTATGCAACAAAATGCAATAACAGATAAACTGTACTTTGGGAATCTGACAAAAAGACAATATTACTTGTGCACAAAAGCAAAGATGATAACTGCATGGGTAATAAAAAGTAGTAGAGAACATTTTTATTGAATGTTATGTCAGAGTTTAATCCCACTTAAAAGCACCAACGGGTGAGCTAAATACCATTGATTTTCTCATTATAACGGTGCCTGTTCAGGGGTTGGTATATCTTAGGGCTGGTACACACTCCGGTGCTTTTCATCGCTTTGCTGATCGCCAGCGATGTGGTGCGACACCACAGAGTAGGAATACAAACTATCATGTCTGGCCTGACACCACAGAGAAGGAGCAAAACCTAGCCTGTCTGGATTGACACCATGTAAGGGGAGCAAAGTCTAGCCTGCCTGGACTGACACCATGAAGGGGGAGCAAAGTCTAGCCCTTTTGGACTGACACCATGAAGTGGGAGCAAAGTCTAGCCCTTTTGGACTGACACCATGTAGGGAGAGCAAAGTCTAGCCCGTCTGGATTAACACCGTGTAGGGGGAGCAAAGGCTAGCCCATCTGGACTGACACCATGTAGGGTGAGCAAAGTCTAGCCTGTTTGGATTGACACCATGTAGGGGGAGCAAAGGCTAGCCCATCTGGACTGACACCATGGCGTCAATTCACCAGAGAGGATTTACTAAGAGAAAAAAGGTAGGTAGTTTATCTCATGAGGTATTTTAACACTCTGGAGTCAATTCACCAGTGTGAGAGGACAGAGAGAAAAGTGTTCGATAGCAGGGGATAATGGAGAGATATGCATGAGGAAAGTGTAAGAAAGCAGAGAGTTAGGTAATCGGTATTAATGATTTACATGGGATACTTTTCCTCTCTGTAAGCTTGAAAGTGAAGCATTGTGGGTAGGAGGCGGAGTTTTACCCCTTCCTGACCAGAGTATTCCCGCCTTTTACTGCCGGATCATATCATAAATCATATCACGAGTGAGTCTGAACTTCAAGAACTGTTCTCTCACGAAAAATACGAGGGGCGATTAAACAGACCCTCCTCCTGCGCCTTCATCTCCTCATAATAGAAGCAAGCTCTAAGGCCTAGTGCACACCAGAGCGGTTCGGCTGCGTTTTGCGATCCGCTTGCGGCTGCGGATACGCTTGGGTAATGTATTTCAATGTGCTGGGGCACACCAGAGCTGGAGGCGTTTTGCAGAAATGCATACTCCCGGGCTGCTGCAGATTTTGGATTGCGGAGGCGTTTCTGCCTCAATGTTAAGTATAGGAAAAACGCAAACCGCTCTGAAAAACGGCACTTCAGAGCGGTTTGCCAGGCGGTTTTTGTTACAGTAGCTGTTCAGTAACATCTTTACTGTAACAATACATGAAATCTACTACACCAAAAACGCTTCACAAAACCGCAAAATGCTAGCTGAAACGCTACAGAAAAAGAAGAAAAAGCGTTTCAAAATCTGCTAGCATTTTGCGGATCTGCTAGCGGTTTTTGGTGTGCACCAGGCCTAACAGAGTAAGCTCAAAAGGCTCCATCTTCCACAGCAGCAGCTGCTGTGTGAAAACCATGATATCTCCAGGTTCATTCAGGGGATAAAGAGATGAAAAAATAATGAATGGCCACACCCCCTTTCTTCCCTGGTGAATTGTGATTTGGAGAAAAACTAACTACTAACTATCACTTATTTATCTCATACTTATCTCACATTAATCTCTTGCATTTCTCTCTGTCAATATTTTCCCCTATACTTCTGGAGAATTGCTATTTGGAGATATCACAGGAGGTAAATTACCTCCCAAGAGATAAATAGGTTGGTAACCTCTGGTGAATTGACGCCCATGTAGGCGTGAGCAAAGTCTAGCCTGTCTGGATTGACACCATTGAAAGGGATCCACAATACAAACAGGTTTGGCAGGCCCCAACAGTGATGAGTGATAGGTAGGGAGCTACATCTGTACAGAGACCCCATCTAAGGCCATAAGCAGGTGCACCACGGAAAGGAAGCAAAGACTAGCCCATCTGGCCTAATGCCATAGAGGGAGAGCAAAGACTGGCCAGTCTGGTGTGACACCACAGAGGGGCCACTGAAGCACAAATTGCTGAAAAATGTAATGGCATGTTTAAAGGGATACTGTAGGGGGGTCAGGGGAAAATGAGTTGAACTTACCCGGGGCTTCTAACGGTCCCCCGCAGACATCCTGTGTTGGCGCAGCCACTCACCGATGCTCCGGCCCCGCCTCCGGTTCACTTCTGGAATTTCAGACTTTAAAGTCTGAAAACCACTGCGCCTGCGTTGCCGTGTCCTCGATCCCACTGATGTCATCAAGAGCGCACAGCGCAGGCCCAGTATGGTCTGTGTCTGCGTAGTACATTCCTGGTGACATCATCGGGAGCGAGGACACGGCAACGCAGGCGCAGTGGTTTTCTGACTTTAAAGTCAGAAATTCCAGAAGTGAACTTGAGGCGGGGCCGGAGCATCGGTGAGTGGCTGCGCCAACACAGGATGTCTGCGGGGGACCATTAGAAGCCCCGGGTAAGTTCAGCTCATTTTCCCCCGACCTCCCTACAGTATCCCTTTAAGAGAAAGGGATGGCAAAGCACACATTGCATGACAGGATTATCTTTACCCGTGTGTAGCAGGTGTCATACATGATGTGCACCTTTAGCCGTGTGGTATTATTTTCAATGGAGAGGTGTGAGGAGAAGAGAAGATCTCTTGCATCTTCTTACATTTGACTCAATGGCCAATGTTTAACAATTCCAGGGGTTTGTTGTGGTCTGGAGTGGCTCAGAAATCCTATTTATTGCCTTCTTGTGCTGTTTTCTGAAAGATGCAACTGCTGTCACCTAATGGGCACTTTCACCTGACAAAACTCAGTCTCCCATTAGCAGGGCTCTTCTCATCTCTTCTCTTTCTATGTGAACATGAGGCAAAGGATCAAAAGACCAGTGTTCCTTCTTGTTTTGCCCTAATGCAAACTTTGCTGATAGCTGGATTCATTATATGTGGTTACTGGCCACTTCAGCAAGAACGAATAGGTATATAATACCCATAACCACTTTTTCCAAAACACTGACATGGTATACTGTGCTGAGAGAGTAACACCTAATAACACAGCACATCGGGCCGGGGATGTGGAGATCAGAAGACTAAACATTACAAATGGATGTCATCCTTTTACCGGACATCCATAAAATGTGCAGAGATGAAACTTTGCTTCCAGCTACAAAGTGCAGAGTATGGCTGCTCTGTGGTCAGGAGAACTGGCAGGGACTTCCTTTGCCAACTCATTGACTGTCAGATTATAACCACAGTATAACAAAAAAAGAGAGAAGACTTCAGAAATGGGACAGAAAGGTGCAAGTCACGTCCAAAACAAGCAGAGAACATTGACTGGAAATGAAATGCTTTGCTAACATTCATTTGGCAATGAAATAGCTGACAAAGGTAAAAATAAGGCTCTCCTCCCGCTAAAACAAACAGTTATTCCAGTACTAAATATAGCGTTCAACCACAAATGTATGATAAAGTCACATGGGCCACTTAGTGGGTATCCAAGATATACAGATGTGTGCTAAATGTAACTTGGATGTGACATAGGCATTAAACAAACACATGCTGCACAGGTGTGATTTTTCCCAGCTTCCCCTAGCCAGTCAAAGGTATTTTTCTTTTTTACACATTTTCTGTCTGTAAATTAAAAGGAAATGCTACTTTTGTTAACTAATTTGCCATAAACACAGGTTGGTGCTGCCCAGCTCTTTTTGAAATTGATACTGGAACCCTGGGCAACACACTGTAAAAACCGCCAAGTGTTGCTACACTGATGCAGTAAAGAGGGTAAAAAGTGCTTGCATGATGTTTTCATGTAAAGAATCATCCTGTTTTGATGATTTGCAGCAGGGGCATAACTAGACATCACTAGGCCCCCCTGTGAAACTTTGGATGGAGCCCCCTGTGAAACTTTGGATGAGGCCCCCCAACCCCCCTCGCTTTCTGCACAGGAAAACTGAGGACCAATGTGTTTTCCCATGCAGATAGAAACACTTAGACTTAAAGGAAACGTCAGGCAATCTATGCTACCCCCAGATTTGCTTACCCGAGGCTTCCTCCAGCCCTTTGCAGCCGACAAGTTCCTCATTGCAGCTCTGCTCCCAGTACATACATACACACACAGCCTTATTATTTTACTACATGAGAGCACGTGCTATATGGAGGAACAACAATGACATGCTGAACATAAGATATAATATTTACTGTAACTTTGGCAAAACATGCAGAATGTCACTGATTGATACATTATTACAAGAACTTGGACTCAGTATGAGACAAAAAGCTCTCAATGAAGCAGCAACAGTAAGACATCAATCTCCACTCCACTGTGTTGTAAAAGTAATCAGAGCCATAAGGTCATTAGCCTGTGTGTGATAAGAATCTAGGAATCCTTTTCAGAGTGATTGCTGAAAAGGGAAAGTCTACGACTTTTTTCTCAAAATGTGACTCCTTTGTATGTAAGGTTGTACATGAAGTCATCAGAACTTTGCAGCAGTGAGAGACAGATGTTTTTTATGAACCCTAGGGAGCAGGGACAGTCCAAAGTGTGTATGAGTCCTTATCTGTGTTGTGGACACATGCAGTCAATATAACAATGCTGCGAGAGCAGAATATGTTTTTTTCTATCCATGCCCTTAGCTGTCAGTCTCTCAAACTTTTCCCCCCACGGGCCCCCCGTGGCTTCTGGGCCCCCCTGCGGAGGCATCCCTCGCAGGGTCTATTGTTACGCCCCTGATCGGCAGATACTGAGATACTGTATGACCCTTCCATCCGGCTGTGACTGAGACCTTTCACAGCGAAAGCTATGGGAGGGAAAACATTTCCATACACTTTGCTACATTTCAAAAGAAAATAAAGCCAATACTATCTATACAAAAAAAAGAAGAAAAAAGAAAAGCCGGGCCGCTTATCGGTCTCTGCAAGCTGTCTGTTTTCTGAAAGCTTCTTCAGGCACCAGGGCTGGATTTACTATAAGGCACTATAGGCACATGCCTACAGGCGCCTGGTAATGGAAAGGTGGCTTACTTTCCTCCCAGAGCGCCTCCTTCCCTATGTAGAGTCCTGATGAGAGTGTAAATTATAGGTTACTCGGCTATCGGCATGCCACTGACGAGATCTCCCTTTAGTCAGGGACACCTCTAGCTACTTAATACTAAGATTCTTCTAGCTACCTTATACTTAGGGGAACCTCTAGCTACTTAACCACTTGAGGACCACAGTGCTAAACCCCCCTCAAGACCAGGCTATTTTTTTTCAAAATAGGCCATTGCAGCTTTAAAGCCTAGCGGCAGGGCCGCACAACGTAGCACACTAGTGATTCCCCCGCCCCCCCCCCCCCCCCCCCCCCCCCGTTTCTCCCCACCAACAGAGCTTTCTGTTGGTGGGGTCTGATTGCCCCCCAGTTGTTTATTTATTTTTTTACAAATATTTATTGTAATTTTTTTAATAAATAAACATATTTTTTTCTCCCTCTGTCTCCCTCCCATCCCTCGCCAGCCAATCACACCGATCGGCTCTCATAGGCTTCAGCCTATGAGAGCTGATCGCTCTCTTGTGCCACAGCCCAGTACAGCTCTGCCGTGAATCGCATCGCTGTAATAAGTAAAAAGACGGCAGTTTCGCAGTCTAACAGTAGCCGCTGGGAGACTGAAGGTGGAGCGGAGCTCCGCCTACCAAGCAAGAGATGCAATAGCCGGCCCCAGGACTTGACGCCAATTGGCGTTAGGCGGTCCTGGGGCTGCCGCCACAGTCACACCCATTGGCGTGACGCGATCTTTAAGTAGTTAATATTGAGGGTAATTCTGGCTACGTAATATTAACCTCCTGCCGCCCGCGTCACGCCAGTAGGCATGGCCGCGGCGGCAGCCCCAGGACCACCTAACGCCAATTGGCGTAAAGTCCTGGGGCTCTGTTTAGCATGAGATCGCGCGCATGGTGCGCGCGCATCTCATGCTCGGAGGGCGGAGCTCCGCCCCGCCTTCAGTCTCCGAGCGGCTATTGCCGCTCGGGAGACTGTTAGACGGCGATCACGCCGTCTATTTACTTGGTGCAGCGCTGCGATGAGCAGCAGCGCTGCACCGGGGACAGCCGTGTGACACGGCTGTCCCCATGGGGGACAAGAGAGCGATCGTCTCTCATAGGCAGAAGCCTATGACAGCCGATCGCCATAATTGGCCGGCTGTGGGGAGGGAGGGAGGGAGGGAGGGAAGGAATAAATTTAAAGGAACAGGGGATTTTAGAAAAAAAAAACTAACAATAATATTTATTTAAAAAAAAATAAACATGGGGGGAGCGATCAGACCCCACCAACAGAGAGCTCTGTTGGTGGGGAGAAAAGGGGGGGGGGGATCACTTGTGTGCTGAGTTGTGCGGCCCTGCAGCTTGGCCTTAAAGCTGCAGTGGCCAATTTAGCTAAAAATGGCCTGGTCCCTAGGGGGGTTTAGCCCTGCAGTCCTCAAGTGGTTAAGGAACACCTATATTTACCTAGAAAAGTGACAGCTGGACCAGTCAGCACACTTGTTGTGCAGTTTGGTTCATGAAGGGCGAAGTCCAGAGCCGGATTAAGGCTAAATGGGGCCCTAAGCAAAGTTCTAAAAACATTTCTATAGAATCAATCGATCAATGAGAAATTTGGGCCGATTTTTCTATCAATTTGATCTATCTGACAGGATGGAAGATCTAGGTCGATCTGCTGCTGGCAGCAGATCGATGAACCATAGAGTTGCATTGGATCTAATGGTCCAATAATGCATTTAAGGGGCCCATACAGTCAGCCGATTTTCTGGCCGATCGATCAAAATCGATTGATCAATTGCAAATCATTTGGCCAATCGACCGATCGACGGCCGATTTCGATGGATTTCCATCGAACTGGCAGGGTGGATCTAGGTCGATCTGATGAGATTGCTTATCATTTTGCATTGGCCCTAATGGAAATCTGATGGCAAAAAAATGCCATCAGATCGAATTTCAATAGATTTCAAACTGAAATCTATTGGAATTCTATCCTAGTAAAAATTTTTCTAAAAACACATCAGATAGATAAGAAATCCATCTGACAATCTATCTGCTGCTAATCAGACGAGTGTATGGGCACCTTTAGATCGATTTCCAATAGATTTCATTCTGAAATCTATTGGAAATCTGTTCCTAGTGTGTGGCACACATCAGATACATTCCTGTCAGATTCGACTTGACAGGCAACTGACAGAAATCTATCTGATGGTCGAATCTGCTGCAAATCTATAAGTGTATGGTACCTTTACTTACTCTACGCAGTTAAGTAATGTGTGTTGTGCAATTAGCATAATCTGCTTTACCCAGGTAATGCACGTGATGCTAGTGTAACGTGGGTCATGCTAATTGGGCAATTCCTATTATGTAAATAGTTAGTACTAGTAAGTCATGGTAAAATTGGCTAACACTACCTGCGATTTCCAATTTTAATGCTATTCAGTGAATATGCCCTCATGGGGGTTGATGCACAAAAGGCAATACTACCGTTACTTCCAACAGCGCGTACCACTAGTTACGCTAGTAGCACGACTCACCGTATGCGAGTAGCGTGGAGTGTTGCTACGGTAATGCACGTTATTAATTTAAATAAAGCCAGTTCAACTTACCTGGGGCTTCTACCTGCCCCCTGCAGCCGCCCCGTGCCATCACCGAGCATTATTCCAGTCCCCCACAGCGCTCCACTTTAGGGGTTAGGTGACTCAGCGAATCGATGGCCACTGCGCCTGCATGGCCCTTTCCTCGATTGCCCTCCTGTGACTGGGAGTGTCCTGCACATGCACTGTAGAGATTTCTCTTGTGATGTTCATTCATACCTCTGGCCTGTAAATGGCACTTATGATACTGCTGTGATACAGCATGATTGCAGGGGATCTATCTATGCTGTTCCTGACAAAGCATGGCTTGATTTACAGCTGCTGTACAGTAACTTGCAAATCAACTTAGTTCCAGTTTATTTGGCATCCGTGATAACTGAACACAACAACAAGGAGGACTTTTACAATAATGAGCATGCAGGTTTATAATATGTTAGTACATAGAGAAAGACCAGGCACTATCCCTTGCAATCGCTTTATTCGGTCACCAAGACCTGTTCCATAAAAAATATGCAGATAGGTATACAGTGGGCAGCACGGTGGCGTAGTGGTTAGCTCTCTCGCCTTGCAGCGCTGGGTCCCTGGTTCGAATCCCAGCTAGGGCACTATCTGCAAAGAGTTTGTATGTTCTCTCCGTGCCTGTGTGAGTTTCCTCCGGGCAGGCTCCAGCCTCAGGGCGCAGTGTAGGAGGGGGCGCACAATTCATTCAGCTGTCATTCCTAATTGTGTTTGAAGCAGAAAGAAATAAGAAAAGGGGATACATAGCAGTGACTGCAAGCCAGATAACTAGATATTAAGGTGTTGGGGAGGTTGTGGGCCCTGTGGCACCTCTTAGTCTAATAGCAATCAGTATGTGACGGCTGGGGGTGGCAGGGATGGAGGGGCGCACTTTGGTGTCTCAGCCTTGGGTGCTGGAGGACCTTGTCCCGCCTCTGCCAAAAACATACAGATAAGTTAATTGGCTCCCTCTAAAAAAAATTGGCCCTAGACTACAGTACTTACACTACATAATATAGACATATGGCAATGGTAGGGATTAGATTGTGAGCTCCTTTGAGGGACAGTTAGTGACAAGATATATATATATATATATACACTGTACAGCGCTGCGTAATATGTCGGCGCTATATAAATACTAAATAATAATAATAATAATAATACAGTCTATGAGGGATACGGTCAAACCTGCACCTGTGGACCGTGATGAAGTGTGCGGAATGCAAGTGACCAGGGGTGGACGAGGTGGCACAACAGCCGTTTCGCGCCGGCGCTTGTTATCGTGCTTTATCCTTTGTAACACAGGATAAAGCATGTAAACAAACGCCATAGCCGTGCGAAACGGCTGTTGTGCCACCTTGTCCACCCCTGGTCACTCGCATTCCGCACACTTCATCACGGTCCACAGGTGCAGGTTTAACTTATCTCTCATAGACTGTATACCTATCTGCATCGCTCAGAAATAGCCTTATCAGTCTGCAGACATACTGTACACACACTCTACTATCGCTAGAACGCCCGCCCAGCAGGAGGGTCTGACGGACCCGTCGTTCCTAATAGAGCGTGTGTACGCACCTTAACATGTCTAACATTCTATTTAAAAATATCTGAAACAAAGTCGATCAATTGTATGGTAATCCAGTCCAACTTTTTCAATAAATGGATAAGTAATAGAAACTCTTTTAGACTTTTAATCCCCTCTGGGCCGCAGTGTGGTAGGAGTCTTCTTTCTTCTTGTCCAAAATGATATATGCAGCTATAATAAAGGGTGACAGTGTGCAAAAAGAAAACACCTGTAAAGATTTTATTTTATTCTATGTCCCAGTTGTAGTTATTTTTCTCACTTTCAGTCCTGTTGATAGAAAGTTGCTGAGGAAAGGAAGTGAAAAAAAATGTCTTCTTTAAGGATACAGTGCACAAGTGCAGGGGTGAGAATGAGCAGGAAAGAGAAGGGAATGGGAGATGGAAAAGCTGAGGAAATCCACCTGCTGGCCAAGCAGCAGAAACCGAGTGTTGGACCTCCCAATAGAAACCTGTAGCAAGTCTTCACTGTGAGCAGCAACATGATTACTGCTGCTTGCCCATGCCCAGTAAGTGGAATCCTCAGCTTTACCACCTCCCAGTCCAACGCTGGATGGGAGGGAACATTGCTGCAATACTGCCTGTTCCTGTCTGAAAATTTCATTTTGACTGAAAGTCAGAGTTTTCAAGGAGTGATCATCAGGACCAGGGGGAACAAGCAGAGGACAGACAGTACAGAGAGATATGTGGATCCAGCATGAACATACCTCTGTGCTTAAAGGGGCTCTACAGCAAAAAACTGTAAAATGTAAAATATGTATAAACATATACAAATAGGAAGTACATATTTTCCAGAGTATCCAAAAACCTTGCGCTCCTGTCCTGAGGATAACAGGCTATGGGGGATGCTTGTTCTCCTTTATCCTAATGCACTGTGCTGCTCCAATTTCAATTGGCAAGGGGTAGCAAATCTAGAAAAGATGAAGCGCTCCATGGTGCATTATCAAAAGGTAATTTTTAATCGCAAATAAAAAGTTCTACTTACAAGAAGTAAAATGACAACTCGCTCATCAGCGGTACAGTCCACCGCTACACACGTTTGAAGATTAGGCAACAACGCGCTGTGTCCGGCAGTGCGTTCTCCGATTGTCCGGGGGAGCCGTCTCGCAGTGGGTGTGGGCGTGGCTGTAGGTTAGCGTGCGTATGGCGTCAATACGCGTTTCGGTGCTCAGATGACAGATGACGCCCCATACGCACGTCAGATGACGCCCCATACGCACTGCACGCTAGTTTTATCCGTCCCTGCAGCCATTGTCATGGCTACATGGGTGGAACACAGTAAATTAAAAAAAACTTTATTGAAAAACGGACAATTGGTTTGCGTACATAAGGAAATTAGTACGCTTTTCATACACTTTCTGCACTTGGATTGAAAATAGTATTAATGATTGCATGATCACCAAAAGGCTTAAAAAGGGGGGGGGGGGGGGGGAATTACAAATAGATTAAAAGAAAGGGATGGAATGACAATGGTTATAATTGCGTGTGTGTGAAAACACGAAGAGATAAAAAGTAGAACACGATGCGCTGGCTCACAGCGCGCTGTAAAAGTGTATATATCAAAACCATAACATGTTCATAGTAAAACCTTGGTTCAAAGTATAAAATGAAGAACTCTTTGCATAAAATATACAGAGAATAGTCAGAATGCAAATTTAAACCTGCTATTATGAATATCAATCAAATTCAGTCATTCCTAACTACCACCAATATACAAGGATTATTCTATAATACAACCAGGCGCTAATTCCTCCTCTAAAGGCAAAGAAGGAGGACTGATGTGAAGGAATAAAAATTATGTATATATATATCGAAACACCCTAAAAAATATATATATGTGCATATATATATGTACACACACATATACACATCCACATACACACTT